>NC_133367.1:39981921-40009332 GCF_049309525.1 Garra rufa | reverse complement strand
AACGTGAGGCAGCGGAAGCAGGCTCTATACCACCAAAATGGTATAATTACATAGTCTATAAATAATTGCTCACTGTATTTTTGGTCTTTTTTTTTTTTACCTTCTGCTTCATGTGTTTACAGATAGTGGCAAGTTCCGTCACCGCCTGCGGAGGAAAATTGCTGAGAGCAAGAGACTGCTAATGAAAGACATAGAGACCTATAACAGTCATGAGCCTGCCATGCCAATTGATTTTAATGAAGTGGAGCAGTCGCTATCAGGAGACAACCCGTCCCCAACATGGCCGTGGGAGATTCATGGCAGCGGTAAGCGGAGTTTCCCGAGGCCTCTGATTTATTTTGTAAAGACTCAAGTCAAATGTATTTATACATTTTCTTTACCTCTGTTGTAGCACAAATCGAAGAAAAGTTAAAATTTTTTAACAAAGCCATGCTGAAAATGAGACTGGAGGAGGAAAGGACAATACTTGTTCAGGAGATGGCCCAGCACTGCTCATGGTTGCAGAACTTGCAGGCAACTCTTAGAAGAAAAACTTCAGAGGAAGGCAAGTTTCATCTTTGTAACCATACCAATCAAACAAGGAAGTGATGGTGATAAGGACACCATACTTTAACTTTACCTAACAAGAGATGTATCTTACTAGAAATCTTACTAAAAACATTACACTGACCATCTAATTTTGGTGAGTTATAACAAATATTACAAAGCAATGTTGTGGTAATTTGGATTTGTTTTTCACTTTTCACTTACAGACAAGCGAAACAAGGGCCTTTCCTGTCTCTGCAGAAGACGACTGTCTGAAGTTTCGGATACGTTGAAAGAGGTGCTCCTTCAATACAAGACTGTTTTAGGCCCTCAGGGCTCTGCTATAGATCTGGAAGATAAACAGGAGAATGAAAGTGATTTCAGCAGTCCAGACACCAGTGAAAATGAAGAGGAGGAGTGCAGGTAATGAATATGTGAAAAGTGTCATTTGAATATCCTTAATTTATGTAACCTGTCAAATTGAGTAAAGATAGCATTAATACTACATTTGTTTAATGTTAAATGTCTACTCCTGTCTGTTTGTGTCTGTGTCTCTCAGTGAGGAGCTACCGGGCAGGTGTCTGTAATCGCTTGATTGCGGCCAGGGCAGTGTAAAAAGAACTTCATGGGTGCCATTCTGGATTCCTTCTCTCCTGTATCACATTGTTTTGCTTTTTGTTTGCCTTTTTGCCATATGACTTATTACATCACACTTTCATTTCATACCATATCATTTATACTGATTATTGCTTATTTCTCAGGTTTCATCTCACATATGTACTGTAATAAATCACTATTTTATGTATCTTTATCCACGTGTGGTCTCCCATTTCATGTTGCCTGGGCAAAAAGGAGCCTGGTCAGGGTTACACTGTTGTTCCATTTTTCTGGACTTGTAAGGTTTATACATGAGCTAAGTAAAATCACAACTACACATTCACTGATTCTATAGTGCCTCCTAGAAATTTTTTTTTAAATCTTATGCTCCACCTCCTGACAACACACAAGCAGCGGGAGGTCTAAAATTTGACTAACAATTTATCATTCCCTGTATCAATATGTGCCACATGCTAACATTTCATGAAATAATGGGTGTAACACTTACCTAGGCCTCTCTGGCCAATATGGGTGTTTGAATTGAAGTATATCTGGTGCATCAAGCTTGCCACCAATATGTCAAAAAGATATTTTGTGGATTAAATGCACATAAAACACACATCAAATGTATATGCTAATACAGAGCAGCACTACAGGCATTAAATAATACTAATAAAACATTTAATTTGTATAGTGCTTTTTAAGACCATAGAGCAGTGCTTCCAACCCTGCTCCTGAAGGACCCCCAACACTGCACATTTTCTTTGTCTCCCTAATCAAACACCTCATTTAACGCCTCAGCTCATTAACCCATGTGGTAATGAGCTGATGAGTTGAATCAGGTGTGTTTGATTAGGGAGACAAATAATACGTGGAGTGTTGGGGGTCCTTCAGGAGCAGGGTTGGGAAACACTGCAATACAGAGTACAGGTCCATCTCAATTAATTAGAATGTTGTGAAAAAGTTCATTTTTTCCTTGTAAGTTATTTAAAAAAGTGAAACTTTCAGATATTTTAGATCCATTGTATGTAAAGTAAAACATTTCAAAGTTGTTTTTTTTTGGGGGGGGGGGGGGTAATTTTGATGATTAGAGCTTACAGCTCATGAAAGTCAAAAATCAGTATCTCAAAATATTAGAATATTTACATTTGAGTTTCAACAAATGACCATCCCTACAGTATAAATTCACTGTATCTCTTGTTCTTTGAAACCACAATAATGGAGACAATAATGGAGAGGACTGCTGACTTGGCAATGATACAAACATTGACACCCTCCACAAAGAGTAAATCACAGAGGGTCATTACTGAAGGGGTGGATGTTTACAGAGTACTGTATCAAAGCATATTAAATGCAAAGAATTTGGGTAGGAAAAGGTGCACAAGCAACAGGGATGACTGATTCAAACACTTGTGAGAGCTTCACAAGGAGTGGACTGAAGCTTGAGTCAGTGCATCAAGAGTCACCACGCTCAGACGTCTTCAGGAAAAGGGCTACCAAGCCACTTCTGAACCAGAGACAACATCAGAAGCATCTTACCTGGGCTAAAGACAAAAAGGACTGGACTGCTGCTCAGTGGTCCAAAGTCCTCTTTTCAGATGAAAGTAAATTTTGAATTTCATTTGGAAATCAAGGTCCCAGAGTCTGGAGTGGAGAGGCACAGAGTCCATGTTTCTTGAAGTCCAGTGTTAAGTTTCCACAGTCAGTGATGATTTGGTATGTCATCTGCTAGTGTTGGTCCACTGTGTTTTCTGGAGTCCACAGTCAACTCAGCCATCTACCACTTCATGCTTCCTTCTGCTTTGTGGAGATGCAGATTTCATTTTCCAGCAGGATTTGGCACCTGCCCACACTGCCAAAGGTACCAAAAGCTGGTTCAATAACCATGGTGTTACTGTGCTTGATTGGCCAGCAAATTTGCCTGACCTGAACCCCATAGAAAATCTATGGATATTGTCAAGAGGAAGATGAGAGAGCAGTGCCACAGACTGATCACCTCCATGTCACACCGAATTGAGGCAGTAATTAAAGTAAAATGAGCTTCTACCAAGTATTGAGTGCATATAGAGTAAATTAATATACTTTCTATAAGGCCAATAATTTAATAAAAAAAAAAAAACATTTTATTGGTCTTATTTTTTTTATTGGGTATTCTAATTTGTTGAGATAGTGAATTGGTGGGTTTTTGTTAAATGCATTGAAGTTTCACAATTTGAGTTGAATTACTGAAATAATTAAACTTTAAAATAAATAAATTAAACACAACATTCTAATTTTTTGAGATGCACCTGTACTGTTGCAGTAGTCCAGTCTGGAGGTGATGAGGGCATGGATGAGATTGATGCATTGGACAGCAGGGTTGGGGTCAATGCAGGAATGAACTCAACAATTCCAATTCAAAGAAGGAAATGGAATTGGAATTGAACAACAATTACAGGAAACAGAGTTGGAATTGAATTGGAATTACAGGAAGTGGAATTCAATTCAGGGAAATTCCACTGAATTCCATTTAGTGCTGTTTAGTGCAGTAAGCATTTATTTGTGATTACATTTAGAGACATACATTTGAACTTTATTTATGATGCTTTACAAATACCAAGTAATGTATGAAACAGAGTTGATCAAATGCAAGGAAATAAAAATGAGAACTGTACTTTATGAATTAATAATTGAATGACAGTGGTGATAAGTTTCTGGATGCACTATACATTCAATGTATGATTACCACATAGTGTATGTCTCAACTCACAAACAAATGAGTCATGTTCATTCATGTATTTCTTTCACTTTTTATTGCATCAAATTATCATAATTTGCTGAAATTTGGCATGTGAAATGGTCATGCTTAACATACTAAACATACAGTACTTTGTGTTTCTTTTATATGTTTGTTGTTTATGTGATTTACAATATTTAATGTACTTTAAACTATTAAGCAAATCAAGTCACATTTTTTTTATTTAGCAACTCAAGTGGAATTTATTTGATTTCAATTCTGTTTCCTGACATTCCAATTAAATTCCAATTCCATTTCCTGTCAGCTGACAGCTGCATGCAATTCCAATTCCAATTCCATTCCAGGAAGGGAATTTGAATTTACCATTCATTCTCAATTCAATCATGAATGGCCCCAACCCTGTTGGACAGTTAGTTCATCAATATAGAATATGGGGCTATCTATGCAGTATGATGCACCGAAGCTGGAAGATGGAACATGTCTTAATTCACATGAATTGACATGCATAGGCATTTAGCATATGGGTTACAGTTTACATAGCCCCATATTGTACATTGAGGAACCAACTTTACAGGTGGTACATTTTGGCCTATTTACCAATGAGGTACAGCTGATTCAACCACCAAAACCACACATTTTTCCAGAACCCTATAGCCTGTAAATGTTCTGTCAATGGTTGGAGAATTATTTAGGAACTGTTCTGTCCCGAAAAGTACTGCCCACATGCTGTCCTATGATGCGAGGATGTCTGGGCCCTTGACTTGCCAAAGCAGGTCAGCTATGAAACTGGATATATTTTAGCAAAACATATACATCAGAATTTATTTTGCCAAAATTGCACATATCTTTATGTTTTATGCTCATGAAATTGTACTGTATCTCTGCATATGATATGACTGGTGTGTGTGTGTGGCAATAAAATTACCTGTTATTTAACCAGATAGAAGAAAGCATCTGATGAAATGTTACTGCCCCTGGACCCCAGGTTATCTCAGTAGAGCCCACCAAAGGTATAAAAAATGACACATTCAAAAGGGCTTGAATCCTTGAATGTGTTATGCTAATCACTTAAGATATGGTTTATAATGATTATAATGATTATATCTGTTATTGGTCCATCTCATTTACAAACATGTTATATGAACCACAGCATACAATGACAAACAATATAAACAGTGTAATTAAACAAAATATATAAAAAATGTGTATTTCTGACCCCTGTTGCTAGGCAACACACCCTGTACAGCTTGGCTAAAGAACAATGAATGGGCTACATGAAACTACAGAAATGTATAATTTACTATGCATTAAATTACAATGCATTAGAATCATGATATTGTTATCACCCAATTACGCAATAAATCATTGTTAGAAGGAAATATTTTTTATTGTTATTTATGCAATGGATTATCAATACATGGATATTCAGTCAGAGGAAGAGTGTCCACTCCACGCACATTGGGGGCACACCCGGAGTAGTGGGCATACTCTATTTGACTGTAAACATCAACACCCATCAAATCAACTCACGATTACCACAAACTGCACAATTACCTTTAACAATAAAACACTGTTAACAAAGTGTAAAAACTATTCCATGTTTATTAATGTAATGCATACTAATTTCATTTACAGACATTGTTTGCTTATTTTAATTATTTTGTACTTTGTTGAATGTTGTTGTCTATATGAAAGTGACAAAAGACAATTATTGTCTTCTCTATGCATATATGTATGAAAGTAACAAAAATCTCTCAATATTTAGCAAAAACTTTATTTAATATACATTTAATGGAAACTACAGGGATGCAAGCAGATGAAAGGTGGAAAAACAGGAGTGTGTGTGGGGGTGGGGATTGTGTTTAGGCTTAAGAGGCTGTTTGATTGGACAGCCAAAAAGCGGCATGAGGTAAAAGCAGCAGCACCACCACCATTGTCCACTGGAACATTCTTGGGTCTTCTTTTTGGGTCCTTCTACAGTCTCACCACCACAATATAATAGGAGAGCCTAAAAATCAAATTGGAAAAACAGATTTATGCCCAAAATGCTGGTCATTATTGGGAAATAA
The DNA here is from genome assembly GCF_049309525.1 of Garra rufa. Lineage (NCBI taxonomy): Eukaryota > Metazoa > Chordata > Actinopteri > Cypriniformes > Cyprinidae > Garra > Garra rufa. The sequence continues at coordinate 40,003,404 of NC_133367.1, read as the reverse complement.
GTCCCTTTAGGATAAAGCAAGACCTGTTCGCCTTGTAGGGAGTTATTTTCAATATAATGACTGGCGTTCTGCACATTATCCCTTACTTATTAAATTACTAGTCATTCACAGACATATCGTGTGGCTGTGAAATGAAAGTGAAACATGTACTTACCAAGGATCAACGACCAAACAGTGGAGTGGGACTACTACAGGGAAGTGTGGCACGACAAAGACCGGCTTCTTCAGCTTGTTTCTGGTGGGGGGGGGGGACAAATATGTAATGCTCAGCTGACATTTTCCAGTGTGTGTACAGAAGTTGGTAAAGTAAAAAATTGAGGATGTCCAAAACAGTACAACACTTACTTATCTACCTTACCAGGGACCACTGATGAACTGCAACCAAATAATGGAGTGGGACCACATCAGCAGCAGTGACTGGTAAAACATCAGTAAAGGGGAAAGATGTAAGGTAATTTAAACCACCAAGAATAACAAGTTTCAGCCAACCAATCCTAAATCAACAAATATTGTAAATAATCACACTACATTACCTTCTGTTGTATGAATGTTGGAAACTGCCATGCATATTACATATAGAAACGTGTTTGTGATGACCATTATGGATATTGCACATTCATTTTAAATTATTAACACTGTCATTCGTGAGGGATTTTTTTAAAATTTACAATAAATTTCATCTGACTTACAGCATGTACAGAGTCCTGCTTTGTGCACACATTTTGCTCGGTTGAATGATTTACTAACCTCTTGATAAACCACATATCAAAAGAAGAACATGTTTCTGTATGGAGTTACGCATTTCTTGAATTATCCAGTTCTGAAATGGCAGGAAATGTTGAACATCTACCATCTTTAACACAGGGCTTGTAAACAACACTTTACTTTGTATAAAAATATCACAAAATTGCTATAAAAAACTTTATTGAATATGCAATGTACAATAAAAAAAATAAAACAACATATATTACTAAATTAATTAACTTAAACAAATGACTCCTTGGGCTCCCAAGTAGGAGTCCACTGTTTCCCACTGAAAACAAAAAGGAGACAATTAAGTTACATGTGATATTTCAATTATTCTATTGGGAATGTTAACTTCAAACACATTTGCACATTCTTCAAAACAGGTCTAGGTAAACGCAATTGACTTCAAAACGTGTGTGAGATTGAGAGTAAAATAGAGAGTCAGAGCAATCTTATTTCTGTATTTGTCATATAGTAGAAAACATACCATGCTGCACAAGGCTCCCAGTCAATCAGCAATTCTGTTTGACCCTATGGCAGGAACAACAATACATGCTTGCCTTACATATTTTTTGCATCAGGCTTTGGTAACAGCCACCATGTTTTTTGTTTCATGTTTTACTATTATATTTGAATTATTTTAGTCAAGAGACTGTAGTATATACTGTATACAATATTTACATTGTTTGATTATTTGCCAGCTTTACTTCTGTGATTGACAGGTATTTTAACTTAACATCTTGACATTAGTTTGACGTAAATAGAACAAATAAAGAGTAGTATGTGTTCTGTTATGCATGTCTTACCTTTCTCACTCTTTCTTTCAGAGCACTCCTAATTGGAAAAACACCTAGGCCAGTGTGGTAGGAGCAATCTGAAGGCATCAAAACTCAGATTACGAACACAACATCATAAACATATTCAGGTCAAGCATTCACATCAAAGTGATCAAACATCAAGTCTAAATGCAAATGTATTTATTTGACAAAAGTCATTTAAACTTACTTTTTTGTTTTTTTTTATCCATTTCTGCCTCTGTGGGATAAAAAAAAAAACAGACATATATTCACTCAAAAAAGGCAAACAATTCAAAAACGGTCTTGCTCACCATACCATTTATTACAAATATCAATATCATTAAAAAAAAATTGACAAATGCAAAACATGCCTGACTTCCCCTTTCTCTTCCTTGTTGACCCTGTGGTTTTAAAGAAGTCAGATGTCAAACTAAGTATGGAGTGGAAAACAATTAAGGACTATCTAGGTATGTCTTTTTATACATTCATTAAAACAGGCACACATTCACACATGTTGTGTTTACACACACACACACACACACACACACACACACACACACGCACACACCCTCATGTGTAACCTATGTCATACCACAAAAATGAACATGAACACCCAATCAGAACTAAATCAATCAGTTGAGAAGTTGCCCAGCAAAATTGCTGAAAAATTTGTTGGATACAGTACATACCATACTCTTTCTTATGTGTGCAATAACCTCCATTGTAACAACTGACATCATTAGCTAAGCTAATGATTTCAGTTGGAGACAACTAGCCTTTAGCTTACATGCTAATCGGCCCCTCCAACTTCAATTGAATTAGGCTAATAGGGGGATATGTCGAACTGGGATGTTGCATACAAATACAAAAAAAGTATATGTCCCTCCCTAATCTAACTCTCTGGTAGACAGCAAGTGAGCGAATTAAACAAAACACAGCGGAATGTTGCTTTAAGAGCTTTAAAAGTTCGCTGTAAGAGTTACCTTTTTTAGGTAGATGTATTTCACCTTCACCCACCACAGTGGGGCCTTCCAGCCCCGCCTCCTCCACGAGGCCATCACTCTCTACAGCTGGGCCTTCCAGCCCCGGCTTCTCCATGAGGCCTTCAGTCTCCACACCTGGGCCTTCCAGCTCCGCCTCCTCCACGAGGCCTTCAGTCTCCGCACCTAGGCCTTCCAGCCCCGGCTCCTCCATGAGGCCTTCAGTCTCCACACCTGGGCCTTCCAGCCCCGGCTCCTCCATGAGGCCTTCAGTCTCCACACCTGGGCCTTCCAGCTCCGCCTCCTCCACGAGGCCTTCAGTCCCCGCACCTTGGCCTTCCAGCTCCGCCTCCTCCACGAGGCCTCCCAGCTCCGCCTCCTGCACAAGATTTTCTGACCCCACCTCCCCTGAGGTGCCCTGCTCGTCACAGGGGGTGAGGGTCAAGGTGAGGACAGTGTCCTCACTTGCCTTCCAACCTGTTCAAATTTGATTAGAAAAAAATGGTAGGAATGAGGCTGAACTATAATGTATTATAATATTCAAACAGGTAGATTATTTGACATTGCCGCACATAAGAATTTTAAGACTATATTTCTTAGCTTGTATGCATTTACATATTTCTGAAACACAGGCAAAACATTGACTATAGGCTATTTTTCATACGGGATGCAAGTTTATATGATTTTGTTTAAGGTGTGAATAGCTAAAGGCGAAACAATGGGGAAAACAGGGAAACTTACAACAACATACATCAAATATCGAACTGGCATCTTAAGAAACCCAAACTATGTTTTACCAAATTTTCAGACTACACTTGGTAACCTATATTAACAAGGCTATGTATTGAACATGGCTGGAATTATAATCTTAAAACACCAGAGTATTGTTTATTTATTTAATTTTCGACTTAGTTTCTACGCAACAAAAAGTAGTTCTACCTTCAGTGGACAGTGTCTTGTTTGCCACAATTATCTCGTCCATGTAACCAACATTCCACAACGTTGAAATGTAATAAGGCTGTCATTTGTTGTATAAACTATAAATATTTGATAAGTGCTGAAAAAATAGGGAAGTATTGACAATCAACTGTACAAGTAGACGACTGAAAAAAATATATACTTTACATCTCACCTGCACAAACCAACTCATAAAAGGCAGTTATTTTGCTGAGGTGTTGTGTGGCCAGTGGGTCCAGTTCGCATCTTGGGGTGAGGGAAGTTATTTTTGTTTTTTTGCCATTGCCTTCCTTGTGGCTTGTAGCCCATTGCATGTAGCTTCTCAAGCTGCAAAGACATTTATTTTTAAAGGATAAATGCACTTATAACCAGCAAAAGCAAAATTACTGAGTCATCATCAAAACTGAATTTTCTATTTTGTCAAATTTACTCTGTATGAAAAATTATCTCTGGCTTGAATTTGATGTTAGAATTATTAACAGGTCAGGACTTAATGTTACATGTTAAAAGTCAAAATCTGGTTGCCACTTGTATGAATTTGGTAGCCCTGTAGATGTATAGATTTTTTCCATCCATATTTCATATTTACCACCCCAAATGAATAGGTTTACACTGAAAATCAATGCATTTCAATACACTGCAAATACATAACGGGATTAGTTCTACGAGACGGAAGATGGTACATCTAGGATACAGGATTTAGTAAAATACACAATATAGCTGTGTTGTTTACTTTGGTAAACCCATTCATACTGTATGTTTTTTTTACAAGGTTAAGTGCTCATGAAATAAATGAATTTTTGGTTGTCTTTTGAATGTTGTCAGGGATTCTGCATTCCGGATGATGGTAGGAAGATCGTTCCACCAGCATGGAACCGTGAATGAGAATGTTCTGGAGAGTGAATTTTTGGCAATGGGTATTTAGTTCATTAATATGCCTTTCAAGTTAACAGTCAGTGACTCTGACTCTGCTGGCCTGTTCCCAAAAGCCATAACCAATTTGAACTCAGGAACAGGAACTGACTCCACACTTCCCCTCCAATCCCCAGACTTTCTTCTGCCCACCTACTGTGCAATATTTAATACGTTTGATAACACTGCTATTCTGTGCAACTTCATTACTGTTCAATATTTAACACTTAATATGTAATACTTAATACTTCTGATATAATCAAAATCAGTTTAGAAACCAAATTTATTTTTTTATTTTAATTTATATAGCTTCTCAGAACTGTGCACCTTACACCCCCTCCCCCCTCTTTTGCAATACTTATTTTATTCCTTGTTGTTACATTTCTCTTATGTACATGTTGACAGTGGAAAAGGAGTTGCTTCAGTCTCGTTGTACATGTGTATAATAACAATAAAAGGCATTCTATTCTATTCTATTCTGAAGAATCTGTGTTTAAAGTTAAACTCCACTTTTAACAGTAGTACCTAAATTCCTTATTATTATTGCATGAATGCCATGACTACATTAAATTCATCACATACTACTGAAAGGTGGAATCACATGCTCAATTTAAGTCAGTTTTTCAATAAAGATTTACCTTGCCCGCAACTTGGACAGTTTTTAATTTTGGACCACCATGTGTTTAACACGCCTGCACTAGGCTTTAACTGTGTGAAAGAGAACCTTCAAGTTGCATTTGGTATTTAAACTCTGTTTAGAGGTCGAGGTAGAGGTAAACCCTATATTTCAGAAATCTGGTTTAAATCCCTCTTTAAAATAAATACAAATAAAAGCATTTGAAAAATATATTATGATCTTCTGTCAAAAATGTCACTCAATCAGGACTGGTAAATGTGGCGACCCTATTAAAAAAGGTAGTGTTAATTGTACACACCAAAATTATGGCTTCATCACGCATGGCTGCCTCATTGTGGTTTTTTTTAAGATTGCCAAGCCACTCCCCCTTCTTCATATCAAGGGCCTGCAGTCTCTTCAACAAACGTGCCTTCTTGGGCTGCTCTGCCCCACAGGCCTTACAGACCTTAGTGGCACAGGGCATGACCTGAGGGCAGTTGGGGCATTTCTTCTTATTAGAAACCATGTTGTCTGAGAAAAAAAGAAAGAAAAAAGAGAAAGTTATTTATGTATAATATAGGCTACCCATTGAAACATTCTGAATTAATATCACACTATAGGACTTAAAATCACACTATGTAAGGGATGCTATGTGCTTTCTTAATTTCAATGGTCAAATTGTCTTAACCAGTCATTCTTCTGAGTTTTGAACTTTGTTCGTGATGACATTGTGATAAGGGTAAACATTTCTCTGATTTTTAACTGCTATTTACACAGTAATACACTGTGTGTGTGTTGCCCATATGAGAGACCGAAAATAGTCCTATTGATAAAAGAAAAATGTGACATTTTAATGTCTACTGAACGCCTTATGAATATCACATTATTAAATTACACGAAAATCGAAAAGGAAGAGTTGAGAATTTTTTTGTGAACTAGTTACACTAACATGTGACATGCAGTTAGCACTTATAGCGTTTTATATCAGACAAATGGAAACACCAAAACAATGTCACAAGAAGTTAAAATAGAGCATAAGGCAGTCATGACAATACTCCAGCAACATTCTTGACTAATACACTTTTGCATACATATTTCATCGAATTATATAGTCTACTTGTTCATGAGGTTGCCAATAATTTTATCTTACCTTACTCAACGACTCCAAAGGACGTAACGTTAAGTAGCTAATTGGCGGTAGCGCCGTCACCCGGATATTGTTGTGCAAAAAAAAAAAAAAAAAAAAAGGTGAAAAATTAAATTAAACTATTTTTTTTTCTCCAACAGGAGAACAGAAGAAACTTACTGGAACTTAAAAAAAAATCGGAGCTTAACTTACTGTAACAAAACTGAGCAACATACTGTACTGCTGGTGACAAAAACACAGATTAAATGTCTTTTTTTTCTGTAAGATGCGCAGTGTTTCGTTTTTTAAACTGTTTTATTCTTATTTTTTTATTGAATTTTTAAAATGACAGAATTCAATATCAAGTCCTTGACACATTACTTTTACACATTTTCAAATTTAGTAACAATATAGTTTAAATAAAAAGAACCAAAAAAGAAAAGAAAAAAGAAACTTAAAATAAAGGGCATCACAAACGTATGTTAAATTCATTTAGCAAAGATAGGCCTACAGATCTTTGGGCTTTTCAAATTTTTTTTTTTCTTTTTTTTCTTTAGACTCTAAATATATTGTAAAGGCTGCTTAATGCGATAGCCTATAGTGTCGTTAATGACCCGCTTATCGCTGATGGCTTACTGCAACATTTCACCGGTAATAAGACCCAAATAATATTATTAAAATAAAGAAATGAATGGATACAATGATAACAAATGCCCATAGATGTAGCGTTATAGTTTTAAAAATATAAATAAACAGCAAAGCAATCCTGCTTCGGAATAATAACCGAAAAAGACCGAAATAATAATAAATAATAATTAATATACAACGCCGCCACTCCCACCACGCGCAGTGCTGAGGGGTACCAAAACTAGCCTAATGAAAAATCAATAATCATAGTCAATAATTATAATTCCGATATTATTTCATTATATATTATTAGGCACCTTTCAGCAAAGAGTATTTAATTGCTCTGGAGTGGTCGGTTGGTTTGCGCCAAGTTTGACTTTGACAGTAGGAGGTATATAAAAGACTAAGCTCTCTTTATGTTTAAAATCATAAAGAAATTATGGTTAGGGCACCGAAATGGCTAGCAGCAGCACTGCACATATATAATCCATGATAAGATCTCGTGAAAAAATGTTGATTAAAAAGCTTCTCTGCTGCAGCCCGACTGGCAGAAAGAATCGTGCAGTTTCACGAAATATGCATCCAATTGAAATGCATTAGTTTCAAAAAACGTGCTGGACTTACGAAAATAGCGAAATAAACGTGCCCCTGCCACGAAAAAATAGATTAAATTACGTGACTATATCACGAACTGCCGTGAGACTGGGTTGGAAAGATATGTTCAGACTGAAGTGATATACCTATGGGTAATTATATGCCCATTTAACTTGATTGTTTTGACATATTTGGTGCATATTCAGCTTTATATTTCACATTACACTGTTTGTTCATAGCTTTCATGTGTATCAAATATTTAGTACTGATAGCAGCACAAGCATGGCACGCAGTATACGTTCCTATAGCGCTGAGCCCTATGAATATGAATACATACTCAGTGCTGATGAATTCGAGCAGGAGGCCAAATATTAATCAAATCTAACCAGGTGTAAAATTTACTGTTCATATGTCCAGTCATGCGTACGCTCTAACTCATGACATATGACACTTGATAGTCAAATTTTATCAAGCGTAAATTTTAGCCTTGAGGGCCCCCGATTTTTCTTCCTCGGAGCGTGCCGAAGGTTTATGGCCGAGCCGAGCGCCCCGGTGGCGAACTGCATCGATCTCCCTAATTATGACCATTATGAGACTGTTATTTCCTCTGTCCTAAGCAGAGGAAGAGAGGGACAGATTAGCGAGCCTGGCCGCGGAGATAATGCAGCGCACCATCGCCCGGATCAGCTGGGCGTCTCTTTCTGGCCGTCCCGTGCTGAGAAACAGGCCATGCCGAATGCCGGTTTGATGACTGTCACCTGCCCACACCAGCACAATAAATCTCAATAAAAAATATATCAAGTCTCCAGAAATTGCAGTGCAGTGCACTATCATGATTGATATTTGGTCCTGGATGTTTTCAGCTAGATCTCGGTGGGTGGGGGATTTGGATCGGAGGATTTTCGCACACAGACCTGCAGGGTTCATTCGATACTGCTGTTTTTTTTTTTTTTACATAAGGGCTGTCAATCGATAGAAATTTACATTAAATTAATTGCATGTGTTGTTACATGGTAATACATTTTTAATTACATGGTAATTAATCAAATGAATCACAAATTTAGAGATATTGTGTTATAATGATGGGTGAACTTATTGAATATACCTGAATGTGTGAATATGTGACAGCATGTTATTTATTATCATTTAATCCAGGTTTTAATCAAGTTTTTACTTATTAACCCTTAAATGCATACCTCGGGTCTTTAGCGTCCCGGGACGTCATTCACTACCCTCTCTCTCCTTAATTTTTTTCAAGTTTGACATCAGCTTTTTTAGTATTCTTCAATCTATTCATTATAAACAATATAACAAGAAAAGAAATCAAAATATTTTGTATATTATATATTCTGTTTTCAGATTATTTTTTTTTTTTTTTGTAAAAAAAAGTGTATAGGGTTGCTAGAGACCCAAGGTGTGTAATAGTTTATGTATATTTTTTGTGCGCAATAACAATAATGACGTGATGTTTCACTCATAACTATTGCAGGCATAAAACAAAAGAATATTATCAGAAAAAATTGAACTGGTTTGAATGGCTTTATGGCAAAGCAATTACTATATGCAATAAAATATAAATGTCACTGTTATTTGATGGTGGATGTGGTGAATAAGCTGCCAGCAATCAAAATATTGACTTTGAAGTCATTAAAAATGATAGTTTTGAGAATATGGTTAAGATGGCGAATGAGCCAGATGCTGAATGTACTGTGGAAGTGCACTCTGAGGATAACTGCGATCGTGAAATCATTGGCTCAAATTGAACCCTTCCAAGTTTTAATTGCTAAGGAAATATGCTTTATTTTATTCTTCTGTAACTGTTCTTAAAATATCAGGAGAGTTTTGCTATTGCAGAAGTTAGAGATCCATCCGTGCTGGATATATGTGTCTGGGTTGCTAAAGACCCGAATATGTAATAGTGATTGGCGAAACGTTCATGCATTTAAGGGTTAAATGAAAGTTCAATGTTAAATTTAAGTTTTGATCAATTTACAACTGCACCACGGCTACAGAAAATAATGTTAATATTTTATATTAAGCTGATGAATGAGTGATGAGTAACAGCAATTAACAACTTGTACTTACATAGGCTATGATTACGCAACAGGAACAATGTAATAAAAATGTTGAAAGTTTTTGAAAGATTTCACATTCAGACAACAGCGTTGTCAACACTGTAAAAACATTTTACAATTTATGGTAAAAACTGGCAGCTGTGGTTGAGAGAATTTGACCGTAAATAATATGATAGCAATATTTTAGGTTTTATGAACTTAACTTAAATTTGCATTTAACCCATTAAGCTTGTAATACTGGTACCGGTGTAGGAATTGTGTCATTAAGTGTGTGTGTGTGTGTGTGTGTGTGTGTGTGTGTGTTTTTTTTTTAATATTATACGTGTTGGAGCACAAATAGTTTTTATTTTCTATTTTTAATAGTTTGTAAAACCTACTTTTCGAACTTGTCCTAGACTGTTTGTCTGATTTTCAGCAAAAATTGGCTCAGATCATCTTCAGATCATGCTGGCAAAAAGTTATGGAATTTAAGTTGATTAGTCAAACCGTTCTCGAATAACGGACAAATGAATTACAATAATAAAAAAATGGATGCCAGGTTTAGCTTTATGGTTTGTGCAATGTTGCATTTTAGTGCTTAAAAAACATTTGCCAATGTCATAGAAACCATTACTCCTATCGACACAAAACCACTGTAGGAAATTCGAAAACATAGCGTGCTGGCTATATGCATATGACCAATTGCCAAAATTTTGATAGTAAGTGGCAAAAAATGCAAGTCAGCTATTGGTCATTTTTTCTCTTCTCATATAGAAAAATATATATAACTCCAAAACAAAATGAGATATTTTCACCAAATTTGACACACATATGTATGGGTGTCACACCCCCGGACTTTCATGTTGGTTTCTCCCATTTTCCCCCGCAGTTCTGAGTGTTTTGGTTTCTCCCTCATTGTTGTCACCTGGATGTTTGTGATCAGTCTGTCTATTTAAGGTGTGTGTTTTCCCCTGCATTCTGTCGGTCTTTAATGTTACCACTCCGTGTTCCTGTGTCTACCTGTCTCCCGTTGGATTTATTAAATACTTTATTTTTACTACGTCGTTGTTCGTGTGTTCCTGCCTGAATCCTGACAGAAAGACCGACCGATACAGTTTTTTTTTTTTTTTGCGTATTTCACCCCGTTTTGTTTATCGTTCTGTTTTACAGTCTTTTGTTTCTGTTGTGTTTCCCCCATGGATTCCTTCCTACATCCAGAATTCATCCTCCTCCGGCTGAAGCAGGGGGATTTACGCTCATGTTCCAGCTTTTAGCAAACACCACCAGCTACCCGGACGGCCCTCGAGCGGATTTTGCCGCGTTTGTGGAGTGGACACTGGTGAGAAACAGACCCGCGTTCCCCGCCTGTTCCCAGGAGAACCTCGTCAGTGCCACTCCAGACCCAGAACCCCGACGTGCGGATTACGAGCTCGAGACCACTGTAGGCGGAAAGCCCGAGCCCGGAGCGACAGCTGTATGGAGCGCCGATGGGATCATAACTTCCGACCAGGTGTGAGAGCCGGCCATCACATCTGCAACGGTGGAGTGCTGCGTCGAGCAAGAAGGGGCGGTAGAGAGCCCTGCCCACTGCACCACCACTGAGGGTGAGCTGGAACAAGATTTTGGGGATTTAATTGACAGCCTTCCTGAATCCTCGCTGTCTTCTGTCTGTCCCCTTGCTCACCCTCAGCCCACCATCTGTGCGGTGGGTTCGCTGCGGGTCTGCCAGTCTCCATCGGTGTCACGGCTGGAGGATCCCTCACCATCGCCTCCAGCCTCAGAGTCCTGGACTCCGCCTCGGCCCTCCGACCCTGCGGCTCCACCCCGGCTCTCTGCTCCCTCGTCTCCACCGTCGCCCGTCGGTCCACCAGCTCCACCGGGCTCCATCGTCCCTCCGGCTCCACCCTGGTCAGTCGTCGCCCCACCTTCGCCTCTGGACTCTACTCCTCCGGCTATGCCTCGTCGCTCCATCCCACCAGCTATGTGGACCTCCTCCCTCCCGCGGGCACAGCCTCTGCCCTCTGTCGCTCCGGCTCTGCCGCGGACCTCCGGATCTCCATCTCCACCTTGGTCGCCAGAGCCTTGGGTTCCGTCTTGGCCCTCCGGATCCGTGGTGTCGCCCAAGATCATCGGCTTTCCGTCTCCGCCTCGGGCTCCACCACCACCTGCTCCGCCTCCATCGGTCAGCCCCATGGAGTCGTCAGCCTTACCTCCACCATGGCTCCTCCTTCCATCGGCTCCACCGTGGCATTCCATCATGGCTGCGTTCTGGGTCTCACCTGGCTCCTCCTGCTCCAGCCCCCTCCTGTCACCTCCTTGGCTCCTCCCTCCGTCATCACCTCCATGGACTGTTCCGTCACCATTCTGGACTCCATCTCTTGCCCTCCTCCCGGGAGTCTGTCCTCCGCCGAAACCCCCTCCTAAGACTGTTTGCTGTTTCCCGTTTGTTGGCGCGAGGACACGCCTTCCAGGAGGGTGAGGTAATGTCACACCCCCGGACTTTCATGTTGGTTTCTCCCATTTCCCCCCGCAGTTCTGAGTGTTTTGGTTTCTCCCTCATTGTTGTCACCTGGATGTTTGTGATCAGTCTGTCTATTTAAGGTGTGTGTTTTCCCCTGCATTCTGTCGGTCTTTAATGTTACCACTCCGTGTTCCTGTGTCTACCTGTCTCCCGTTGGATTTATTAAATACTTTATTTTTACTACGTCGTTGTTTGTGTGTTCCTGCCTGGATCCTGACAATGGGCACACTCTAAGGACACACACAAAATTTGGTAGGATTGTTCCTCTTATTGGCGCTATAATATATATATATTTTTTTAAATTCCACACAAAAATACATAAAACTTGTTGCCATATTGTTTACATCTTCTGACTTCTGAACCCAGCAGTGGGTCAAATATATATTTTTAATAACTCAAATATTGATTGAAAATTACTATTGCTGGCTTAAAATGAACCACAAATAGTTTAAATCTTACAGTTTAAAAATCAGACACAGAATTACTAGAGGCAACAGTAATAATCAAAAGGTGAACATTTATTAATAAAAAAAAACACAAATGGACAAAACTATAAGACAAATTGAATTATAGAGCATACATTTTCTTGTCTAACAAGCATTTTAGAGATTAAAATATAACATTTGAGATCGGTCAGTAACCCAAATGCTGGATAACACAAATACTACCCAACACTGGAAAAATAGTATACTTTTAATTTGTTAATATTTACAAATTAGCTTTCATGGCATTTTTTCATGGTATTTTTTTCTTTCTAGAAAAGGAAGAAGTGCAAATAATGCATTTTTGTGTTAATCAACATTATGCGCTATCGACTGCATAACTTTTTTTTAAGAGGAATTACCTTTTTTAATCGTAATTTATTAATTAATTGCATTAAATAAGATTGACAATCCTAATTTATATAATGACCAATTAAACAGTATCTAAAATCAGCAATAGCTCGAAATAAAATAAATATTGTATCTTTTGCAGGAAACAATGGTTAAATAAGAGCTGCTTCAACGACAGGGCTACCTTAGTGAAGTGTCACTCAAGTCAATTTCATCCAATTATTCTCTGATTAAGTCATAATGAACATTTGTAATACCATCTCCAGATTCAATTGCTACTTATCACCTGAGTGCTTGTCATCCCTGGGAGCCTGTGAAAACACATGTACGCTAATGTTTCCTTCTAATCATCCGTAATATATTTGTGAAATTGTGCTGAATAATGATGAGTGGGTAAAACTGTCCTGCGCTCAGAAGTGTCATTGTCTACTTCGGACGGGGACGTTGGTAAAACGATCAGGCGAAGAGACTTATTTGAATGCGTGGGGCAATCGGGACCCATATCACAGAGGAAATTTGCTTAAATTTCCCTTCTAGGCCCAAATCTTTCAATCAATCGGCGACTCGCTTTACCAACTTCAGAGCGTTCCAACACAAAGTAACTAATCTCCTTGTAGGCTCTCTTGGCCCCCCAAACTTCAATGGGATCGTGCTGATGGTGGCTAATTTAATCTATGGGAAGCGGAAATTGCTGTCTGTCTCTGCCTCCTGTCAGCGAAAACGGAATTTAATCAGTACTTAATTGTTTCCCAGCCCTTGTTGTAATTCAATAACACGACCTACTCTTCAGATGTTATTTAAGACTGCTTTTCCCCGCTTTTACGCGGCGTAATGTTTCAGCTGCTGTCGAGCGTTCTGACGCTGGCAGTTTGGGCCTGTTTTGATGCAACGAGTGGCAGATAACCACTTGACTGATGGCCTTCGTTGATTGCTTGGAAATACATGTTGAACGGTTGTAATCACACAAAATGATGACTTCTGTGGTCAGTTGGTGTTCAAACACAATACTTGATTTGATGCACTTTGAGCATTTATTTTGTTGAAGTTGCATTCAATAAGCTCCTGTAGCTCAGGAAATGCATTAAGATATGTTTTTTCCTCGAATAGAAAAATGAGTTGTCGCAACTTATCGTCAACTTAAGTAATTCAAGTTTTAAGTCACTTTTGTGTCCAAATGAGTGGCATCTTTATATAGAAACAAAATGTTCAATTTCGATATAAAAAACAGGAAATTGTGCCAACTGTACAATAATTCTACATAAAAGCAACATAAATGGATTCAGCGTGAATGTGGGTGAAGTTTTAACAATTAAAAATGATTTTAAACATCTCTAATGGGAATATGAATTGAATTTGTGTGATGTTAGTCATATGAAAAATGAATGATCTTTAGAAAATTAGGTATAAAACATAATAGTGTCCAAAAACGTGCAAATGAGGTTGTGCAAATTTAACATAAATTAATCGTTACAAATTGCCATTTTCGTTCTTTAAATTATGTGTGTAATAAGTAAAATTACTATTTATTAGATTAAATTGTGCTTAATTACTTAATAATATATTAGTTAATTCTATAAAGCCTACAGTATCATATTTGATATGCAAACTTCCAAGGCCTTAAAAAACTGAAGCAACTTAGGTGTACTTTTTGTTTTTGTTTGTTTGTTTGTTTTGTTTATTTTTTTAATTTGTTTGGTATTTGTTTTGTGTTTTTGGCTTACTTAGAGCTTTCTAATCTTTATTTTTTGTTTATTTTTATTTTATTTTTTTTCTTTAATAGTTGGTTTTGTAATAATGGTTTTGTTTTTATGTTTTGGCTTGCTTTGAACGAGCCTTAAATCTTAAATAACCTTAAATGTTTTTTTTTCTTCAATTAGTTTGATTTTTGTTTTTATGTTGTTGTTTTTTTAGCTTGCTCTGAGCCTTAAAATTTTAAATGATTTGTTTGTTTGTGTGGTTTTGTTTTGTATTTTTGGCTCGCTCAGAGCCTTCAAATCTTATATATTTGTTTTTGTTTGATTGTTTGTTTTTCCCTTTAAATAGTTTGTTTGGTTTTTGTTTTATGTTTTTGGCTTACTTTGAGCCTTAAAATCTTAGATGTTTTTTTTTTTTTTTTTTTTTTTTTGTTTGGTCTTTGTTTTTGCTTGCTTTAAATGAGCCTTAAACTTTAAATAATCGTAAATGTTTTTTGTTTGTTTTGTTTTGTTTTTCTTAGTTTGGTTTTTGTTTTTTTGGCTTTTTCTGAGTCTTAAAATCTTCAATGATTATCTTTGTTCTTTTGTTCAGTTTGTTTGGTTTTGTTTTGTGTTTTTGGCTCACCTTGAGCCTTTTATTTTGTTATATTATTAGTTTGGTCTTTGTTTTATCTTTTTTGCTTGGTTTGAATTTTTTTATTTCTTTTCACTTTTTATGTGTTTGGTGGTTTTGTTTTGCTTTAAATGAGCCTTAAAATCTTAAATTATTTATTTTGTTCTTTTGTTCAATTTGTTTAATTTTGTGTTTTTGGATAACTTTTTTTCCATTATTTTATTTGTTTGGTTTTTGTTTTGTGCTTTTTAACTTGCTTTGACTGAGTCTTAAAATCTTAAATATTTTTTTTTTATTATTATTTTATTTTTGTTTATTTGTTTGTGTGTTTGGATTACTTTGAACCCTCAAATCTTAAATGCTTTTTTGTTTAGTTTTTCTTTAATTTGTTAGATTTTTGTTATGATTTTGTGGCTTGCTTTGAAACTTAAAATCTAAAATGTTTTGTTTTGTTCATTTGTTTGGTTTTGTTTTGTGGTCTTTGCTTGATTTAATTTATTGCATATTTTTGCTCAGTTTGGGCCAATGCATAAGCCATATAGGCCTGATATATATAAAATGATGTTCAGCAGAAACAAATGTGCTATTGATTGATTGATTAAGTTTGTTTATAGGTTTATTAATATAAAAATTACTATTATTTCATATGTCAGGTTTTACAGACTTGTTAATATTGGCTGTGAAAACTCTCCAAATTAAAATGTTTATTAATAAATCATGTCATAATATATTACTACAACTTGTTTTATGTTATATTAATATAAAGTGAGTAATAGTGACAGCCTTGCATACTGAGACAGCAACAGATTTACAATCTAATAAAAGTGGTGGTTTAATGTATTCCTTTAGAAAATCCCTTAATTTGTCTGATTTCAAGTCCTTACACTAAGTGTGGGACCGTCTCATTATAAACCCTGTTAAAACACACACAGTTTTCCACTCGCGATGCCTGCTCCTGGATCTTTTCTTCTTCTGGTGAAGCTGAAATGAAAAGCAGAGTGAATCCATTGTTTGAACTCCAGCAAAACACAAAGTTCAATTAAGTGGCGAGTTGTTCATTTTGAACCTCATTAACGGAGGGGAAAAACTGCTGAGGTGCCTCGGGCAGCTCATGCGAGCATTTTACACTGTACCTGGCACTTCAGCGATAACTTACTGGTGTCATTAAATAGCCGCTATAAAAGCACTTTCAGATCCAAGGAAAATTCATCATGACATTTATTCCCTTTGAAATAATCCATTGACAAAATATGACATGAATTTCTTCATGCGTCACAGGAAAGCAGTGAAGTGAAATTCACAGCCTGTGCACGTCGAATGTTGACTTTAATTGTTTACTCTTTTGCATTGTTACTTTGTTTCATTTTTTCCCTTTGTTACTTTGTTTTTGTTTTGTGTTTTTGGCTTGCTTTGAGTGAGCATTAAAATAATAAATGCTTTATTTATTTAGATTGTTTTGTTTGTTTTGTTCTTTTTTTGTCTGTTTGTTTGTTTTGTGTTTTGTGATCTATGCTTGCTTTAAAAAAAGCCTTAAATAAAATGTTTTTGTTTATTTATTTTTTTTTTTTTTTTGCTTTGTGTTTTTTACCTTACCCATCTTCAATGTTGTTTTGATCTTTTATTTATTTTTTGTGATCTTGGCTTGCTTTGAATGAGCCTTTGAAAAAGAAAACTTTTAATGTTTATTATTATTATTATTATTATTATTATTATTATTATTATTACGTGCTTTGAATGAGCCTTAAATAAATAAATTATAAAAATTGCTGTCATTCTTGATCGTTCATTTGTGTGTGTGTGTGTGTACCTGGTATTCATCACGTTGTGGGGACCAAATGTCCCCACAAGGATAGTAATACCAGTAGATTTTGACCTTGTGGGGACATTTCTCAGGTCCCCATGAGGAAACAGGCTTATAAATCATGCACAATGAGTTTTTTTGAGGAAGTAAAAGTGTGCACAATCTCCTGTGAGGGCTAGGTTTAGGTGTAGGGTAGGTTTAGGGTGATAGAAAGTACGGTTTGTACAGTATAAAAACCATTACGCCTATGGAATGTCCCCATAAAACATGTAAACCCAACATGTGTGTGTGTGTGTGTGTGTGTGTGTGTGTGTGTGTTTCTGTTCTTTTTTGTTTGTTTGATTTTGTTTTTTGTTATTTTTTTGTTGTTTGTTTAGTTTTTGGTTAGTTTGGTTGTTTTTTGTTTGGTTGTTTTATTGTTTTGTTCTTTTTTGTTTCAGTTTTTGTTTTGTTTTTTTTCTGTCTGTTTTGTTTTTGTTTAGTTAAAAGAGCCTTAACATTCTAAATGTTCTGTTTTTGTTTAAATTGTTTTTTTTTTTTTTTTTGTTCTGTTCTGTTCGGTTGTTGTTGTTTTTTTCTTGTGATGTATGTTTGCTTAGAAAGATCCCTAACATCTTAAATGTTTTTTTTTTTGTCTTTTTTTTTTCTTCTGTGTGTTCGTTTTTTGTTTTGTGATTTATACCTGCTTTGAAATAGCCTTATTGTTCTTATTGTTTGCTTTTTGTTCTTTTTTTGTTTTAGTTTTAGCTTTGTTCTTTATTGTTTAGGGTTTTTTTTGTTCTTTTTTGTTGTGTTCTTTTTTGTGTTTATTTTTATCTATCCTTGCTTTGAAAAGAGCCTTTTGTTTGTTTTTTTGTATTGTTTTTGTTCTTTTTTGTGTTTTTTTTCTGTTCTATTTTGTTTGGTTGGCTTTTGTTTTTAGTGATGTATTTTTGCTTTGACAGATCCCAAACATCTTAATTTTTATTTTTATTTTATTTTTTTAATTATTATTATATTTGTTTTGTTTGGTTGGTTTTTGCTTTCTTCTTTTTTGCATGTTTAGTTTTAGTTTTGTTCTTTTTTGAGCCTTAACATCTTAAATGTTTCGTTTTTTGGGTTTTGGGGTTTTGTTTGTTTTGTTTTGTGTGACTTTGAAAGAGCCTTACTATGGAAGCCCATTTCCGCCAGGTCAGAAAAAAATCCATGCCTTAAAAAGTCGAAATTATGAGTTACTTAAGTCATAATTACGAGATAAAAAGTCGAAATTATGACTTACTATGTCGAAATTATGACTTTAAAAGTCATAATTATGAGATACAAAGTCGAAATTATGAGATAAAAAGTCGAAATTATGACTTAATTAAGTCATAAATACGAGATAAAAAAGTCGAAATTATGACCTAAAAAGTCGAAATTCTGACATACTTAAGTCATAATTATGAGATAAAAAGTCGAAATTATGACATACTTAAGTCATAATTATGAGATGAAAAGTCGAAATTACGACTTACTTAAGTCATAATTACAAGATAAAAAGTCGAAATTATGACTTAAACACATTGATCACATGACCACTCGAAGCCTTCCGTTTTGAATCAGATGATACCATAAGCCTTTGAAGTTCCGTTTCCAGGAGTGTTCTAATTATAAACGGCACATTCCACAACAAATTACCTTGGCTTAAAACAGTTTGGAGCTCCAAGTTCAGTAGACACATTATATATATATGAAAAACAGAAAAAACCGGAAGTGAGAAACGAGGCAAGATGGCGGTGTAAACAAAGAACGTCTTGTTCGTCGGCTTCCCAGGCCCGTCACTTGCCCGCATTCTCCACCACCTTGTGGCCGGGCGGGGAATAGCACGACAGAACAACAGACTTTAGTGAGCCCCGGAGGGTGCGTTTATTGAAAACAGTGCAGATGTGAAGGAGATAATACGGGGAATGGGCGATGTGGCGTCTTCGGTGCTCGGTGTCTCGTGAATCCTCTATCCTTTGGTGCTCTTCAGTGACTGTGGCCAGTGAGGGGTGGGTGCAGGAACGTGCGGTCACCCCGAGTGAGAAGGTCCAGGGACGGTGCGGCCCAATCGTCACGGCGAGTCTGCGGAGGGAACGATAG
Organism: Garra rufa; assembly: GCF_049309525.1. Taxonomy (NCBI): domain Eukaryota; kingdom Metazoa; phylum Chordata; class Actinopteri; order Cypriniformes; family Cyprinidae; genus Garra; species Garra rufa. Next base: position 39,984,432 of record NC_133367.1, on the reverse strand, counting down.
AGAGAGACGGTAAGCGTTTTAGCTCTTTGGAGAAGCTTCTCACCCTTCTGTCCTTGGGGGTTTGCTTATAAAGGGGATCTCGCCGTGATCGATTGGTCCGTGCTGAGTGAGTGCAGGTGTTCCTGATGAGTTGCCAGGGCGACGCTGATTGATCCTCGGGACTCCTGCCACAATATATATATATAGAGTTGCGGTGACGATCCAGTGCAGACAATAATCCAAACCCGAACTGACGACATACACATCCAACGACACGAATACGACCAAGACAATCCAGTGGTGAAGAACACCCAGAAAGAACTATCGACAGAGGAGATGTGTGTGAGATGTGTATAAATAGCCAGCAGTGATGTGAGACACCTGTGAGGACTGATTGGCAGCTGCGCTGAATGAGCATGACGAACAACACAGACAGACACATGATCACGACACAGAGCACATGGCATGATAAACACAGACAAACACATGATCACAAGACATGAGAACACGGCAGATGCATGAACCGTGACAGTACCCCCTCCCCTAGGAACGTCCCCTGACGTTCCCAGACTCCTTTACCTGCTGATTGAAGTCATCAATAAGGGAGTGATCCAGTATGTCCCTGGCAGGCACCCAACTTCTCTCCTCCGGACCGTAACCTTCCCAGTCCACCAAGTACTGAAATCCGCGTCCCCTCCGCCTCGAGTCCAGAATGCGATTGACCGAATAGGTTGGTTCCCCGTCTACGAGTCGCGGCGGTGGGGGAACCGGGACAGGCGGATTAATGCGTGCAAAAAAAACGGGTTTAATTTTGGACACGTGGAACACGGGATGGATTCTCCTGTACACTGGAGGGAGATTGAGGCGGACTGTCACCGGACTAATGATCTTGGTGACAGCAAACGGGCCAATGAATTTGGGAGCAAGTTTATTCGATATAGATCGGAGAGGAATGTCCTTGGTAGAAAGCCACACTTTGGAACCGACGACGTATACGGGAGGCCTAGACCGGTGGCGATCGGCTTTAGCCTTGGTGCGCGCTCCCACCTGGACCAAAGTCTCACGGGCTCTGGTCCAGGTACGATGGCACCTCTGGACAAAGGCGTGAGCAGAGGGGACCGCGACTTCGGATTCCAGACTGGGAAAAATAGGTGGCTGGTACCCTAAGCTACATTCAAATGGGGATAGGCCCGTGGCTGATACTGGCAAGGAATTGTGGGCGTACTCCACCATAGAAAGCTGCTGACTCCAGGAGGAAGGATTTCTAGCGACCATACATCGTAATGCCCTCTCCAGATCTTGGTTGGCTCTCTCAGTTTGCCCATTGCTTTGAGGATGGAACCCCGAAGAGAGACTAACAGTGGGCCCCAAAAGTCTACAAAATTCTCGCCAAAATTTGGACACAAATTGGGGTCCTCTGTCAGAGACCACGTCTGTCGGGAGGCCATGTAACCGAAAGACGTGGTCCACGACTGCCAACGCTGTCTCCTTGGCTGAAGGTAATTTGGAGAAGAGCTCGGCGGATACTGGAGCGGCCGTCCGAGTTCTCATGGGGCAGGTATCCGAGCTGACCCAGTGCATTCAACAACTGCAACTGCCCGCTGCGCCCGTCGCCCCTCCCTTGCCGCCCGCTCCGGTAGCCCCTCCCGGACCAGCCGGGGCTTTTCATCAGCCGGAGCCCCGCCTTCCCCCACCGGAGCTGTACAGTGGTGAGCCGAACTTCTGCCGGGCTTTCCTCACTAGATGCTCCATGCACTTTGCCCTACAACCGCGCACATTCCCTACTGAGGAAAGCAAGGTGGCGTTCGCGCTCACCCTGTTATCTGGGAAGGCGGCCCTTTGGGGAAGGGCGGTATGGGAGAATAAGGATCCATGCTGTACCTCGTTCACGACACTCGCAGCCGAAATAAAGAGGGTGTTCGACCACGCAGCCACCGGGAGAGAGGCTGCGCGGAGACTGACGGATCTCAAACAGGGGGTGAGGTCCGTCTCGGATTATTCCATTGCTTTTCGCACCCTGGCAGCGGAGTGTCGTTGGAACGAGGAGGCGCAGGCGGACATGTTCCTGCATGGGCTGACTGACCGCGTCCAACAGGAACTCTACGCCCTGGAGCTACCCGCGGACCTCAATGGGCTCATTGAACTGGCACTGCGGGTGGACGCTCGACTCTCCCGAGCCGAGCGGCGGTGGTTACCCGCTCGGTTCCCCCCTGGGGAGGGACCCCCATCTCGAGCCAGCGGCAGAGACGCGGTTAGTCCCTTCGACGATCCCGAGCCCATGCAGGTGGGTCGAGCTCGGATTAGTCGGGAGGAGAAGGAGAGCGGAGATCCCAAGGCTTGTGTCTGTACTGTGGGGCAGCGGGACATCTGGCGTTTAGCTGCCCCGTAAAAGGGCCAGCCCGACAGTAAAACTGAGGCTACTGTTGGGTGGGATCTCCGCTGCCAAGACCTCGTCCAGCTCATCATCCACCCTCCTCCCGGTTAGACTCCGATGGCATCACCAGGATAATCACTGCACTGCACTGGTGGATT
>NC_133367.1:39955582-39981421 GCF_049309525.1 Garra rufa | reverse complement strand
ATATATATATATATATATATATATATATATATATATATATATATATATATATATATATATATATATATATATATATATATATATATATATATATATATTATATATATATATATATATATATATATATATATATATATATATATATATATATATATATATATATATATATATATATATATATATATATATATATATATATATATATATATATATATATATATATATATATATATATATATATATATATATATATATATATATATATATATATATTATATATATATATATATATATATATATATATATATATATATATATATATATATATATATATATATATATATATATATATATATATATATATATATATATATATATATATATATATATATATATATATATATATATATATATATATATATATATATATATATATATATATATATATTAATTTCAGGCATTGCGTTCATATTCCGGGTTCACCCGCTTGCCTTTACACTTAGTTTATATTAAATAATCTGAATACTGTATGTGTTTTTTTATTATCACTCTCCTTTCCACTAAGACAAGTTAAACGTTTTAAAACGGATTTATTTTGAATTTGTTCATTAAAGAGATTTGCTCTAATTAATTCACTCATTATTGACAGTTTCTGCTGATTACATTTTTATGCCAGTAGGTGGTGACAAATGAATGTCTTATGTTTTTGAGTGAGTTATTGAATCACTGGGCCTTTACGGTAGAACTCGCATTAACATTAACATCCACTTGGTGGCGTGGAGCTTGATAGCGCGTCAAGCCCCGCCCACTAGATCCAGCGAGGGGGAGCTGGAGCTCTAGCTCCTCCCATTTGGCTCTGCAGCGAGCACCACTTGCCTTTAATTGGACACAGACGTGACAGGATTAAACTAGCTTAATTTGCTCAGTATTTTTAAATAATTGATTACAATTGAAATATTTTCAAAATGCATTCATTTTTAATTATATAATATATATATAATATGATTGCCGTTTTTCCACTTTTCTCTTACAAGCCCCGTTCTGCCCCAAGAAAATGCTTAACGTGCAAATCAGCGTGTTGCGTTCATATTTTACAATATATTCTGCTTGTCTGTAAATGTTATATCATTTATTAGTAAGGCGTGTACTGAACTTAGAGCTCCAAACTGTTTTAAGCCAAGGTAATTTGTTGTGGAATGTCCCGTTTATCATTAGAACACTCCTGGAAACGGAACTTCAAAGGCGTATGGCGAATCATCTGATTCAAAACGGAAGGCGTCAAGTGGTCATGTGATCAATGTGTTTAAGTCATAATTTCGATTTATTATTTCGTAATTATTACTTAAGTAAGTCATAATTTCGACTTTTTATCTCATAATTTCGACTTTGTATCTCATAATTATGACTTTTAAAGTCATAATTTCGACATAGTAAGTCATAATTTCGACTTTTTATCTCGTAATTACGACTTAAGTATGTCATAATTTTGACTTTTTAAGGCATGGATTTTTTTCTGACCTGGCGGAAACGGACTTCCATAGCTTTAAAAGAGCCTTAACATCTCAAATGTTTTTTTTTTTTTTTTTTTTCATTTATTTATTTATTTTGTTTGTTGGGTTTTGTGTGTGTGTTTTGTTTTGTGTTACTTTAAAAGAGCCTTACAATCTGAAATGTTTTGTTGTTGTTTTGTTTTGTGATCTTGACTTGCTTTGAATGAGCCTAAAAATCTCACATTTTTTCCCCTTTCTCGCTCATTTTGGCTTTGAAAAAGTCTTAATATCTTATGTTTTTTTTTTCACTTGTGTGTTTTTTGTTTTGTGTTTTTTTTTTTTTTTCTTTGTTTTGTTTTGTGATTTATGCTTGCATTGAAAGAGCCCTAACATCTTAATTCTTTTTTTATTATTATTATTTTTTTGCAGATTTTGTTATGTGTGGCTTTAAGAGATTTTAGCTTGCTTTGAATGAGCCTTAAAATTCTAAATGATTTTTTTTCTTTCTTTTTCGTTTTGCTTTTATTAGTTTGGTGTTTTGGTTTTTGGCTTACTTTGAAAAGACCTTTTGAGGTTAAGATCTGTGTTGCATACATGCAAGTCAAATGGCATCAGTTTACTCAACCACCTCCACACTAAATAAAGAAAACAAAAATGTTTATGGCTTTAAGGAGAATAAGAACAAAAGCAGCCCATGTTTGCATTCAGTCAGCAAGAGGTCCACAAATATTGTTTCAGATGCACAACTTTACACTGTGCGATTTCAGCAAATACTCAAGTACACTAGATGAAAAGCCCTGGAGTATTTGTGAAATAGTCAGACAGTCTTGTTTTCAAACGTACCATCAAAGAAAGAAATGTGGGAAGCCAGTGAATGATTACTTTTGCAAGAACAAAGCCAAGAGCTCTAATCAAAAGCTCCATGATAATTTGCGCTTCACAGTATGACATACTTTTCCAAAGAGGGAACCACTGTTGTTTTTCACTGGAAATTAAGAGATATTGTTTTCACTGCAGTAATGCTGCATTAAAATGGCTAAATGAAATTTCAGATCAATGATGTGGAGCCTGTAACATTTACATAAAATCTGTCTGGTATCATCCTGCTCAGACGGAGCTAGATAATATATAAATAGCTACATTTTACGAAAAAAAAAAAAAAAAAAAGTGAGTGTCACAAACGGTATATTAAAATGATATAAAACAATTTTTTGTTATTTTTTCATAGATTTGTCTTCATCGATTCATTCATTCATTCATTCATTCATTCATTCATTGTTTGTTTGCTTGTGTAGTCTTTGTTTTGCTTTTAATAAGCCTAAAATCATTCATTTATTCATGTTTGTTTTTTTGGTTTGCTTTAAATGAGCCTAAAATCATTCTTTTATTCATTCAGTCATTGTTTGTTTGTTTGTTTAGTATTAGTTTTGTGTGTTTGGTTTGCTTTGAATGAGCCTAAAAATCATTCATTCATTGTTTGTTTTAGTCTTTGTTTTACGTGTTTGGTTTGCCTTTAATAAGTCTAAAATTCATTAATGAATTAATTCATTCATTGTTTGTTAAGTCTTAGTTTTGTTTGTTTGGTTTGCTTTGAATGAGCTTAAGAATCATTATTCATGCATTAATTCATTCATTGTTTAGTTTTTGTTTAGTCTTTGTTTCATTCGTTTGGTTTGCTTTGAATGAGCCTAAAAATAATTTATCCATTTATTCATGCATTGTTTGTTTAATCTCTGTTTTGTGTTTGGTTTGCTTTAAATGTGCCTTAAAATCATTAATTCATTAATTTATTCATTTGTGTCTGTTTGTTTAGTCTTTGTTTTGCATGTTTGGTTTGCTTTGAATGAGCCTAAAATCATTCATTCATTCATTCATTTATTCATTCATTCATTCATTCATTCATTCATTCATTCATTCATTCATTCATTCATTCATTCATTCATTCACGTTTAGTTTTTGCTTGTTTGTTTGGTTTGCTTTGAATAAAAGCCTAAAATCCTTCCTTCCTTCCTTCCTTCCTTCCTTCCTTCATTGTTTGTTTAGCCTTTGTTTTGCGTGTTTGGTTTGCTTTGAATGAACCTAAAATCATTCATCCATCCATCCATCCATCCATGTTTGTTTAGTCTTAGTTTGGTCATTAATTCATTAATTCATTATTTGTTTAGTCTTTGTTTTGTGTTGTTTGCTTGAGCCTAAATTCATTTATTCATTCATTGTTTGTTTGTTTAGACTTTGTTTTGTGTGTTTGGTTTGCTTTGAATGAGCCTAAATTCGTTCATTCATTCATACTTGTTTGTTTAGTGTTTGTTTCATGCATTTGGTTTGCTTTGATTGAGGCTACAAATCATTCATCCATCCATTTATTCATGCATTGTTTGTTTGTTTGTTTAGTCTTTGTTTTGTGTGTTTGGTTTGCTTTAAATGTGCCTCAAAATCATTAATTCATTCATTTATTCATTTGTGTCTGTTCATTTGTTTAGTCTTTGTTTTGCATGTTTGGTTTGCTTTGAATGAGCCTAAAATCATTCATTCATGCATTCATTCATGTTTAGTCTTTGTTTTGTGTGTTTGTTTTGCTTTTAATAAAAGCCTAAAATCCTTCCTTCATTCATTGTTTGTTTAGTCTTTGTTTTTTGTTTGATTGCTTTGAATGAGCCTAAGATATTAATTAATTGTTTGTATTAGACTTTGTGTTTTGTTTGCTTTGAATGAGCCTAATCATGAATTAATTAATTAATTCATTCATTCATTCATTCATTAATTCATTCATTCATTTTTGTTTGTTTGCTTTGAATAAGCCTAAAAGAATTAATTAATTCATGAATTGTTTTAGTCTTTGTTTTGTGTTTGGTTCGCTGTGACTGTGCCGCAGAACCATTCATTCATTCATTCATTCATTTTGTTTGTTAAGTCTTTGTTTTGCATTTCATTTGTTTTGTATAAGCCTAAAATCACGATTTCATTCATTGTTTAGTCTTTGTTTCATGTGTTTGGTTTGGTCTGATTGAGCCTAAAAATCATTCATCCATTTATTCATGCATTGTTTGCTTGTTTGTTTAGTCTTTGTTTTGTGTGTTTGGTTTGCTTTAAATGTGCCTCAAAATCATCAATTCATTCATTTATTCATTTGTGTCTGTTTATTTGTTTAGTCTTTGTTTTGCATGTTTGGTTTGCTTTGAATGAGCCTAAAATCATTTATTCATTAATTCATGCATTCATTATTTGTTTATTTAGTCTTTTGTGTGTTTAGTTTACTTTGAATGAACTTTAAAATGTCAAGTATTTTTTGTTTGTTTTGTTTATTTATTTATTTTTTGTGGTCTTGGCTTGTTTTGAATGAGCCTTAAAATAAAAGGTGTTTGTTTGTTTTGGGTCTGCTCTTTTTTTTTTTTTTTTTTTTTTTTTGCTTGGTTTGAATATGTGTCTTAAAATATTAAATGTCTGTTTATTTACTTATTTTGGTTCTGTTCTTTTTGTTTTGTTTGTTGGGTGTTTAGTTTTTTTTAATTTTCATTTGTTTTAGGCTTGCTTTGAAGAGGTCTCTGAGGTAAAGATCTGTGCCACATACACACAAACGAAATGGTATTAAAACCAGCTTAAAGGTTGTATCAGCGATTTCTAGCCTGAAACATAAAGTGTCAAATTCAGCTGACCTTTCATCACGATCCGCTCGCTGCCTGCCCCATAAATTGTCTGTGAAAAAAACGCGTCTCTGTGGTCAGCCTAGGGTCCGAGATATGCCAAAAAAAAAAAACAATCGGCACTACCAACCTTTCCACACATAAACAAACAGTGTTCCAACCAATCAGCGTCAGGGGTTTGGTGTTGTGGAGTTTCGCTCCGCCTCCCTCACATCCCAGCACCAGTAGGAAAGTCCACAACACCAAACCCCTGACGCTGATTGGTTGGAACATTGTTTGTTTATGTGTGGAAAGGTTGGTAGTGCCGAATGTTTTTTTTTGGCATATCTCGGACCCTAGGCTGACCAGAGAGACGCGGTTTTTTCACAGACAATTTATGGGGCAGGCAGCGAGCGGATCGTGAAGAAAGGTCAGCTAAAATTGACACTTTATGTTTTAGGCTAGAAATCGCTGATACAACCTTTAAACGTAGTCATTGTAAATCACACAATCTACTGCTCATTTTGTTCTTTTTTCAGATGTGCCAGCGAATCAATAATCAACGTTCAAGCATGAGGCACGGGCACACTGTGCTGCAATATAAAGACTGTCAGTGCATTTCATAATATATATGGGGATACAGATTCTGTACTGCCTACACTAGCAAATATTCAGTATGTTGAACAGGGGGGTCTTTGGTTAAACCTTACTTACTGTATTTTCTTATATTGATTATTTATATTATTATTATATCAGTTATTTTACAGTGCATTTCAATTAACTATTTTATGGCAGTTCGTTTTTCTCAACACTTACATGTGTGTGCTTAAGTCTCCACATAGCATTACGTATGTATGTATCTATATATATGTGTGTGTGTGTGTGTGTGTGTGTGTGTGTGTGTGTGTGTGTGTGTATCTTAAAAGGCCTTAAATCTGCACAGACCCTGAATATATAATATATTCCGCTTCTGTGGTGACATGTTATAGGATACACACTTAAAATGATCAAAATGTCCCTCATGATAGCTGTCAGCATTGAAGAGCTTCTCTGTATCTAATGCTGTGTTTTAAATGCACCACCACATGTTATTTCACACTTTATTTTAGAGCTCTTCAATATTATGAACTATTCCGTAGGCTCGGACGTCTCCGCAGAGGAAAACACAAAGGAATGAAGTGCATTTTAAAAGATGACATTGAAGAGTAGGCATAAGTTCTGCTTAAGCTGAAGCAAGCACTTCAGAACAGGCCCTTATGGAGTGGTGCCTGCGTTCTAGTGCCGTCTTACGATTCATTCACTGCACCAACAAAAATAGATTTCAATTACATAAAACCGCAGCTGAACTCGTTTTATATAAGAATGGATTCAACAAACCGGGAAGTCATCAAAATGAGCACTGTACATTTCTGCAGTAAAACATACTTCATTAAAGCCATGTATAGAATCCATAATATATATATATATATATATATATATATACAACAGTTCGTACTGGTTCTCAAATCTGATTGGTTGAGAACCGTGAGATATTCTACTGATATCGCTACAGGAACGCCCTTTCACAATTTTGTATCACTCTGCGTGTTGTAGCCGGGACCGTTTTTTTTTCATGGCGGAGTTACATGGCGGACGTCCAAATCCCGTATCATTTTATAAATATTACTCTTTTTGTGTCACGGACTGTAGTTTTAAGAGGTTTTCAGGCGAGAATGTATTTGTTTATAGTTCAAAAATGCAGTTTGTTAATAAAGATAACGTCTGTGAAAATTTGTTTAGTCGTTTTCGGACGTGCGAGAACCATATCGTCAGGGGGCGTTCTGCACTCATCAATCCGCTCAAGGGCGCTCTCACCACGGCCAGATCTTCAGGAATTTACTGCTGGCTCTGCTCTCTGTAGTGGTTACACATGACATATAATTCATTATGGGTAAATCTAACGGGCAGTCTTTGATCTCAATAATCTATTATTTGTTCCAGAGAAGAAGATAGTTCATGTAGCATGTTTATGTAAATACAATGCTGAATGCTGCCTTTACTCTTAACTGAATTGCCTAGCAACTTTTTGATTTGTTTTTGTTGTTTTTGTTTATTAAATATTATTACTCAATAAATAAAAAATGTATATAAATTAATGTATTTAAATGTATTTAATAATAGTACTTAGTTTTGAGTAATGTGCGTGTATTCTTGATGGTGATTTTAGTTAACGTTACATTGTTCCGCCTTTAGATGGCGACAAGTGACCGTGTTATGAGTGAGCAGTTAATAGTGACTTTGGTACTTTTAAACTGAAGTTAAGCGGAAGTTATTTTTTAGCTTCAACAACAGCTTGCTACAGCGAATAAATGCACTGAGCAGCAAAATCACACTTAATAGATGAACAGATATTAATGCTTTCTTCAGTAAACATTCAAACTAAAGTCATATCATCATGAATATGAATAATGAATGCTCTATCAGATGCAGGTACGTTAATGACTCGCTCAGTCTATCTCTCTTTGATAATACTCAAACATGATACAGTGAGGTTTTGATGCAGTAATACAATAGGCTTTCAATGAAGCAACTCAACATTCCTTCGTTACTAGTTCTAAAGTGACGTTTTGGAATTAGGAACGGAGCTTATGCTCAGCTGACCAACCGTCAAACTTTGATTTGAATTCGTGGCGGAAGGAATAGTTCGCACAAAAGAGGGCTTTTAAAGACACTCTGTTGTTATTTTGTTTATGTATTTACACACTCGTGCCGTCGAACTGTTGTATAAACGCAATATCACACTCGTAGACTTGAGATATGGCTGTATATCGGCACGGTTGTGATTCGCCGTAGGCACGAGGCCGCAGTGTATATATATATACACAAGCACACAAATTATTAAACCATTTATCTACCACCCAAAACATTATAGCAACACCCAAAAATTCAGAACACCATAGCAATTAACTTTTTTAGCACCCACCTAGCAACACCCTAGCAACTAATTCGCTGAAACACTCAGAACATCGTAGTGTCCACCTAGCAATGCCCTAGTAAACAATGCATTGAAACACTCCAAACACCTTTACAACCACCTAGCAACACTCTAAAACCCTCAGAACACCACAGCAACATGCTGCAAAAACATTTAAAACACCTTAGCGTCCGCCTAGCCACACTCTAGCAACCAATGGGCTCAAACACTCAGAACACCTTAGAAGCCACCTAGCAATGCCTTAAAAACCACTCAGAACACGATTGCAATGAGCTTTAAAAACATTCAGAACACTGTAGTGTCCACCTAGCAACAACCTACCTGTAGCAACGCCCTAATAACCACTCAGAACACCAGTGTCCACCTAGTGTCCACCTAGCAAAACCCTAGCAAACAATGTATTGAAACACCTTTACAACCACCTAGCAACACTCTAAAAACACTCAGAACACCACAGCAACATGCTGCAAAAACATTTAAAACACCTTAGCGTCCACCTAGCAACGCATTAAAAAAACACCCAGAACACGATAGCAATGAACTTTAAAAACATTCAGAACACTATAGTGTCCGCCTAGCAACACCCTAGCAACTAATTTGCTGAAACATTCAGAACACCATAGTATCCACCTAGCAACACCCTAGCAACAAATGGGCTTAAACACTCCAAACACCTTAGCAGCCACCTAGCAATGCCCTAATAACCAATCAGAACACCATAGCAATAAACTTCAAAAACATTCAGAACACTGTAGTGTCCGCTTGGCAACACCCTAGCAACTAATTTGCTGAAACATTCAGAACACCATAGTGTCCACCTTGCAAAACCTTAGCAAACAATGCAATGAAACACTCCAAACACCTTTACAACCACCTAGCAACACTCTAAAAACACTCAGAACACCACAGCAACATGCAAAAACATTTAAAACACCTTAGCGTCCACCTAGCAACGCCTTAAAAACCACTCAGAACACAATAGCAATGAACTTCAAAAACATTCAGAACACTGTAACGTCTGCCTAGCAACACCCTAGCAACTAGTTTGCTAAAACATTCAGAACACCGTAGTGTCCACCTAGCAACACCCTAGCAACAAATGGGCTTAAACACTCAGAACACCTTAGCATCCACCTAGCAATGGCCTAATAACCAATCAGAACACCATAGCAATGAACTTCAAAAACATTCAAAACACTGTAGTGTCCGCTTGGCAACACCCTAGCAACTAATTTGGTGAAACATTCAGAACACCATAGTGTACACCTGGCAACACCCTAATAACCACTCAGAACACCATAGCAACAATCTGCAAAAACATTTAGAACACCTTAGCAAACACCAAGCAAAACCCTGATAACCACTCGGAACACCATAACAATGTGCTGAAACATTTGCAACACCTTAGCAACCACTTGGCAATGCCCTAGTAACTATTTAGAACACAAAAGAACAGCTTAGAAAGAAACTGCAAAAACATTTAGTTGACATTACGGTAACACTTTACAATAAGGGTACATGAATAATCATGTACTAATGCCTAAATTAATACTTAATTCATCACCTACTAATGATTATTCAAGGAATTAACTAATTATAAACTAACAAAGGGCTATCCTTAACTACAACTGGAGTCATACGGATTCATGGATGAATAACGGCAGCCTTAACTAAATGTTAGTACATGTTTGATAGTTAATGCATTAATTAACATTTATGGGTAAACTAAATCTTTAGGAAAGAATGAGAAATACTCTGGCTTTGAAATTAATTTAAGTTATTTAATACTATCGTAATTTGAGCATTTGACATCTTCAGCTTTGTCTTAAACATTATTGGGTGTCAAAGGATTAGTTGATCCTCTTCGTCAAGTGTAGAAAATACTAAATACACTAATGACTGATCTTTTCTGTTTTATGTTCTCCTCTTTCCCTTTAAACTCACCCTATTGATTTATACACAGAATAATTAAAAATAAAAACCCAAAACCCACAAAGAACATTTGTAGAACAATTCCTAAAGAAATGCTCAAACTAGAAAGAGTCCACTCTCCATCCAGACAGAGCCGTGAAGATCCTGCACCTCCGCTCTCTGACTTCTTGAAAATCCACACGGCATCTTGGCACAGCATAACCAGGCTGAAACTCACTGTGTTAGTACATGTGTATTTGATAGGAAGTATATCATAAATCATGAGCTGAGTTTAGTGAGTAGTTAAGAGTGAATTCATTATGATTAGGCCCTCTCAAGTAAAGTCATGTCAAAATCAACATAAACAAGCCATTAGTTAATGTTAGTGCATGGGTAGTAAATAATGAGTTAGTAATGAAGTGACACATTAACAAATCATAAATTACATACCAAATTAAAATTTTATTTGTCACATACACAGTCATACACGGTATCATATAAAGTGAAATGCTTATACGACTGCTAATAACCCATACATTTTATAAGGAAGTTTCAGTATAGAATGAAAAATAAGATAATTAAACAAATTAGAATATAATAAGATTAACTTTAGTTGTAAAAAGAAATTTGCATTATGTACAAATATACAATAAAAAAATAACCGTAAAATATTAGAAATAGGAATAGAATAGAATAAATATTTAAAAAAATTAAATGTGCAATTATGGGCAAGACAATGTGCAGATGAATAAATATTAAACATTAAACATGCAGTAAGAGTGTCCTCCTTGTTCATTTACACCACCAGTACAACTAACAATTTACATAATTTCACATATATGGACTCAAAAGAAAGTCCAAACATAATGTTACCTCTAAAGACACACAGAAGGTCAAATATTTTATGTCCAGAAGCTCAAAACCATGCTGTTATTTAATATGCCTAACTTTCCACACAAAAGAAATGCAGATGCAGATGCAAACATAACTTTGATTTGGTTTACAAAAGCAGACGACATTAATTAAATTAAAATGGCATTACCGAAACAAACCTTACGCACTGAGCGAGTGCCTAGAGTGCGCCACTAATGAGTGTCCCTCCAGAAACAACCTTACATACTGTAGTTCCGTTTATTTGAAATGGTTTAATTATTGATCATTGAAAGTATTAGCTATTGGTCTATTTTCTAATTTTGGTTTAATATATCTGTCTAATTAATGGCACTAATACTTTCAACGAACAATAATTTAATAATTTCAAATAAAGGGGACTACAGAATGTAAGGTTTGTTTCAAGTGGGACACTAATTAGTGGCGTACTCTAGGCACTCGCTCAGCGCGTAAGGTTTGTTGGTTCGGTAATGTCGATTTTTTTTATCTGCTTTTGTAAACCAGATTAAAGGCATGTTTGCGTTTTTTTATTATTTATTTATACACGTTAATTAAACGTTTTTAAGTTTCTGGAAGCTAAATAGTTAACCTTCTGTGTGTCTTTAGAAGTAACATTATGTTTGGACTTTCTTTTGAGTCCATATATGTGAAATTATGTCAATGAAAAATAAAGTGACTAAAAAAAAACACTGTTTGTTGTACTGGTGGTATAAATGAACAGGGACACTCTTACAGCATGTTTAATGTTATGTAATTTGATGATTTGTTAATGTGTCATCGTGTCACTTCATCATTAATAACTTATTATTAACCACCCATGCACTAACATTAACTAATGGCTAGTTAAGGTTGATTTTGACATGACTTTACTTGAGAGGGCCTAATCATAATGAATTCACTCTTAACTACCCATGCACTAACATTAACTAATGGCTTGTTTATGTTGATTTTGACATGACTTTACTTGAGAGGGCCTAATCATAATGAATTCACTCTTAACTACTCACTAAACTCAGCTCATGATTTATGATATACTTCCTATCAAATACACATGTACTAACACAGTGAGTTTCAGCCTGGTTATGCTGTGCCAAGATGCCGTGTGGATTTTCAAGAAGTCAGAGAGCGGAGGTGCAGGATCTTCACGGCTCTGTCTGGATGGAGAGTGAACTCTTTCTAGTTTGAGCATTTCTTTAGGAATTGTTCTACAAATGTTCTTTGTGGGTTTTGGGTTTTTATTTTTAATTATTCTGTGTATAATTAATAGGGTGAGTTTAAAGGGAAAGAGGAGAACATAAAACAGAAAAGATCAGTCACTAGTGTATTTAGTATTTTCTACACTTGACGAAGAGGATCAACTAATCCTTTGACACCCAATAATGTTTAAGACAAAGCTGAAGATGTTAAATGCTCAAATTATGATAGTATTAAATAACTTAAATTAATTTCAAAGCCAGAGTATTTCTCATTCTTTCCTAAAGATTTAGTTTACCCATAAATGTTAATTAATGCATTAACTATCAAACATGTACTAACATTTAGTTAAGGCTGCCGTTATTCATCCATGAATCCGTATGACTCCAGTTGTAGTTAAGGATAGCCCTTTGTTAGTTCATAATTAGTTAATTCCTTGAATAATCATTAGTAGGTGATGAATTAAGTATTAATTTAGGCATTAGTACATGATTATTAATGTACCCTTATTGTAAAGTGTTACCGACATTACTTAGTAAACATTACTTAATGTCCATCTAGCAACATACAACACCATAGCAACATGCTGCAAAAACATTTAGAACACCTTAGCATCCACCTAGCAACCGGTGTGCTGAAACACTCAGCAATGATAAACACTCAGAATGTCCCTCAAAAACATTCTTAAACACCTTAAAATGTCGCACCTAGCTATCACTCACAACGCCTCAGTAACAGCATAGCAACACCCTAGCAACCACCCAGAAATGCAGTTTAAAGTGTAAATTAAAAATGAACCACATTTCGATTAACAAAATAAAAACCTAAACTTTAATAGGTTTAATCACATAGCAAAAGCAGGACTGATGCTGTTATGGGTAAGTTAACTTCTTGGCCTTTTTCATTAGACAATGTTGTCTTTCCTAACCTCCCCTCCATTCTCTCTCTCTCTCTCTCTCTCTCTCTCTCTCTCTTTCACTTCCCCCACATCTGGGACTCCCCGGCTAAATTAAGGAAGCAAATTGTCCATTACGAAAAGTCATTAGACACAGAGAATACATTAGGACATTGTTATGGTTGAGAATATTGTTTTCTGTTTTAATCAAACCATTAACACGTTAGCGCAAATCAAGGACGGTGCTATCATCATCCATTGGACCCTTGAGGAACGGCTTTTAACTCTCTTGCAGTGAGTTTCATTGATTGAAGTGAGTCACGGGGGCAAGAACTCTCACTCAACTTACCCCCCAAAAAATCCCAGCTGGATCCAGACCTTCAATAGCGTCTGCTGAAAGCCGTGACACCTGTGCAGCTAATCAACACCGAATCAATGGAGCAGCTGACATTTCAGGTAAATCAGAACTGTGAAATGAAAAACACACGTGGAGGAACTAAATGACATATTTTCTATTGTGCACACAAAATCAATATTCAGCAAGTGCTGTTTACTGAAGAAACAGTTCAGTAACCTGGACGACATACCGCAGATTCTGTTTCTACACAGTTTGCTAGAAGACGCATATTGTGGAGCATGATGTGGTCAATGGTGTACAAAATGAGTCATCAATGAAAAATGAAGCCTCACTAGCCTTGCTAGGTCACATGTGGCGTCAATAGATGTCGAGACGTCAATAAATCTTATAAAACCTCCCAATGATCTTTACTGAGATGGGTTTGATTCACAGGGTGTTTAGGCAAAACTCTAGTTCTGTAGAATTCAATAGAAGGTATTTTAAAGAATGGTCAAGTCGCTGTTTTCCATATGAGAAAGCTATAGTGTGGCTTATATAGGGACTCATTTTATAGTGTTTTATGGTCACTGGGTACTAAATACTTTAACTAAAAGGAAAAGAACAGCATGAACATTTTTCAAAATATCTCATTTTGTTTCATGTGAGAATATTTCGTCATTTTTGAGACAACGCTTTTATGCCACTCACAAAACTTCTGTTATTTACGAGACTATGCTTTCCTGCCATTGACAGAATTTTCATTAATTTATGAGACGATGCTTTCCCGCCATTGATGGAATCAGGATCCCCTGCTGATTTTGTATGTTTGCCCGCTGACAAAGAAATATTCAGTCTGTAATTCTAATGGTAGGTTTATTTGAACAGTGAGAGACAGAATAACAACAACAACAACAAATCCAGAAAAACACATTTCAAAAAAGTTCTAAATTGATTTGCATTTTCATTTGTGAAATAAGTATTTTATCCCTTATCAATCAGCAAGATTTCTGGCTCTCAGATGTCTTTTATACAGGTAACAAACTGAGATTAGGAGCACTCTCTTAAAGTGCTCCTAATCTCAGTTTGTTCTCTGTATAAAAGACACTGTCCAGAGAATCAATCAATCAATCAATCAGATTCCAAAGTCTCCACCATGGCCAAGACCAAAGAGCTGTCCAAGGATGTCAGGGACAAGATTGTAGACAAGGCTGGAATGGGCTACAAGACAACAGTTGGTGCAATTATTCGCAAATGGAAGAAACACAAAATAACTGTCAATCTCCCTTGGTCTGGGGCTCCATGCAAGATCTCACCTCGTGGAGTTTCAATGATCATGAGAATGGTAAGGAATCAGCCCAGAACTACACCGGAGGATCTTGTCAACAATCTCAAGGCAGCTGGAACCATAGTCAGCAAGAAAACAATTGATATCACACTACGCCTTGAAGAACTGAAATCCTGCAGTACCTGCAAGGTCCCCCTGCTCAAGAAAGCACATGTTCAGGCCTGTCTGAAGTTTGCCAATAAACATCTGAATGATTCAGAGGAGAACTGGGTGAAAGTGTTGAGGTCAGATAAGACCAAAATCAAGCTTTTTGCATCAACTCAACTTGCCTGTTTGGAGGAGGAGGAATGCTGCCTATGACCCCAAGAACACCATCCCCACCGTCAAACATGAAGGTGGAAACATTATGCTTTGGGGGTATTTTTCTGCTAAGGAGACTGGACAACTGCATCACATCAAAGGGATGATGGACGGGGCCATGTACCATCAAATTTTGGGTGAGAACCTCCTTCCCTCAGCCAGGGCATTGAAAATAGGTCGTGGATGGGTATTCCAGCATCACAATGATTCATAACACAAGGCAATAAAGGAGTGGCTCAAGAAGAAGCACATTAAGGTCCTGGAGTGGCCTAGCCAGTCTCCAGAACTTAATCCCATAGAAAATCTGTGGAGGGAGCTGAAGGTTTGAGATGCGAAAGATCAGCCTTGAAACCTTAATGACTTGGAGAGGATCTGCAAAGAGAAGTAGGACAAAATCCCTCCTGAGATGTGTGCAAACCCGGTGGCCAACTACAATAAACGTCTGACCTTGATTTGGGTTTTGCCACCAAGTACCAAGTCATGTTTTGCAAAGGGGTCAAATACTTATTTCACTCATTAAAATGCAAATTAATTCATAACTTTTTGAAATGAGTTTATATATATATATATATATATATATATATATATATATATATATATATATATATAATTTTTTTTTTTTTTTGTTCTCATGGACAGAATTTTCCCTCATTTATGAGACAACGCTTTCCTGCCATTGATAGAATTTTCCGTCAATTATGACAATGTGCTTTCTCGCAATTGGAAAATTTTCCATCATCTATGAGACAACGCTTCCTCGCCATTGACAGAATTTTCTGTGATTTATGAGACAAGGCTTGACCACCATTGATGGAATTTATTGTCATTTATAAGACAACGCTTTCCTGCCATTTAGGGAATTTTCCGTCATTTATGAGACAAGGCTTTCCCGCCAGTGATGGAATTTTACTGTCATTTATGAGACAAACTTTCCTGCCATTTAGGGAATTTTCAGTCATTTATGATATAACACTTTTCTGCCATTGACTGAATTTTTCGTCATTTATGAGACAACGCTTTCCTGTCAGTGATGGAATTTTACCATCATTTATAAGACAACGCTTTCCCGCATTTAGGGAATTTTCCGTCATTTATGAGACAAGGCTTTCCCGCCAGTGATGGAATTTTACTGTCATTTATGAGACAAACTTTCCCACCATTTAGGGAATTTTCAGTCATTTATGATATAACACTTTTCTGCCATTGACTGAATTTTTCGTCATGAGACAACGCTTTCCTGCCAGTGATGGAATTTTACCGTCATTTATGAGACAAACTTTCCCGCCATTTAAGGAGTTTTCAGTCATTTATGAGACCGCTTTTCCGCCAGTGATGGAAGTTTACCGTCATTTATGAGACAACGCTTTCAAACCATTGAAAGAATTGTCCAACTTTCCGTGTTTTCACTAGTGTACAGTAGGAGATATTAAGCACTGACTTTTTTCTCACAATTGCAAGCTTATATCTCACAATTCTGATTTTCTTTTCGGGGGGTCGTTATTTATTTTCTGAGAAAATAAATAAATAAATAATGACAGAATTTAAATTTTTGGCCCTTCACTATAAAGTAAATATTTTGTTTTCAAATACTCCTAAATTTCCATGCAAACTGGGCAAGATTTTTTTTCTTCATCTTCATGGCTGAAGATTGCTTCCTGAGTGTGTTCCCAAGATGGCTGCCAAGTGAACTAACTTGCTTGTGTGCTACTAAAATTGTATCAGTTCATCAGTGTCGCTACTTTTTAATCAGTAATTCCCTAACACTGGCAAACATACAGGAAGTCTTTCTTTGTCAAGGTTGACCTTGAATTCTTCTTGGATTTTACACAGAAATACGCTGACACACACCCTTCCACAGATGCACACATCTTCACCACTCGCCCTTGGCGTTTCTTGTTGTAATTAACCAGTATCAAGCACCGTGTCCAAAAACTACTTAGCATGAATCTTTTATGGTATCCAGACTGATTCTGTAATATAAAGCATGTATGTTTCTAAAGTGCTATACACCAATCCATTTGACATTGCCCCTCATTAGCTGTGGATTATTGCATCATAATTGGTCATTAGCATATTTACCACATGGGAAAGATGGCAGACAGTGATGACATGAAAGCTGTTTGGTCACCGAACAGCCAGGGGAATTGTGCAGATTCTTCTGATCAGTTTAGCCAGCCTTCGCTATTAAAAACAAACGCATTAAAAATACATAACCGAAGATTACAACATTTTCATGCTACTGTCACGCTGCGTAACATAATCTGGGATTAGAGGGAAGATAGTGTGAACTAATTGGATCCAAATATACCATGATATCCCTGTGAGAACATGACCAAATAAACATTTGCACATGAGAAGAGCTTGACTGCTTGTGAGAATTTACTCAAGGGCGAAAAGAGATTTTTATTAATATTCAGTATATTTGGTATGTTTACAGTATTTGCATCTAATTTTGTTTTGAAATTTAGAAAATTTCCCATCCTGTAGCCGTAAATAAAGGGGTTAGTTCACCAAAAAATGCAAATTCTTGTCATTAATTACTCACCCTGATGTCTTTCAAACCTGTAAGACGTTTGTTCATCTTCAGAACACAAATGAAAATATTTTTGATGAAACCCGAGAGCTTTCTGACCCTGCATAAACAGCAACGCAACTGACATGTTCAAGGCCCAAAAACATAGTAAGGACTTCGTTAAAACAGTCCATGTGACATCAGTGTTTCAACCGTAATGTTATGAAGCTACGAGAATACTTTCAGTGCACAAAGAAAACAACAAAAATAACAACTTTATTCAATCATTTCTTTTGTGTCAGTCTTCAACGCACATTCACAAGAGTTTCATGACATATGCATAATCAGTTGGCGAAGACTAAAACAAAAGAAGAAATTGTAAATAAAGTTATTTTTGTTTTAGATCATACTAGCAACGTACTAATCATGTTAGCAACATGCTTAATCAAGCTAACAGTGTATTAGCAAAATCCAAAAATATCTTAATTTGTGTTCCGATGATAAACAAGTGGTTTGAAACGATATGAGGGTGTTACCAATGTTACCAACATGCTAATCATATTAGAAACATGCTAGCAATGTGCTAAATCATGTTTGCAACATTAAATCGTGTTAGCAATTTGGTAATCATGCTAGCAACATGCTAACACCATGCTAAATCATGCTGACAGCATGTTAACAATGTTTTAGATCATACTAGGAACATGTTAGCAGTGTGCTAAATCAAGCTAACAGCATGTTAGCAAAATCCAAAAATATATTAATTTGTGTTTTGAAGATAAAGATCTAATGGGTTTGGAACGACATGAGGGTGTTATCAACATGCAAATCTTGTTAAAAATGCTAGCAATGTGTTAAATCACAATTTGTGTTTGAAGATAAAACGGGTTTTACTGGTTTGGAATGACATGAGGGTGTAACCAATGTTACCAACATGCTAACGCCATGCTAAATCATACTGACGGCATCTTAACAATGTTTTAAATCATACTAACAACATATTAATCATGTTAGCAACATACTGGCAATGTGCTAAATCAAGCTAATAACAATTAATTTCAAAAATATATTAATTTGTATTTTGAAGATAAATGAAGATCTTATGGGTTTGGAATGACATGAGGGTGTGACCAACATGCAAATTTTGTTAGAAACATGCTAGTGCCATGTTACCAACATGCTAATCATGTTAGAAACATGCTAATTACATGCAAAACCATGCTAACAGCATGTTAGCAAAATAAAGAAAAAAATCTTAATTTGTGTTTGAGGATAAAACATGGGTTTTATGGGTTTGGAATGGCATGAGGGTGTGACAAATGTTACCAACATGCTTATTATACTAAAAACATGCTGGCAACATGCTAACAATGTGTTAGCAAAAGCAAAATCCAAAATTATCTTAATATGTAGTCTGAAAATTAACAAAGGTCTTTTGGGTTTGGAATGTCATGAGGGTGTGACCAATGTTACCAACATTCTAATCATGTTAAAAACATGCTAGCAATGTGCTAAATCATGCTCGCAACATTAAATCGTGTTAGCAATGTGGTAATCATGCTAGCAACATGCTAACACCATGTTTTTGATCATACTAGCAATGTTAGAACATGCTAGCAATGTGCTAAATAAAGCTAACAGCGTGTTATCAAAACCAAAAAATATCTTATATATATATATTAAAGCTAACATGTAATTTCTGTGTAAAAAAAAAAAAAAAAATCCCCAAAAATTCCCTGTCTTCTATTGGTTGACAGACAGATAGTCCCGCCTCTAAACTCACAGCATTGGTTACTATGTTGGGAATCAAATGAATATGTTTCACACTGAATACATATTCTATTACATTTAAAAATGCCATTTTACTTTGAGTAAAAGACTACACTCTAGTAAAAAGTGTGCTTAACTGTAATAAATGTTCACTTGTAGTGTACTTCAAATCTTAAAAGCTATATATTTATATATAAAGTATTTGTAGATAATATATCTATTAAAATAAAAGACCATTTAAGACGATAAGATAAGTACTTAACACAAAAGCCAATAGAAGGTATATTGAAGATATTTTGCCGGTAGCCATTGCCTTCCATAGTATTTTTTTCCATACTATGGAAGTCAATGGCTACCATCAACTGTTGGTTACATCATTCTTCAAAATAGTATCTTCTTTTGTGTTCAACAGAAGAAAGAAACTCATGTTTGGAACAACTTGAGGGTGAGTAAATGATGACTGAATTTTAATTTTTGGGTGAGCTATCCCTTTAAATCTTTTTTGTTCAAACTGTTTAGTACTCCTTTTTTTAAAAGTATGATAAAGTGTACTTGTTTTTCACATGGAAAATGATGGGAAAGAACCGTTTTCTTCACCAAATGCTTCTGAGAGAGTTTTATTTATGATTAAACAATCCGGAAAGGACAAAGTCACGTCCGGTTCCCTGAGCACAGCACAGAAAAGAGCAACATGCATCTTGAACCCACTGTGAGGTCAGTTTTGTAACATTTGGAAATGTACAGAGGTCGCAGTGGCTTTCTGTCGTCAATTCGGAGAGTCAAAGGTGGAAGCAAAACATTTAGTCTGCAGGGACTCGAGGAAAGGAGGCCAATGGACAGATGTCTCAATAAATGAGGCCGGAGAATGCAGCCGGACACAATTCCCTACATGTTGTCCCTTTGAGACAGGTGTTGCTAGGTAACAGGGGCCTTGTTTTGTAAGCATGACAATAACAGTAGTTGATTTGGGATAAATAAATTGGACGGGAGGGTGGCGTATTCAGGGCGCACGTGTGTCCAAATAGAATGGAAGGGTAATTTGAGGCATTAGGTGAGCAGCACATCGTGATTTTGTGCTTGTTGGAAATGGGAGCGTTGTTGTGCGTCATCAGAGAGATTCACTGAGGTCTGGTCTGCTTCTAATCACAATTAAGGACTTTAAATAGATATTCTGATGTTATGTGCATACCAGGGCTACTAAAATAAAATACTAAAAACAAATAAATAAAAAAGCCTATTTCAGCTAGTTGCCAAAAGGTACAACCACCAAACTCATGTCAGACCTTCAGACTGTTCTGAAGTTAGTTGCTTTATCTTTTCTAACTGATCCAGCTTATGGTTTTCTAAATCCAGAATATCAAATCCACCCATTATCCCATTCACTTTCAGTGAAAGCTTGAAAACTTGTGAACATTTAGACTTATGATGTATTTAAGCTGTCTGTTACTATAGTAAAGCTTAACAACTCCCTACTGATAAAACAGCTAAAATCAGCCTAAGCTTTAACTTGTGTTAAAGTTGTTTTGGCCACTTTTTGGCTGGTTGTAGCTGGTCAGGAACTGCTTAAAGACCACGCAAGCTTAAACCAGTTTAGTTTAAACCAGCTAAGACTAGACAACCAACTTTGGCTGTTTTTTGCCAAATCAGCTTGTTATTCTACTAATCATGCTAAAAACATGTTACCAACATGTTAATGACATGCTAATCTCATTAGCAACACGCTAAAACATGTTAGCAATGTGCTCAATCATGCTAGCAACAGGGGGCTAGTGTTTTTAAGATTAGATTTAAGATTAGTATGTTCTTAAAACTGGGGGGTTCATAAAACAAGTTTACAAAATAAGCCAGGCTTATCATTTAATCTGACTTATTTTGAGCCAAATCAAATCAGACTAACTGAAATAAGCCTGGTTTATTCTGTAAACTTGTTTTATGAACCCCCCCCCCCCCATCCCCCATGTTAACAACTTGCTAAAATAAGTTAGCAACATGTTAACAACATGCTAATCACATTAGAAACATGCCAGTAACATGTTAATTATGTAAAAAATACATGCTCATTCATACTAGCATCATGTTAATCATGTTAGAACATGTTAACAACATGTTAATCATGTTAGAACATGTTAACAACATGCTAATCATGATAATCATGCTAGAAACATGTTAACAACATGCTAATCATGATATAAACATGCTAACGCATGATATTCATGCTAGAAACATGTTAACTACATTTTAATCTAGTTAGAAGCATGCAAGCAACAGGTTAATCGTGCTAGAACCATGCTAATCATGCAAAAAATGGTAGCAATGTCCTCAATCATGCTAGCAACATGCTAAATCGCGCTAACATCGTGTTAACATGCTAACATGTTAACATTAGCAATGGTTGCAACATTTTAAGTTTAAGATGGAAGTAGTTGGTTTTAGCTGGTCTCCCAACCCGGCTAGGCTGGTCAGGCTGGTTTTAGCTGGTTGTTCCAGCTGGTCTTCTAGCCAGACCAGCTAAGGAAGTGATAAAAACCAGCCTGCGGACCAGCTAAGACCAAGCTGGATGACCAGCTAAAACCAGCCTAAGCTGGTTGGCTGGTCTTAGCTGGTTTAAGCTGGAAGTAGCTGTTTGTTTGAGCTGGTCTCCCAGTCTGACCAGCTAGGAAAGTGGCCCAAACCCTCCTAAAACCAGCCTGCTGACCAGCTAAGACCAGGCTGAATGACCAGCTAAAACCAGCCTAAGATGGTTGGCTGGTCTTAGCTGGTTTAAGATGGAATTAGCCGGTTTTAGCTGGTCTCCCAGCCTGGCTAAGGTGGTCAGGCTGGTTTTAGCTGGTTATTTGAGCTAGTCCCCCAGTCTAACCAGCTAAGAAAGTGGACAAAACCCCTCTAAAACCAGCCTGTTGACCAGCTAAGACCAGGCTGGATGACCAGCTAAAACCAGCCGAAGCTGGGTGGCTGGTCTTAGCTGGTTTAAACTGGAAGTAGCTAGTTTTAGCTGGTCTCCCAGCCTGAGTAAGGTGGTCAGGCTGGTTTTAGCTGGTTGTTTGAGCTGGTGTCCCAGCCAGACCAGCTAAGGAAGCGACCAAAACCCCTCTAAAACCAGCCTGCTGACCAGGCTGGATGACCAGCTAAAACCAGCCTAAGCTGGTTGGCTGGTTTTAGCTGGTTTACGCTGGAAGTAACTGGTTTTAGATGGTCTCCCAGCCTGGGTAAGGTGGACATGCTGGTTTTAGCTGGTTGTTTGAGCTGGTCTCCCAGACTGACCAGCTAAGAAAGTGGCCCAAACACATTTTAAAACCAGCCAGCTGACAGGCAAAGACCAGGCTGGATGACCAGCTAAAACCAGCCTAAGATGGTCAACCAGCTTAGGTTTTTTTTTTTTTTCAGCAGGGAAGATCAATCTTTATATATAAACATATTTATTATGTATAAAAGTCAATATATGAAAATAAAAATAAAAAATAGCATGCATTATGTTGTTAACATGTTTTAAATAAGCTGTTAATGATTAGCAAAATGTTAGCAATGTTGTTAGCATGAAGTTAGCATGATTAGCATGTTGCTAGCATGTCAACAAAAAACTACTTGTTAGCAACATGAAAATGAACTTTCTTTGGAAGGGTTTGCCTTCGCAATGCTTCCTGGAAGTAGGAGTAGGAAGTTGACAGCCTCATGTGACAGGAAGAAAGTCAATGCCTTTTTTTTTTTTTCTTGAAATCCTTTGTTTGGTAGTTACTTGCATGTCATTAATACCTCCATAAAACATGAATAACATCTAGAAAAATACTTACAAAAGGAAAATGACAACTAATACTGTACCAACTATAGTTGCCTGGTGGGCTTAAATGGGTTAATAACAATAACGTTAATAAAAGCTAGACAT
Source organism: Garra rufa (assembly GCF_049309525.1). Classification (NCBI taxonomy): domain Eukaryota; kingdom Metazoa; phylum Chordata; class Actinopteri; order Cypriniformes; family Cyprinidae; genus Garra; species Garra rufa. The sequence continues at coordinate 39,958,302 of NC_133367.1, read as the reverse complement.
TTTAAAACATTGATGACCTGGGTTTTTCCTAGGAACGATGTCCAGAGATGTTTAGAGGCACCACAAACTAATCCACTGGGACTGTGTTGCTAAAGTTAGCTTCAAGCGAAACATGCCCTCCTAAGCTAGGCTAAGTTTAGCAGTCCCAGATCAAACTGCTACCCGGACTCGTTAGGATCCTCACTAGTGTGAACTTTGATCAGTGCTTAGTAACTTCTTTCACAAATGACAGCCAGCTGAGGCGAAGGGCCGACACTCATGCCAATTGCCATAACAACACAAGCTGCTTTTAATTAGCCGCTAACCGCAGCTCTAAGAGCCTGGGCCTAGGTTTTTAAGGTCACTGATATTTTTAGCTTCAAACTGACATTTGGCTTTCATGACACTGAACAACAACTTAATTAAGTCGAAATAATCAGCTACAAATACAGGTTGATTTAATTGCGCAGACTGAGATTTTTTTTTTCTTCTCCTGTGCAAATAACTATTATTGTCAGAGTAGGTAAAACGATTTTTGATGTTTCAAAGAATGAATTGAACTGCAAATAAAATGTCACCGTGTGCTTGTTCTGAAGATAATGTAATGTTTGATGCAAAGAAAACATTTGTGTTTGTCTGAGACGGGAGATGATTTAACTATGTGTATGTGTTGCATATTGTGCACTTGAAGGTAAATATTGTATTACCATCAATTGAAATATCAGAGTAAATAAAAGGGGAAAAAAGCATTTAAAGTAAAAAAAAGAAAAACATGAAACATAAAAAATTAGGAACCAGGAATTTTAAAAGTGTGAATCTCAGACCCAGTGAACTGATAGATATTTAAAAATGATGGAGAAATCGTGGATATTTATAAGTACAGTTATAAAGTCTTCCTTATAATTAGAAACTATTGTTCTTTTTTAAATATTATTATTACTTTTCTACCTTTTAAGTTTTATTTGTTCATATTGTTTTTTTTTTTAATATATATTTTTAAGAAAAGATTAAATGGATTAAAAAATAAAAACATTATTTAGTGTAATCAAGTAAAAAAAACTTGAAGTATTTTAATTATATATATATATATATATATATATATATATATATATATATGATATTTTCAGTTTTTATATTAATTTTAGTTTAATATAATTTCTATTTGTTCATATGTTAAAAAAAAACATATTTTCAAGAAAAGATTAAATGGATTTTTAAAAACATTATTTAGTGTAATCAAGTTTTATTTTACGTTTTTATTTTAATTTTAGTTTAATATAATTTCTATTTGTTCGTTTTCAAGAAAAGATTAAATGGATTTTTAAAAAACATTATTTAGTGTAATCAAGTTTTATTAAAGTTTTTATTTTAATTTTAGTTTGTTTAATTTAATTTCTATTTGCATGTTTTTTAACATTTTTAAGAAGTTTAAAAACATTTTCCTTTTACCTTGAATTAAAATAAAACTGTTTATTTGTTTATTTATTTATTCATTCACTGACTCACTCACATATTAATAAAATGTAAAGTAGTGATTATAAATTATAGTAATATTTTGGTATCATTTATATTATTATTATTATTATTATTATTTTAATTTAGTTTAATTTTTTTATTTTTTTATTATTATTATTTAAATTTAATTATTAGTTCATGTTTATTTCATTTCAACTAATACAATTGTGTTTTATTTAGCTAAAATATCCCTGAGCAGTAGAAAACATATTATGCCAAATTACCTATTAAAGTTTTTCCTGCCAAGAATTTTATCCATTTAAAGAGGCTTTTTTTAGTGAGGTTACTCTTTTATATGTGTTGTTTAGTTCATGCACCTCAAAAATCAATTTGAATTCAGAATCAGCCTGGAAGATGTGTGTCCAAGTCAATGTATATGTGAAGTGTACTACGAACTTTAAGAAAGAAAGTAGAGCAGGTCAACCAAAGCTTGAAGGAGCTCAACAAATAACCATCCGCACCTGGACGACATAAAGCTGCTAACTTTAGCTTGCGTCTTTTATCATGCATACTCACATTCAGGTTTAAAGGATTCGCTAGTCTACAGATTCCCAGCTTTCAGTCTTCACATTACCGTGACACAATAGCAAACAGCACACTGAACCGTCAAGAGCGAAGCTCATTTTGGAGGAAAGGAGATACGATAGATGAAAATACAAGGATGAGTGAAAACAGTCAGTGGTAGAGTAATAGGGTACCGGCGGAGTAATTAAGGTCCACCTAATCAGCTTCTGTTGCTCCGCTCTTAATAGACCCAGTGATCCACAAGGAGAACAAAACCGCTGACCCTGAAAAGCCACAGGAAATGAAGTCGGACTCTTGAAAGAAAGGAGTTTGTGCTGGGACACAAAGGAATGATAGTTCACGACCCCTAAAAAGCGGGCGAACCAAGAAGAAATATCAGCCACTCACCAAAAAGCCACAATAGGCCAATGACTTTCACTAAAAACCTCCCTAATCCTCTTGTGCTATTCATTTAGTTTGCCTTGTATGGAGATTTGTGTTGTTTGTTGGGGGTTTTAGGCTGGAAAATAGCATGTGGGTGTTCCAGCGGCCCAATCGCAATCGAGAGAAAGCGCCACATGTAGATGCGCATTTATGTTCTCGAATTGATTCATCTTTACTGGATCATTCCAGTCTTACAAAGGAGTATTAATAGCCACTTTAGGGGGAAATGCCTAACTGAGATTAATGGGTTTCTATAGGGTGAATTGAGGAATTGTGAC
>NC_133367.1:39919725-39955082 GCF_049309525.1 Garra rufa | reverse complement strand
AAAAGGTAATAATCACTTTTCTTATATGCGTAAGCCGTTCCAGGTGGATGACGTAGGATGTCGGTGTAGCACATGTGCCACTGATCTCGCGAAAACCAACATTTGTTTACCAAACCAACAAAGTTTCTATACTTTAACAAAGGAACGAGCGATATGGAACACTTTATTACGGATGGACTTTATTGGACTTTGTTTGGACTTTTGAACAAAAACACCCGCCCACTGCCATTATAAAGCTTGAAAGAGCCAGGATAGTTTTTAATGTAACTCTGATTGGATTAATCTGAAAGAAGAAAGTCATATACACTAAGGATGCCTTGAAGATGCCATAACAATGCATCTTTACGCTTCATATTTGAAGAGAACATGATTTGAAAGCTATGACGTGTACTTACATTTCAGTTCGATCCTCACAAAACAAGAATATTGTTTCGAAGACTTGGACTATAGCATACTGTGTCAGTTACTTGATTCTCTTTTCACATTACAGCTCCAGTGATTTGAATACACAGTAACATACTTAATGCTTTGCATAAATGCAATCTATATGAGCCCTGTTTTTCTCGTGAAACCAGATTGTGTTTTACAGGAACATCGTGTTGGGTCATATCTCACGTCTCAAACGAGCAACCTTCCAGTTACCCGCCTCAAGATATTAAAAGCTTTAGCATCTAAATACATTCAACCATGTCATCATAACTCTCACCCTCATTACATATACATATAGTTTTATCCATAATTTATATGTTTGTGCATCTCGATCCACATTCCTTTGTCCCTTTAGCCTCCCACCCGCTGCGTTTGCTTCACTATTTGCAGATGTTCATCCTTGCGGATCTCAGACCTCTCTACAGTTATCTAGCCTGAATCACATGCTCAACGTGGAGAAAAGGCCATCTGTCTGTAGTCATTAACTATTAATGCACTTTCAGATCAATAATTCGCGAGTGCAGTGTCAAATAGGGAGGTTCGCGAAAGAGGATGTAAACGCTAACAGCTAATGCGCTAACACACTCTGGAAAATCTTTGAAACCACTCAGAACACGCTAGCAACTGTGTAGCTAACAACTCCTCACAACACTTTATTTAGTAAGAAAAAGAACTTTGTTGTTGTGTGTTTGCAGTTCAGTGGCTTCTGGCAAGACATGCAAATGCATTAATTGACAGGATTGATTGTTTTATTATGCAGAGCCCAATTAAACATTTATTACGAAGCAATTTCATTTATTGGGGGAATTTTACGAGGCTCAGTCAGTCATAATATTGAACATCATTAGAATGAATTTCAGATTCTGCTACGTTGATATGAAACATTTACCAGTTTCGTGTTCGTTTGGCGTTCCTTTATATTTATGAAGCTCATTTAAGGTTTTGACAGATGATCAGACTTATTATAACGTACAAGAAGAGTATTAAATAATTTGATGTGATTATTTGAATTATTCATTAGCGAACACTCAGTCCATGGCTCAACAACCTTTATTAGGCTAAGAAACCCTTGGTGGATAAAAAATGATTCTATATTACATAAAATTCATTTTACATTTAATCTTTAATAACAAGAGTGCATGAAGATATTACGAATGAATGTGATAAAGAAAAAGAGAAAAAAATATATTGTGCAGTTAGGGGTTTCTGACATTGAAGAGCTCAAAGGAGCAAGATGAGGCAAACTGATTTATTTTGTCAAAGTGAATATCATGAAATCTAGACATGACATGATGTAATAGGATTCAAAGAGTACAGTTTCGTTTCTCTTTAGTCTTTTTAATAGAATTCTCACTCTCAAAGAGCTGCGGCATTGCCTTTAAAATGATGTGATCTCTCGATCTCTGATCCTTTTAATTTTTGCTTTACAAAGTGACGCACAGTTTGATTAAAGGTGAAGTGCGTCGTTTTTTGATGTTAAAATATTCCATTCCAGTTTAATGTGCTATAAATAAGCCCCCTACGATGACTACCCTAAAAAGCTATATATATATATATATATATATATATATAGTAGTCATCGTAGGGTAGTCAATTATATATATATATATATAATTATAAATATAAATATAATTTAAAATATTGATAATAAATATTTTATCATTGATATTTTAAATATGCCTACATCGTTTTTATTTATTTTATTGCAGTTTTATTTTTCATTATTTTATTGCTTTATTTTAATTATTTCATACATTAAACTAAATGAAAAATAAACATGCATTTATTTATTTAGATGTTTTAGTTTCAATTATGCAACCACATGTAACCATGTTACTTGGCTTTCTTTGTAATTATTTGTTCCATCAAATGTTTTTCAAGATTTCAAGAAGGACTGAGGAAAGATAGAAGTAGGTTTGGAAGACAGATAGAGTTGGGTGTCATTGCCATAACAATAAAACTGAAGCTCAAGTTTCCTAAAAATACTAACCCTAACCTAACCCCAATCTTAGGGCTAAAATATAAATAAAAAGTAAATAAATAAATAAAAGAGGGCCCAGGACAGAGCCCTGTGGAACACCAATAGAAACATAAGAAGGTTTTGATCAAAATGGCTTAAGCTGTACAAATTGAGTATGACCCAACAAGAGAAATTATTTCCAGGTCCAGCTGTGCATCCAAAATTGTTAATTTATTTATTTATTTACATGATTTCAGTTTTTCATTTTACGTAACCATATTTAACCATGTTACTTGCCTTTGTCTGTAATTATTTGTTAAATTTACTAAAAAGTTCTGAGAGAACTTTTTTAAGTAAATCATCATGTTTTTCAAGTTTTAATTTCAGGTAAGCAATCAGAGAGCGAGTGTATCGGATGTGTGTATAAAGGAAGCGCACGAATGCAACAAATGCAACGACAGGTCTTTTAATAAATCCAAACAGGTAAATCCAAGTAGGGCAGGTGAACACACATGAAAAAAAGAACCTTATGATCAGAGAAAGAAACACTGAACAGAGATCAACTGATATAGACAGGGTAATCAGACATCGACAGGTGTGGGTGATAACTAATAAAGACAATGGGCAAAACCAACACAGACAGTCCAATGGGGCGTGACATTATGCCCCCTTCCAGGAAGGCGCGACCTCGCGCCATAGAAGAGACAAAATGGATGGACGGAGGGGAGTAGCTTCTTACTGGGCAACCAGAGGCGGAAGTCCCGGGTGGACAACCAGACGCGGTCTCCTGGTTGGTGGATGGAAATGACAGAACGACGCATGTCTGCAGGCCCTGATTGGCTAATCGGGAGGACCGGGAGAATTCCCGGTGGGTCGGTCCATTTTTTTGGCCGCGAGGGCCGGTGTCCCTAGCTGCCTGCACTCACAGCAGTCACCATGGGTGGACTGGCCATCGGGAGAACCGGGAGAATTTTTGGCCCGCTACCCGCCAATTTTTATTATTATTATTATTGTTATTATTTAATATTGTTGTTGTTATTGTTTTTGTTGCCGGCCTAATGTACTAAAGTGGTTATTTCGGAATTAGCCATTCAATAATAAAACTCTAATAAATCATAAATCGGTTAGTCTTGACTGGCATGCGTTTCGTCCGCGCATTCACGTGTCCGCCAAAAGGATGCAAGACTCAAGAGTGGAGTAGAAGTGCCCAGGTGGAGCAGAGAGACAAATCTGTCCTGTTTAGGACCTAAAGTGCAGGTCAGTTACATCTGTAAACAGACTATTGTAGTTTTGTCTTTGTATACTTAAGTATTGAACTGCTAATGTTAGCAGTAGCAGTCAAATTCTGAAATTAACGAAATGACAGAATTACAATTATAAAGCGTAGACATTTAGCCGACAAATATTCACATCGTTTTAAAACAGGTTTGGGGAGCTACCCTTATGAAAATTAACTGTTGTTTTACTAAACATATATATATATAAAAAAACATGTTTACTATAGTTATACAATAATTATACAATATACAATGGTTTTGCTACACTATAGTTTCACCATGGTATGAAACTCTGATTATACTAATGGGAATCAATCAAAAAAAAAAAAAAAAAAAAACATGGTTACTACGTTTACCATAGGCTCAATAATACCATGGTTAATTTTCCTTAGGGCAAAACATGACCCATGATAATGCAAAAACATGTTTAGTTTTAAGATTTTTTTAATAAAGATATATTCAAGATGTAGCTAATTTTTGTTGTTCTAATTTTAACATTACGACAATAACACATGGTCCTAATGTAGTGGCACTCTTTTTTCTGTTGTCCTTTTCTCTATCAAATGTTTTAGTATTAATCATAAATTATATATCATTTGAAAGCTTAGAAGCTCAAGAACCATCCTGGTGGCTGTCTCCTCCCCCTTAGCAGCAATGCCAAGTGTCATTTTACAAAATCACAACTTTTTACAATCTTGACTAAAACATGTCTTTAAAATGGTCTGAGTCTCAGTATTCGATATTTGGTGGTTATTTTGTAATAGAATGAAACATGTCAGAAAAATGTAGACATTTGTGACAGAAAAATACATAAAAAAAATAAATATAGCGTTTGGTTGGCACCCGGTGGCTGTTTGTGGTAACGCCCTAAACAAACTTTAACAGGAACCTCAATTTTTTTTTTTTTTTTCAGATCAACTTTAAATTTGGAACATAATTTATTTAGGCTTCAATTCAATATTACATTTAGGATAGAACCTGTTATGTAAAATATGTAGTTTAAAATCTAATAAAAATTGTATTTACAGTAAATTTAAACTTCAATTTTGTTGATACTTTATTATTTTTGTTTTTTTTTAAGTTTCACTTCTGCAATAATCTGCTGATTGTCTTCTTTAAAAAGAGACCTACCTTAGGTCTGTATTACGAAGTGTTCATGAATTACAACAAGTTTGGATAGTGCACTTTCATGCCTATTTTAAAAAATGGGGGTGACAGTTAAGGGGTTAAATTTTTCAAAACTAATTGTAGGCCTATAGTATGTGCAAACAAGTTACAGTGTGGTGGTTGTTTTGCAACAAGGTGGAGATTTGTTTATGAAAAAAGTGACAGATACAAGAAAAAAAGTTTAAAAAGTAAACACACATGAGAGACAGAGAGATTAAAAGAGATTAAAAAGCAAATTGGAAGTTCATGAGATATCATTTAATTATTTTACCCAGTTGATTTCAACTTTTTTATGTGATGATGAAAAAATATTGTTGTCCAGGGTTTAAAATTTTGGTGTGAGTGTGTGGGATGGCCTAGATAAGTGTGAGATTTCCCAGCCTGAAATTTTGTCCCAGTCCACCCCGATTAACGTCAAGCTAGTTAGGAGCAGTGCAAAACAACGATGTCTGCAAATCACCGTTCATGTTTATGTATCAAACTTTTTCTCGTACTGTTGCTCTTCAGCAGCAGCAGCAGCCTCTAGTCCAGTTTGCTGCTAACAGTGAAGAGCCAGGCCCCATAACATTACCAAGCACCAGTCATGAGCCCAACACACTAGAATGGGCAGGTAGGACAGTGCAATACTTGTTCTATTCTTTATTTGTGTTTAAGGACATCTGTGAACAATTTTGCACAGAATATATATTCAGATATTGCAGAAAAGGACATTGTGATGTTTAAAAGAATAGTGTTGGAGATTTACCCTTTAATGTTCTCATTTTTATGGAAAATATTTGAACTTATAAAGCAGCTGTTTCCTTGAAAAAGACATGATAGTGTCATTAGAAAGTTTAATAAATTTTATTTTAATCTTTATTTTATACATATAGCTTAATATATATTTGTATTTATTTGATATTTTTTTATTTCAAGGTTTGGATATTTATGAGCACTAATTCTAACAGAAAATAGATTCTGATACTGTTAAACATTACATTGTGTTAACTGTTCAAATAAATCTTCACTGTGAAGCAGCACTTAGGCTACTGTATTTGCACTGAATTAGAAATGACATCATTTTAATATAGTCAGTCGTGAACTAAAGTGGGCCGGTCTAAGGCTTGAAACTCCAGGGTTGAAAAGGAGTCCCACTCCGGCCCTGCATGTCTGAGTTGTCCTCAAGCCTCCGGGCTGCTCATTGGAAATGGAAGTGAGATGGAATCAGTAAGTCTGTACTGGAGGAGGTTTCGTCAGAGGACAGACATCCGGGAGGAGGACGAACAACAAAGTCCAGGGTGGTTCTAACGGAGGGAGGAAATGGATAGCGACACAAGTAATATAGACAGGGTAATCAGACATCAACAGGTGTGGGTGATAACTAATAAAGATAATGGTCAAAACCAAAACAGACAGTCCAACTGGGCGTAACATTACTCCCCCCTCCAGGGTCCAGGGTGGATCAGATGGAGGGAGGAGCCAGAAAGAAGACACAAGGGACCCGGAGCAGGAAGAGCCAGGAGAGACTCAGGCCGCAGCCATGATGGTAGCCCAAGGTGGAGCCGACCGACTGAGGCGGAGCAGATGGAGGTGGAGCCCGAGGCGGGGACAGAAAGTCGATGATCCCGGGCAACACCAAGGATCCAGATGGCCAAGGTGGAGCCCAAGGTTCTGGTGACCGAGGCAAAGGTGGAGATGCAAAGGAGGACTGAAGTGGAGCCGGAGGGAGGAGCCCAAGGGAGCCGGTGGGATGGAGTGACAAAGCACAGCCGGAGGAGTCCTGAAGCAATGGCAGGACGATGGCTGACCAAAGCAGAGCCGGAGGGACGAGGGAGCCCAGTGGAGCTGGTGAGCCGACGGGCGAAAGTGGAGACGAGGAAGCTGAGAGCCTTGGTGGAGCCGCAGGGTCGGAGGGTCGAGGTGGAGTCTGGGACTCAATCAAATCGTGTTCCATATTTAAGTGTCCCAGATCCAGACCTCGCTCACCCTCAGCCGCGGTGCTTTCCTTAGCACTCTCACGCCCCACTGTAATATCCACCCGCAGGCGCTGTAGCCGGCTCTCACACCTGGTTGGGCTCAGGCTCCTTAGAAATGTCTCGCACTGTTGCATCTTTCGGCAATGGCTCTTTATCCGCTGTGGGCTCGGGCTCTGCCTCTGCCTCTGCAAGTGATGGGATCTGCTGAGGAGCTGAGCAAGGTTGATGTATTCGGGCAGGGTCCATCCGGAACAGGCCAAGGGCATCCGTTTGGTGAGACCACCCCAGAAACAGTCCACAAGAGACCCCTAGTCGAGGGTATTCTGCTGAGAGCAGGGGAAGAACTCGCTAATGTACTCCTCCAGGTTTGGAGGATGGATGCAAACAATAAAACTGAAACCCAAATTTCCTAAAAATACTACCAAAGGGTAGAATAAAAATAAAGAGAGCCCAGGACAGAGCCATTTGGAACACCAGTAGTAACATCGGAAAGTTTTGATCGAAATGGCTTAAGTTGTACAAAAACGGTCATCCCCATTTTTGAAAATTCATGACAAATAGTGCACTATCCAAACTTAAATTAATAAATATATAATATATATATTAAATATATAATATTGTGGCAAAAGTCAGAACTCTTTGTTATTATTTGCTACATTTACTAAGAAATTCTTTCCAAGTAAATCATCAAATGTTTTTCAAGGTTTAATCTCAATCAGAGAGGGAGGACTGCAGAAAGGTTTGGAGGACAGATGCGAACAATAAAACTGAAACCCAAATTCCTAAAAATACTATCAAAGGGTAGAAAAAATAAAATAAAATAAAATAAAATAAAATAAAATAAAATAAAATAAAATAAAATAAAATAAAATAAAATAAAATAAAATAGGGGGCCCAGGACAGAGCCCTGTGGAGCAGCTGTGGCCTAATGGTTAGAGAGTTGGACTTGTAACCCAAAGGTTGCAGATTCGAGTCTCAGGTCCGGCAGGGATTGTAGGTGGGGGGGATTGAATAAAAAAGCACTCTCTTCAACCTCAATACCACGACTGAGGTGAGACCCTTGAGCAAGGCACCATACCTCCAACTGCTCCCCGGGTGCCGCAGCAATGGCTGCCCACTGCTCCGGGTGTGTGTTCACTACTGTGTGTGTGCACTTGGATGGGTTAAATGCAGAGCACAAATTCCTAGTATGGGCCACCATACTTGGCCTCTCTTCACTTCCTTTCCTTTCCTTTCCTTTCCTTTCCTTTCCTTTCCTTTCCTTTCCTTTCCTTTCCTTTCCTTTCCTTTCCTAAGGTTTGGATCGAAATGGCTTAAGCTGGCTTAAGAGATACAATTTCCTGATCAATAGACCAACAGTGCATCTGAAATTGTTTGTTTATTTGTTTATTTATTTATTTACATGTTTTTAGTTTGTTTTATCTATTAAAATTGTTCAAATAAAGCAAAATAAAGTTGTTATAGTTGTAAAAGAAAATATTTTAACAATATCTACAACCTCTTCACAGCTAAATCTAAGTTTAGAACAATATGTGGCATACTTAACACGGGCAAATGATGCACAGGCTTATTTGAAAACTAGCGCAAGAGGCTCATTAGTGTACTTTATGTGCATGAGCCTCTGTATGAGATAATTACTTTTATGAACCACCAGAAGGGTTAAAATAACAGTACTTAATTTAGCACGCGTCCACAATTACCCCCTGCCGATGCAGCCCAACCTGGAATAACGCAGTTTAATAACAGAGAGGTGTGGAACCACAACAGCACTCAGAAGCATGTTGCCTCTCAAAGCCCAAGCAGACTTTCTTCAGATGTCTTTGAAGATAGATGCCCATCTGAATAGAGAAAAGTGGCAGCAGCCTTCATGGGCTGAAGTGATCAAGGGTGAGGATGTCACTCTCAATGTGGGTGGCTTCATCCTGTGAAATCACAAAGAGAGTCACCATCTGGTGGGACCCTCCACCTGCTCATGCTCTGGTGGTCTCGGGTGTGGACTTGAGACAGGACTTCAGATCCCAGCTCAGCTGAAGGGGGTTGATGGCCACTCAATTATACATGAACTGATGGTCGTCGTCCACCCATTGAAAAGAGATGAGCAGATGTGTGCATTTAAAAGATTATTATTATTCATTTTATTTATAGGCACCTTTTATGACACTCAAAGACACCTTAGAAGAACAATAAAACAATTAACATTAACAAAACACCCTCAGTGATGTCACTTAATCATGAACAAGAATAGCAGTGCTCTTCATTGATACTTCTTTTCCACCAGCATAAACTGCTAGCTCAGAGCCAATTCTATTGCTGGTTCAGAGTTAGTTCGACTGACAAGCTTTCTAAGAACCACTTCTTTATTTCTTATTTTTTTTAAGATTTATTTTTGGCATTTTTGCCTTTATTGTGACAGGACAGATTAGAAATGACAGGAAGTGAAGTGGGAGAGAGATAGGGGGTGGGATCGGGAAAGGTCCTGGAGTTGGGATTCGAACACGGGATGCCCGTAGCGCAACAGCGTTGTATGACAGAACCACTTCTTGTTCAAGTTCTTGTGCTCTAATGTAGTATTGAGCGCTCTGACCAAGTGGGGTGGGGGAGGAACCTTGGGTTATTTAGACACGCTTACACACAGAACAAATTAAGTGATGCACAGAACGAAAAATGCGGTGATAGAGAAGGTGATAGGGTGAGTGAAACTAATTTATTAGGATTTTTGGGTGATAACGAGAAGATTGTGCACTGGTTTATGGATCTGTGTTTGTAGATTTGATGTGTGCCCTGGGAACCTCAACGGCCAGAGTGGCTTAAGTCGAATTTGGTGCTTAATAGGTGTATTTGAAGTTATTTTTGGAATTTTTTTTTTTTTTTTTTTTTTGCTTTTTTAATGATTAAGTTGCACTTTAGTGCATTTCAAATATATTTACTTTAATTGAAATATCAAATAAAACACTACAGTTAAGATTTTAAGTAAAATCTACCAAAATAAGATTGATCATACAACTTGCATGCTATTTTTTATTTAGTACTGACCTGAATAAGATATTTCCCATAAAAGACATTTACATATAGTCCACAAGAGAAAATAATAGTTGATTTTTTTTTTTTTTCACAGGTCCCTTATTTGTCATGCTGTTCTTCAGAAAAGTCTTTCAAGTCCCACAAAGTCTTTGGTTTTTCAGCATTTTTGTGTATTTGAACCCTTTTGAGATCTCTCTTTTTTTTTACACTGAGGGCAACTGAGGGACTCATATGCAACTATTACAGAAGGTTCAAACACTCACTGATGCTTCAGGAGGAAAAAAAAACATGCATTAAGAGCCAGGGGTGTAAACTTTTTGAATTTGAAGATTTTGAATTTAACTTATTTTGTCTTCTGGGAAACAGGTAAGTATCTTCAGTAGCTTCTGAAGGGCAGTACTCTTAATGCATGTTTTTTTTTTTTCCTCCTGAAGCATCAGTGAGTGTTTGAACCTTCTGTAATAGTTGCATATGAGTCCCTCAGTTGCCCTCAGTGTAAAAAAAAAAGAGATCTCAAAAGGGTTCAAATACACAAAAATGCTGAAAAACCAATGAATTTGGGGGACCTGAAGGATTTTCTGAAGAACAGCGGGCAGTTTAACTGTTTAGCACAAACAAGGTACTCATAAACAACTTTCACAAAAAAATAAAAATAAAAAAACACAGCTGTGGATCATCCAGGTAACAACACACTAAGAATCAAGCGTATGTTAACTTTTAATGGGGTCATTTTTATAAATTCAACTATTATTTTCTCTTGTAGACTATATGTAAACATATTTTATGTAAAATATCTTATTCAGGTCAGTACTAAATAAAAATAACATGCATTTTGTATGATCCTTCTTATTTTGGTAAAATAATTAACATTTTGTAGATTCTGCAATGTGTATTTAAACTTTTGACCTCAACTGTATGTTAGATGAAAGTGTGTCTCTTCATGCACATCTAAGTGGCATTGTATTCATATTATATTATCTGGAAATAAAGGTTTGTTTGTTTTTTTGTCTACTTGAATGTGCACTATATGTACATTTAATACAATTAACTGCAATTCTTTTTCACAAGGCCAGATTTCCCCTCGAGTCAGTAGCAGTAATTCTGAAAATACCCACTTGCAAGTTTATAAGGTTATGTTTGCATAAGCTAAGGAAATACATAAAATTAAATTTTAATTGACGTCATTTGCCAGCGAACAACGTAATAGTATTTAAATTAGATGCACTCTTCATATCTGGTTCACCTCCTTCGCTAAATAATTAATCGGGTTCTGTCTAGTTTCACCCCCCTTGACCAGTCAGAGTTTCGCCAAAGGCCATGTCTTGGTTTTCTCAGTCTTAAAAGCATGCGGGCATGTACCTTCCCTCAGGGCTCAGAATTACACACAAACAGTTTCTTTCTCCGCCACGCGCCCACGCAAACCAGAAAAAAAGCATATATTTCAGTATATCTCAGGGTGTCCAGACTACGAATTTTGTCATAGGTGTTAATCACAGTCTCGAAATCAGCAGCCGGTTTGCTAATCTGCTATCGGTCGCATTTGGCAATGTGTTTACCATCTGTTTTCTTCGCATTCACTTGTTCAACTTGAGTGACGTTGTTCAATCTGAGTGGGTTAAAACGGAAAAGCCGAGTTTAACCACTGCCATTCCTTCTGCCATCTGTGGCGACGTTGAGAGGGAAATTTGGCAGGTGGAAAAGCAAAACCGGCTAAATAACTCATGACCTGTTTGTTCGCCGGCGAGACTCACGAGCGATAACAGGAGGACAGAAAAAGAAAAGGAGAGAGCGCAGGGCTTCATCCGAGACCTCATTACATTTTCCCAGCTGTGTGTAAGTGTGTGTGTACCTGAAGGTGATGGTAGGGAAATGTCTCCAGTGGTGAGAAAGCTTCAATCAGATTTGTCCCCTGTAGGCTTTACGATACAAATCCAACAGGTGACAAAGTACAGGTGCCCTCTTTGACTCGTAATCCAGAGCATTAATCCTGTGGGTCGGTTGTGGCCGGGTGCAAGATCACCGAAAATGGAAAAAGCAACACATGGAGCTTTGATATGGGAAGATGACAGACTTTATATTGGAGAATACAACATGTATGACTATCACAGTCGAATTGATACATGTTTTTCCAAAGTATGTTCAGTGCCATCATACAAAGATATAAAGATGTTCGACAGGCCAATGTTTAAATACAAAAACTAATAATATTTATTGTAATTGTTCAAACATTATTAAACTTTTAAATTAAGTGATTTTAGTGTTTCTTTTTTCATCTAGCCTTAAAAAATGTCATGTGGTGCGACCATGATTTTTTATTAAAATGAATTCATTTCCTTAACATGCTTAACCTTTTTTTTTAGATGCACTTAGTAATTGAAGTGTCTAGAAATAAATTATTTGCATTTCTTTTGAGTTTTTGTAAATAATGTCATATTTTTCAATACTACTCAAATGTAGTTAGCAGACTTATTTTTTTTCTGTAAATTGCATAAAATTGATAAAAATGTTTTAAAAATACCATTCACTTAAGCATACTGTAGCAGTGATTTATATTTCAGCCACAGAAATGACATATTTTATTTTAATTTTAATACAGTTATTGTTAATATTGGTTGCACCACATGATAATTGGTCACTCCAAATGACACAAAGACTTTATTTATTGTGCACACATAAATTATATTAAACTTTCAAATTAAGTGATTTTAGTGGGTATTTTTTTTCCTCTAGATGAGTTGTATAGCCTTAAAAAATGTAATGTGGTGCGACCTTGCTTTGTATTAAAATTTATCCCATTTCCCATTTATTCAATAATTTTCTACTGTTAAATTCAGAAAAGACCGAGATATTACTTATTGGACCAAAAAAAGAGTACACAGAATCTCTTAAACTGCAATTTGCAACTAGATGGATGTACTGTTATTTCCTCTAGAGTCAAAAATCTGGGTGTTATATTAGACAGCAACCTGTCTTTTGAAAATCATATTTCTCATGTTACAAAAACAGCATTCTTCCATCTTAGAAACATTGCCAAGCTACGGAACATGTAACCTGTTTCTGATGCAGAAAAGTTAGTTCATGCATTCATGACCTCTAGACTGGACTATTGTAATGCACTACTAGGTGGTTGTCCTGCATCTTCAATAAATAAGCTACAGATAGTCCAAAATGCAGCTGCTAGAGTCCTCACCAGGTCAAGAAAATATGATCGTATTACCTCAATTTTACAGTCTCTGCACTGGCTACCTATTAGGTTCCGTATCACTTACACAATATTACTTCTTACCTATAAGGCCCTTAATGGTTTAGCTCCTGCATACCTAACTAGTCTCCTACCACGCTACAATCCTTCACGCTCCCTAAGTTCGCAAAACTCTGGACTTTTGGTAGTACCTAGGATAGCAAAGTCCACTAAAGGAGGGAGAGCCTTTTCACATTTGGCTCCCAAACTCTGGAATAGCCTTCCTGATAACGTTCGGGGTTCAGACACACTCTGTATGATTAAATCTAGATTAAAGACTCATCTTTTTAGCCAAGCATTCACATAATGTATCTCATAACATTGTACTTCAGTTACATCTGATCAAATGCACATCAACATTTTTCAGCTTGGGCAAAACACATAATTTTTGCTTGGTTGGAACAGCAGCTACGCTAATTATTTCTCTATTTGTTTCTCTGTTTCTGCCACAGGATTTCCATCCCGTGGTAATTAGGAATTACACAAGATTCAGTCTGGATTCAGAAGAAGAGATAATGCCAACCCCTCAGAGGACCGCCGATGATGCCAGCCTTGAAACAACATACAGCACTACACCATTTTTCTACAAGTTTGATTGCAACACATAATCATTACTATTAGTGTTCATCATCTGTTTGATTACACCATTACTGATTTTAACATTTATACCAAATGTACATCGACTTGACATACAGTAGTCACCACTAATAAGCTACTAAATATATTGTAGTAGCCTACATTTTGTACAGCTGCTTTGCAACGATTTGTATAGTGAAAAGCGCTATACAAATAAACTTGAATTGAATTGAATTTAATTTTTGTAAATAATGATCTCATATTTTGTTTCTAATTTTAGACTTATTTTTCCTGTAAATTGCGTAAAATCACTTAAGCATGCTGTAGCAGTGATTTATATTTCAGACACAGAAATTACATATTTTATTTTTATTTTAATACAGTTATTGTTAATATTGGTCACACCACATGATGTCTGGTCACTCCAAATGACACAAAGACCTTATATCATTAAAAAAAAGTATTTAAAGAGACGCGTGAAAAGTGCAGCACATGGCATTAACTGCAGGCAGACCATTCCACCGAATGGGTGCCATTTCTGTCCCCAGGACATTATAGATACAAACATGCATAAAAAATAACTATAAAATAAACACACTGCACACTGCACTGCAAACTGCACATTAATCTAATGGCAAATTTAAAATTTATATTTAAAAAAAATATTATATTAAACACTACCTAAAACACTGAAAATATATCATTTGTTTCATTCCTGTTATTAAATAGTTTTTCTTTAAAAAATAAAGTTAAACCACTATTTTTTTCAATTAAGTTTAATTCATCATTTATCCCAGTGTTTAATAAATTGCATCATAGAAATTTGATTAGCTTGAGGTTTGAGTTGCCTTTAAAATGAAAAAAAAAAAGAAAAAAAAAAAGAAAAAAAAGAAAATGGGTTTGTGTACTTTATAAAAATACACCTTGTGTAGATAAATACTGACTTTTGTAATGCTAAAAATTTCATACCATGAAACCCACCATTTCTTCCAAATAAACACCTGCCTGAGGGGAATATTAAGGAATTTGTTGAGATATTTTTAAACATGTTTTTTTTTTTTTTTTTAAATATATTAGAGTTTTGGTAACAGGACTGAAAAAAAATGCACGAACCATCCACTTAAAAACTAAACTGTAAAAAATTAAATGTTACCTGAGATGGACCTATATAGATTTTGAATAGTTAAAGATTCAGTCTTTAAAAAAGATAGAAAATTAATTTTTCTTTTGGAAGAGTTTTGGAAGCAAATGGCACCCATTCGGTGGAATTCAGCCCCAGATAATTCGGAACTTTCTGAACTTTGCCCAATCTTAACTGCTCAACCCTGCTTTGACACGTTGTCAGGAGTTTGATTAACAGGCCACCTGACCAATTATAACGCTGAATCTGTCATTTTTGGAAAACACTCTGCAGTGGTCGCACCACATGATATTTTCAAATTCAGTCAAAATTTACAAACACAGAATTGGCCACCTAAACAAAACAAGCTAGCTTCCCACAAAAGGTCACTATGAAATTTATAATAAAATATTCTTAAATATTCTTAGAAATAACCTAATATTCATTGTTGTTTTTTTTTTTTAAGGTCATACCGCATGATATCCAAATGTGGTAACTACATACCAGCTGTTAAAAAGTTTTTTTTTGTTTTTTTTTCCCAAATTTGAAAGAGTTGTAAACCTGTTTGATGCTTTCATGGTTCCTTGGTAAATTGGTATATGATTCAATGTCCTATCTTTGAATGGATTTTAACATAAAAGTCCCAAAATGGTAGTTTCTTGAAGGTCGCACCACATTATATTTCATAAAATGGACATCACCGGACAAAGTTTATGTATGAATACAAATGCTTCGCAATTTTTTACAGGATTACAAAACACTTTTGAAATTTTGGCAAATAGTGCAGAAAATAAATGAATAGATTTAGGGCAGTTTCAAAGATATTTCCAAAACAGAAGTTATGGCTGGAAGGTCGCACCACATGATGTTTTGACACTTTGGATAACAGAAAAATTACAAATAACAAATGTTTTTTGAAAAGTTAAAGTGTGCACATACATTAGAGAGTTACTTTATATATATGACATCTTTTTATGTATTTAAACCAATTATTAGCTGAAAAAAAAAAAGCATTTGGACAGAAAATTTAGGTGTCACTTCGTTGACCCTTTAACAGTTTCATTTAGTGAATTAATGTGTGATTTCTGGATATTCACAACAGTTTGTACATTTCTGTGTATATCCAAACTTACAAAAATGTATGTGTAAATGCTACATATGGAAATGGCTGGAATACAGTGCATGACTTACATTCAGAACATATTTTCAAACCCCATCAAAATATCGACAGACTTTGAAAATTGTTACAGAAAAAAGCTTTAACATGGCCGAGGATCCCACACTTCCAAAGTCTTTACGAACAAAGCAACTCTCACAAAAACATGCACCCCACTGGTAAAAGATGCAGGACAAAAGAAAACAATATTTATTTTAAAATCATCTCAAAATATCAAACATGTTTGAAGTCCTATGATAGGATGGAATCAGAATCTGAAGCTAAAAAAATCAAATTATACACTACATGTACACCACCGCTTTGACGTTTGATTTTTTTTACAACCATAAACATCATTGTTTCTCCACTTTAACAGTTCTTTAATTGTCTTTTTTTCTAAAACTCGATTATGGAAATAAGCGCTCTGTATATTTTGCAAAGTATCCTCTTTTGTACGTTTTCCTTGACTGTAGAACATGGTGAGTTTGACAATGATTTATGGGGAATGTATGAACAGACAAAACCTCTATCTTGAAGTGTGTTCCACTTTTTTGGAGTAAACAGTTTCAAATCTCTTTTACCCTCTTATTGGTGCCATTATCTCCCATAATCTTTGTTTAGACAGCATTTGTGCAATTCAATGCCCACGGAGCTGTTAAATGTTTTCATGTTCTCTTGGGACACGAGCGTTCCTCTGTCAGCAGGATCAAAAACCTTCAAAGGATCAGCTGGTAAATCTCCTAATTCAAACGCACAAGCTTAGGCACTCAGAGATGCGGAGTGGGGAGCATGAGCGTTTGTGGGCATTGACGTATATGAAGACCAAATGAGACGTGATATAATGTGCAAGCAGTTGGTAACGCACCAAAGCAAATCCCCTGGTAGCCAGCCATAAAAGAAACTCACAGATCTGGAGTCTTTCAGCTTTGTCTTCTCTCAGAACCTGAGAGCTGTTTTGTCGCAAGTGTCCAGATGGTTTCGTGTGGAGAGCTGCAATGGAGGGAAGCAGGGAACGCCTGTCGGAGACGATCCATCAAGTGGGAATTCTCATTCATAAGCTTTACCTCCATTTGGTGTGATTTCATAAGGAATTATGCCGTTACTTAAAGCATAAGCTAAATCAAAGACTCATTCTCATAAATTCCTTTGGCAAGCACTTTTATCTAAAGTAAATTACAGTACATTAAATGTAAACCTGAACCCTTGACCCTGCTACAGTACACTGTACTCACTGAGATAACACAATTTCTGTTTTATTTCCATCTCCGGATGGTTCAATAAAAGCATATTTTTGGAAATGAATACACAACTATCTTTTTTAACAACATTACAAAGCGGCATGTGCCAAAAAACACAGATGCAGTGCAGTGTTTGCATCTGTTATTGTTCAATGCATTTGCATTTATAAATATAGGACATTGTATCATAAATTAATGCCAAATTTGATTTTAACCAAATGCTTAAAGGGTTAGTTCAGCCAAAAAATGAAAATTCTGTCATTATTTACTCACCCTCATGTTGTTCCAAATGCATAAGACATTCGTTTATCTTCAGAACACAAAGACATTTTTGATAAAATCTGAGAGTTTTCTAACCTTGCAGCAACGCAACTACCATGTTTAAGGTCCAGAAAGGTGGTAAGGACATTGATAAAATAGTCCATGTAAAATAGCCTCAATGTTATGAACCTACGAGAATACTTTTGTGTGCAAAGAAAGCAAAAATAATGACTTCTAACTTTTACCTATTTCTTCTCTTCCATCAGCGTCAGTCTCCGCAACCATTTTTTTTTTGATGAATAAAGTCATTATTTGTGTTCTCTTTGCACACAGAAAGCATTCTTGTAGCTTTATAACATTACGGTTGAACCACGGATGTCCCATACTTCAGCAACCTAAAAATGCCTGAATAAATGTCTTTGCGAATTCAAGGCAAGTGGCATATTTTAGATTAGCAAATCCTTTTGTGATGAATTATACCCATGGTTATTCTGCTAGGACACCTGTGGAAGTGACTTCATTCATCCACTAAAAAATCACCTTGGGACTAGCTTATTAAAGGTCATTGCAAAAATGGCTCAGAAAAGTGACATTAGTTGGAAGAAAAGGTCTGGCACAGTGGTATTTAATAAAAGTTCCAAGAGGTTCAGTCTCTAAATTTCATTTCTGGCAAAGGTCCAAACAAACAAAAAGTTCCAAAATAACTGCTTTAAAAGCCAGTGTGTTGTACGGTTGTGAAATTAAATGAGAAATGTGCGTTTAAAGAACAATTCTTGGTAAATGTTCAAGCTGGCAGCCGTAATACTGTGGAAAAGTAGTCCAAAAAGACTTTCCAAGACCACTGATTATGCAGAATTGCAAACTAGGAATAAAGATACCTATGGAAGATATGTTTTCGCCACTGAATTAAAAATAAAAAAGGTAATCATGACTTTTAACCTGACAATTCTGATTTTTTTTTTCTCAGAAATGCATGATACAAACTGTGCAGAATTGTGAGATGTAAACTCACAATTGTCTTATAAAGTCAGAATTTAACATAAAATCTACTCTTTTTCTAAAACCTACTTACTTTTTGCTCATTTGCAATTCTAAGAAATACAGTTGCAATTATAAATAAAATTTCAGAATTAATGTAAGATAAAAATGAGCAACTTTTCCGTTTTTCTCGCAATTGCGAGTTTATATCTTGCAATTCAGACTTTTGTTCTTGCAATTCTTAATTTTCTTCTCAGAATTGCAAAATATAAACTCACAATTGTGTTATAAAGTCACAATTGTGAGAAATAAATGTGTAATTCTGAGAAATAATGCAGAATTGTGAGATAAAAACTAGATATTTTTAAGTTTTTTACTTTTTTTGCAATTCAGACAGAATTGTGAGATATAAACTCACAATTGCGTTATAAAGTCACAACTGTGAGACATAAACTTCTGAGAAATAAAGAAATTTGTACTATTTCTCACAATTTCAAGTTTGTATCTCACAATTCTGACTTTTTTTCTCAGAATTGTGAGATAAAAAGTTGCTATTGTGCAAAATAAAGTTGCAATTTTGAGAAATAAAGTTGCAATTCTGAGGAAAACGTCTAAAATAGTAATTTTTTTTTTACTCAATTTTGATCAAATAAAGTTGGACTTTGAGAAATAAAGTCAGAATTGCGAGACAAAAACATGCTATTTTTACTTTTTTTCTCACAATTGTGAGTTTGTATCTTGCAATTCTAACTTTTTTCTCTGAATTGTGAGATAAACTCACAATTGTGTTATAAAAACACACAGAAATGTGAGATAAAAACTAGAAATTTTGACAAAGAAAATCAGAAATAAAAAAAAAACTAGCAATTTGTACTTTTACTCACAGTTGCAAGTTTGCATCTCGCAATTCTGACTTTTTTCTCACAATTGTAAGTTTATATCTCGCAATTCTGACTGTATTTTTTCACAATTGTGAGTTTATATCCTCACATTCTGACTTTTTTCTTAGAATTGCAAGATTGTATCTCGCAATTGACTTTTTTTCTCAGAATTGCATCGTATAAAGTAAAAATTTTGTCTTTTTTCCTAGAATTGCGAGTTTATATCACACAATTCTTAAAAAAAAGTTAGAATTGTGAGTGTATATCTCGCAATTTTGAATTTATAACTTGCAACTGCGAGTTTATATCAAGCAATTCTGAGAAAAAAAAGTCAGAATTGTGAGTTAATATCTCACAATTCTACCTTAATAACTTGCAATTGTGAGTTTGTATCATGCAATTCTGAGAAAAAAAAATCAGAATTGTGAGATGCAAACTCAGTTGTGAGAAGAAAGTCAAAAGTGTGAGATAAAAAGTGGCAATTACCTTTTTTATTCAATGGTGGAAGCAGACATTTTAGAAATATTTATGTAGTCAGGCTTAATTAAAAAAAAAAAAAAAACTGTTCAACAACAACCAAGTTGTTAACTACAAGTCAGAATACATTAATTGCTGAGTTAGCTTGATAGTTCAGGCTCGGTTAGGTGCTAACTGTGTTGGCACATTATGCGGGTATATGATTACCATCCACAGCACAGCTGTAGAGTTAGAAAATGTGTAGAACTGTCCAAGTCTGAGCTGCAGTGATGTCCTCCTCCACAGTCTGGAATGTAAGAGGGAAATAGGATTACATGGTTTCAAACCACCCATTACAGCTCCCATTGTAGGGAATGACACGAAAGAGCCAGAAAATCCCAAGCAGAGACAAAAAAGCAGTTTTATGCATCCACATTTTCAGATCTAGCAAGATGATATCAGTTGGATCCAGCCCCAGGGAAGCTTCATGGGAAGAAGGCAACGCTTAAGCAGCTAAGAAGACGTGAAGACAGACCTCTTGGAAGAGCCCAAGCTGTAAGCCGCCTGGTTCACAACAAGCCCGCCAATCTTTCCAAACAGCTGGGCAGCATCTGTCATTTGCCAATCCAGAACTCCGAAAGGAAACGGTAGTACGATAGAGGGCTGGGAAGAAGAATGCGATGACTCCTCGGAGGGGAAATGTGAGTGGGTGAGAAATCTCATGAGTCGTAAAACTTTAATTAAAGATTTCACAGCTAAATTCTGGTGATGAGCAAGCTGGGGATAAAAACGGGTGGGCGACGTGCCCGAAAAGATAAGGAGGGGCAAACAGGACGGGAAAGTTGAAGAGGGATGGTACAAATGACAGCACGGAAGAAGGAAGATGTGTGGGACGCTGGAGATATAGCGGCTTAGTGTCATTAGTCAAATACAACAGGTCTCATCCGAGAGTCCAAACAAATGACGCCACTATCATATCTTCGCAGAAGTGCGACAAATCAGATTTGATGTGTCAGCAGAGGTAGATCAAATCGGATAAGAAATACACCAGAAAAATCTCCCACAAAATGAGTCCCTGCTTATCCCACTATCTGACCTTCCATTAACACGCACAGATATATAAATAAACATACGCATCTGAGAGAAAGTCACAGCTTTCCTGGGCCACCGGGTTCATGAATAACTCAGATTATAAGGAGAGTACATATTTCCATACGGATCACTGCCGGTTTTATTATTCTCAGCTACTCAGCTGCGAGGCGAGACGCCGCTCCCAGACTGGCCTATTTTCTTTGAGAGCCAGGAAGAAGGCAGCGGGTGATTTCGGTCTGACTTATAGCTCCCAAACAGAGACTTCAACCCTCTTAAGTCAGGCACTCACTATAAGGCTCTCAAAATCCTCCAACCACGACTCTCCAGTCATTTCTCATCCTGTTATCATAATGGCGAGCATACTAAACAACTTTTTAGACTATGGGCTCACTCCTCAACGGTGGTTTAAGTGGCCAAGCGTTTTGAACAGAACATCAAATGACATTTTGGCTTTCGCCGCTCAAAATCTCGATGTAAACAGCTGAGGGGGATGATTGTTATCTTGTCAAGTGTGCTAGTGTCTGAAGTGCGCACTCTGCCCGCACACTAGACTCTACAGGGTACGAGGAATGGAAGAAATTGTTCTTTCTGGAATGGTATTGTTTCACAGATTTGGATTCATCTTGGACGAAGGATACGGTGGTGCAATATCAACATGATAATATTGAAAATCGCCAAAGGCGATTCAGGATTGATTGACCAAAAGATCATATTCACATAAATGATAGATCCAGTCTTTGCTGTTGGAAAACATTCTAACGGATGCTAGTTTGATTCCAGAGGGAACCCAGTGGGCTTGTACAAAGTTGTGCTAACTCAAGGTCACACTGAAGGTAGTGCCCTTCCCAAAACCGGGGTGCGTTAAGGAAGCGGGTAGCTAATGATGAGCATTCACACAGGCACATGCCAGCTAGGGCTGATTAGACGCCACCATCGTTTAACACAACGGCCACTGACATTTCTCGGGGCGGAGGAAGGGGAAAAGTCGAGCCGAGCTTTAGGAACCTTCGGCAAGTTAGTATTGTGCAAATTATGGCTAATTACTCCTCCCTGCTGCCTGCACTCATTAGCCAAGACAAAGGGCATATCCCGCTGACAGTCAGATTACTCCTGGCATCGTTGACATCACCTTTTAAAACCAATTAAATAATGAAAAAGGCAGGATGGAGACGACAGGTTATGGACTGTTGCGGAATGACAGACTACTGTTCAAGAGCACTTCATCCTGCCCAATCAATCTCAAAAATGATGTACAGCAAAAATGACGTTAAGATAGAGGCTACCGTCCCTGAGAGGGCACACTAAATTTGGTAGCGATATAAATAATTAGTTTCGTCCTACCAGACAGTGCTCTTGACTCGTCTCGTCTTTATGTGCACACTGCATGCTAACGCTAAAGCTAATGTTTGTTTGCAGAGAACAACAGGCCCCAAAGGGTGAAGCTAATGGCTGAACTCTTTTTAAAAGCTAATTAGTAGGTTGAAGTTAGTTTTTAAATACGAATTTAGAAACTGAACAGCATGTGTTTGACGCCTTTATGACAACATTGCTCTCATGAAAAGTACTGTGGTGCTGCAGTGGGACTGTGATGATATTAGACATTAAGACCATGGTACTTTTATACAGCATACAGAATATTAGCATAGTTGGGGTTTGAACAAATATTCATTTGTCATTTCCCTCTCATATTAGGTGTAAGGGAGAGGGGGGTTTATGTCATTCTCAAGATAGGGGAAAATGAGGAAGAAGTACAATAAAAGTATCTACAGTAATTTCAGGATGTTTCCTATAATTTTAAATTGTCGGAATATATCTATGACAAAGGGTTCTAGAAATATGGCTTCTTATAAAACAAAAAAGAGTTCCCGTGGCTCAATTTGCCATAGGTTAGGGGTAAGTTGGGTAAGTGGGTAAGATGCACCATTTGGGTGTAAACTGACCATCTAACAGAATCTGGTCCCAATTTTAAAACAATTTACCTCTTTTTGAAAATGAATATAATAATCAAATATCCTTTTACAAGCTTTCATATGTCTTTTCTTAAAGCTAACTGAAACAACATAAAACCAACCAAATGAAGTTCACATTTCAATTTCTGAGACACTATGTTGAACACCAAAGTTGTAACCTTCCCAAAAACACTAAACAGAGAGTTTGTTGAATAATAATAATAATAATAATAATAAATATATATATATATATATATATATATATATATATATATATATATATATATATATATATATATATATATATAGTGGTAGTGCCTAATGGCCTGTTCGATATATATATATACCCTACTTCCACCCTCCTACTTCCACATTTTTTCGGTGCTTTAAGATGGGGTACGTTTAAACATTGGCTCAACTTACCCCACAGCATTTGACTTGCTTTGCCCCATAGCTGCCATTTTTGAAAAATAAATAAATAAATAACAAATACAATAGCTTGCTTACCTATTCAGACTAATATTAAGCTAAATGATTTGGATGGTTGCTAAATCACCCATATGCATTATAAATATTTTTAGACCTGGACCTGGACCTGGCTTTGGTGTAATAGCCATTACATCTGTTATGGTAAAATTTATATAAAGTTTATATTTTGCAATTCTGACTTTATAACTCGTAATTATGAGTTTATATCTAACACTTTTAAGAAAAAAAGCCAGAATTGCGAGATTTAATATTGCAATTATGAGAAAAAAAAGTCAGAATTGTGAGATACAAACACAATTCTGTGAAAAAAAGTTTATATCTCGCAATTCTGACTTTCAAGTTTATATCAGGCAGAAAAAAAGCCAGAATTTCCCATTTATATCCTGCTATCCTATATATGTGCAATTTCGAGTTTATATCTTGCAATTCTAACTTTATTTTTTGCAATTGCAAGTTTAAATCCCACAATTCTGAGAAAAAAGTCTGAATTTCCCATTTATATCCTGCAGTTCTGACTTTATGTGCAATTGTGAGTTTATATCTCACAGTTCTGGAAAAAAAAAACAGAATTAGAGTTTATATCTCGCAATTCTAACTTTATTTTTTTTGCAATTGCAAGTTTATATCCCACAATTCTGAGAAAAAAGTCTGAGTTTCCCATTTATATCCTGCAATTCTGACTTTATGTGCAATTGTGGGTTTATATCTCACAGTTCTGGAAAAAAAAAACAGAATTAGAGTTTATATCTCGCAATTCTAACTTTATTTTTTTTTGCAATTGCAAGTTTATATCTCACAATTCTGAGAAAAAAGAAAGAATTGGAGTTTATCTCTTACAATTCTGACTTTATTTCTCACAATTGCAGGTTTTTATTACACAATTCTAAGAAAAAGCCAGAACTGGAGTTTATACCTTGCAATTCTAACTTTATTACTTGCAACTGCAAAGTTTATATCCCACAATTCTGAGAAAAAAGTGTGAATTTACCATTTATATCCTGCAATTCTGACTTTATTTGCAATTGCAAGTTTACATTTTGCAATTCTAAAAAAAAAAAGCCAGAATTGGAGTTTATATCTTGCAATTCTAACTTCATTTCTTGCAATTGCAAGTTTATATCCCACAATTCTGAGAAAAAAGTCTGAATTTACCATTTATATCCTGCAATTCTGACTTTATTTGCAACTGCGAGTTTATATCTCATAATTCTGAGAAAAAAGTCTGAATTTACCATTTATATCCTGTAATTCTGACTTTATGTACAATTGCGAGTTTATATCTCACAATTCTGACCTTATTTGCAATTGCAAGTATATATCTCACAATTCTGAGAAAAAAAAAGTCAGAATTTGAGTTTTCTCGCAATTGCAAGCTTATATCCCACAATTCTGGCTTTATTTCTCATAATTGCAAGTTTACAACATGCAATTCTAAGAAAAAACTCAGAATTTCCAATATATATCCTGCAATTCTGACTTTATTTGCAATTGCGAGTATATACGGTATCTCACAATTCTGAGAAAAATAGGTCAGAACTGGAGTTTATATTTTGCAATTCTGACTTTATTTTTCGTAATTGCAAGTTTAGATCATGCAATTGCGAGTATATATCTCACAATTGTGAGAAAAAAAGACAGAATTGCGAGATTTAAACTTGCGATTACAAAAAAAGTCAGAATTGCAAAATAGAAACTGAGAAATTCTGAGAAAAAGTCAGAAATGGAGTTTTCTCGCAATTCTGACTCTATTTCTCACAACTGCAAGTTTATATCACGCAATTCTAAAAAAAGTCAGAATTTACCATAAATATCCCGCAATTCTGAGAAAAAAACTTGCATTTACCAGAAAACATTTCAGAATTGTGAGACAGAAATGCGCAATTCCGATAAAACAAGTCAGAATTGGAGTTTTCTTGGAGTTTTTTTTTTTTTCACAATTTCAAGTTTAGATCATGCAATTCTGAGAAAAAGTCAGAATTTCCCATATATATACTGAAATTCTGACTTGTATCTCAAAATATCTTGCAATTGCGAGTTTATATCCTGCAATTTTGACTTTATTTGCTATTTCAAGTATATATCTCACAATTGTGAGAAAAACCAAAGTCAGAATTCTGAGATTTAAACTTGCGATTACAAGAAGAAGAAGAAAAAAAAAAGAGTCTGACTTTATTCCTTGCAATTTCAAGTTTATATCCCACAATTCTGACTTTATAACTCTTATATACCTCAATACAAGGCATGTAGATGTTTGACAGAAATGTTGTTGCAGGACCAAAAATAGATATTTATCATTTGGCATAATCAGTCACTACTATGCAACTGAATGATTATCATATTCACTCCACATTTAGTTTTACGTAATCTTCCGAGATACTTCAGAGAACACCACAGCACTTTTTTGTCAGTGTCAGTTGTTTTAGTTTGTTTTCTTTCCCCAGAGATTTAATATAGATTGTTATTGACAAGTTGACAATGACTGCCACATCTCTCATGCCAAAATTTTAGGATGACTTTGTATCCTCGATCATGAAAAAAAAAAGCAAAAACAAAACAAAACAGTCATCCATCCCTCTCAGCCATCATCCATCATGCTGTTTGATCGCTGAGAGTGGAACAAATTGAGA
Source organism: Garra rufa (assembly GCF_049309525.1). NCBI lineage: Eukaryota > Metazoa > Chordata > Actinopteri > Cypriniformes > Cyprinidae > Garra > Garra rufa. Next base: position 39,929,209 of record NC_133367.1, on the reverse strand, counting down.
AGAACCTTAAGAGTCCTTTCCTATCTGTGTCATTCTGATACAGACAATCCATTTTTTTTTTTTTTTTTTTTATAAGATTGCATTTTAAGCCTAGCACAGGTTTGCCAAATGTTTTCCATGATTTCAGCTATATAGCTATTTATCTGTTTACTTTGCATGGTCTGACTGCAAGCGCATCACGTCTGTGTCCTTGAGAAAGGGGGATATTTTGACTCACGTGGATGAACGCGTGGAAGCTTCTGTTGTGCAAAGGAGCAACCGGTTCCATTCAGCTGTCAAAGCCTGAGCTAAGCAAAATCCATTCAACAATGAGAACATTCATTGAGCACGCATTTGCGTGACAAAGTTAGCCATTGTACATTGGGTATCAAGGATTCATAAATTCATTGTGTTCAGCTCATGAATTTATGTAAGACGGAATGGAACATTGCCGGTTATTCTCTCGGGTTGCTCAGAAATCTAACAACGTTTAAAGTTCCACGAGAGCAACTGAAGGGCAAGCGATGGGAAGACCGGCATCAATAAACCCCCCCTACTTTTGGTGCTCTGTCTTCATTTGTCTGGACGACATAAACCAAGAGGATTTAGATAAATCAATACTCCAATGATTCGCGCTCAGACAGCCGTGACGTCATCTAAATTGGCAACAGTGACCAATGCTAAAATGCACTTGCACTATTCAATAGTCTGACAGGAAGAGGGGAAGATGGGGTCTTTCATCAGTTGATAGACTTCCCTTGGCTGCCCGGAAGCTCCTAACAGCCAGTCCAACTGCGGCGTCCAGGAGTAGCCGTATCTTCCAGCCATTAATTGCTGATGTTTACCCTTTCCTCTGGGCCTAATTTTCAGAGCAAATGATCACTTGAACTCCCACCAAATTGTGGAAATAGCGTCTGACTCCGCAAATACCAATTTGCTAATTAGCTGAACACATCCAGCGCGACTTCGAAACGAGAAGGGGGTCATTTTCTGCCATATTTATCAGTTCTAATTTGCTGCGAAACAATTGCCATGCTGCCCCGCACCTTATTGCATCACGCTAATGAGCGTTACGCCGACACCTCTGCCACAATAATTTTTAATATTTGTTGCGCTGCATATAACAGATTAACCTTTCGCTCATCTGCTTTTCTTTGCAACACACATGGGATTGCATAACAAGGCAGGTAGTCCAAAGCACTGCTTCAGCATTTTTGTCAGCGCATTCATTTTACAGTGACCCTCTTTGCACCCGCTGCATTTTGATTGATGGGTCGCACTTATATTGCACATGACAAAAGACACTGTCACTAGTGAGAGAATGCAAGTGACGCAGTCGAAAGTTTTTTTTTTTTTTTTTGCTCTAATGCAAAACCCATCAGGAGCGCATCGGCACAGCACAGCATGTGTTTTCTAATGAATTCCACTCATCTTGACCCTCTCGCGAGTAGCTGGATAGATCAGGGGATCCAGGTTCTTTCATATTCTGCACGCTTTGTTTGACACACTTCCCATGAGGATGCCTTGCTGGGGCAAGTATGGAGTTGGGCCTCAAGTCACGTCAACATCTTTGGGAAAAGATGATGAAATCTTTTCATCTTCCCTCCTCGTATCTCCAGGCATAATTCAGTCAGACTGCTTAGAAACACAATGTAACTTATTTCCATGCACCTAAAATATTATTATATAATTTAGCTGTTGTATCTTATTTCTCAACTCATCCTACAGACCCACACAGAATCTGTACCTTCAGTTCTACTTTGGAACACTCATAATTTATAATGTTCTACACATTCTACAACTCTTGAGTGTTTAGTTTAGTGTTTTTCTACACATCCTACAATTCTTGAGTGTTCAGTTTAGTTTGGCTAATTTGATTGTGAAAACAATTTCTGACAGTTTCTGGTTTCTTTCTCACCTCCCATGCCATACAAGATGTTCATGCCTTTCTTTCTTTAATCGAAAAGAATTTAAGGTTTTTGAGGAAAACCTTCCAGGATTTTTCTCCATATAGTGGACTTGAATGGGAGCCAATGGGTTGAAGGTCAAAATTGCAGTTCAAAGGGCTCTACATGATCCCAGCCGAGGAATGAGGGTAGATAAAAATCTAGGGAAACGATTGGTAATTTTCAAAGACGATTTTACAGTTGGAAGAGAAAATGAGATGGCGTTTTTTGCCCTACCCTATCTTTTTTAACTGGAGTATTTTACGAAGAACTAACCACACGTGATTACATAACATGTGAAAATGCAGATGCGCATCGCATATCTAGTGTAAGGTGAGCATTTGGAATCAAAAATATTTGATTCCCCGCTGATTGTGTATGTTTGCCCACTGACAAAGAAAATGATCAGTCTATAATTTCAATGGTAGGTTTATTTGAACAGTGAGAGACAGAATAACAACATAAAATCCAGAAAAACACATTTAAAAAAAATTGTTTTTGCATTTTAATGAGTGAAATATGTATTTGACCTGTTTCTCACTGTTAAAATAAACCTACCATTAAAATTATAGACTGAGCATTTCTCTTATTCCTTGGCTGGGATTGTGTATAACCCTTTGAAATTGCATTTAAAATGCAATTTGGATCTTCAACCTGTTGATCCCCATTGAAGTCCCCTATATGGAGAAAGATCATGGAATGTTTTCCTCAACAACCTTAATTTCTTTTTGACTGAAGAAAGAAAAACATGAACATCTTGGATGCCATGGGGTGAATAAATTATTAGGAAAGTTTTATTCTGGAAGTAATACTTTAGTAATACTTTAATACTTTAAAGAAGATCTCCTGGCTCAACTAGGACTCAAACCAGGAACCTTTTTATTGTAAGGCAACAGTGCTACCGACTGTGCCCACATTCTCCACCACATTTCTGAATTCCACAGATTTTCTCCTTCTCAAAATAGCTGCTTCCATCAGAGCTTGTTGATTAGCATGTCATTAGTTTGATGACGTGTCTAACAGAATATTTTGATTTGCTAATCAAGGCATCAAGGTCTGGGTGCTTTTTTTGCATTTTGCTCCTCTTATAGATACTGTCCACATCATCTGGTGCTACATCTTTCTCCATTATCAGCCACTTAAATGTAGTCATATATCCTGATTTATTTATTTTATTTTTGTGTTCTGGTCATTTTGACAACTTCACAAAAAAAATATAGGATAGTTTTTGTACTTTTTGGGGTATTTCGTCCCCACCTTATTGCACTTGTGGTGTTCCTGGTTAAAAATGACCGCTCTAGAAAAAACTTGCTATTAATTTCTTGTTATGCTACATTATTACCAGATATTAGATTTTATGCAGCTCACTTTTTGATTGAACACTGGCGAAATTATCCACATATAATGTTCATTTTTGTTTTCATTCAAAACTGAAATAAATACACTCTGATCAATAGGGCCTACAACCAAACACATTCAAAAAGAAATATAAAACCTATGCTAATTAAATGAGAATAAGTCAACAGGAGACTGAATCCAAGATTTAGTACTAATAAAGAATAATGAGAAATTTACAAGCAATTTTTGAAAAGGCTGGTCATTTTGGACTGCAAACACTAAATTAGGGTATGGATTCTGCGACCCAGGCTCATTGGAAATATGTGCAAAATTCAAATGGTTTATACAGTATGTACGAATCACTGCAGTTTCCAGTTGCAATGACTCAGACAACATTTTTTCTTTTTCAGACAAAGTATGATTTACAGGGCCAGAGTTATGAATAAGAAAGACACATTTTCCCAAAATTCCTTGCACAATATTATGAATGAATGAATGAATGAATGATGCATTTATATAGCGCTTTCATTGTGTATTGCCGTACACCCAAAGCGCTTTACAGTCATATGGGGGATCTCTCCTCAACCACCACCAGTGTGCAGCATCCACTTGGATGATGCGTCGGCAGCCACAGTACAACGGCGCCGGTGCGCTCACCACACACCAGCTACAGGTGGAGAGGAGAGAGTTATGGAGCCAATTCAATGAATGGGGATTATTAGGAGGCCATGATTGACTAGGGCCAGTGGAGGGAATTTGGCCAGGACACCAAACAATTTTAACATGCTGCAAGACTTGAAAATGTATTAGCATCACATATACAGCTTCATAAGTATGCGTTTCTAGCGCAGTACTGTAGGTTTATTAGGTAGCTCACTCGATACAACGTTGCACTTGGTACAAACGCTCTGGTACGAATCCAGTGAAACTATGGTTTAATAAAAGGTTTAGGGTTGGGTTTGATGTAGGGGGTATGATATTTTTCAACACTATAGAGCATTAACCGTTTTAGCGACACTCCATAATATGTATCTGAAGCAATGTAATAAAAACACAACAATACGTCCATATACAAACATATTAAAAATATGGTACTGGTACTGTATTAAATTTACATATTAGCGCTACTCACCAGACATTTTAATGTCACCACAACCACGTATTTCCAATGAGCCTGCATTGGGATTTTCAGCACAGCACAAGGGTTAAAGCAACATTTAAATGACGAATCTTCTATTGTATCATATATGTTTTGAAAGTGGCTGTTTTTTTTCTCTCAACTGCATGAAATGGGCTTCACATATAAGGATGGGTTTCGAGCTGTGAGCATTTTTGTGGTGCTTTCAACCAATCAGCACAGTCATATCCAGCTCATGTGTTTGACTTAAAGGTGCCATAGAATGCATTGAGATAATATTTTAAATTGTTCTCTGATATCTACATAGAAGGTATATGGCATAGGAAAAGGCAAAAAATCTCCAGAAATGGTTTTACAGGTCCATTTACAACCTAGGATTTGCCTCTAGAATTAAATGCTCTGTTATTTGGAAGCTTCATGAATATTAATGAGCTCTGCTCTGATTGGCTGTTTCACAGAGCTCAATAGCTCGCACATGGATAAAAATATATTTTTAATTAGGAGCTCTAGCCGCTTTTAATATGCGGTTTGTTGAATCTGCCGTTTTGAATCGTGGATATTTTAGTGTGATTACTGTGATCGCATGTGTTTTGTGTAAAGTTACAATGCAGAGGGAGTGCTTCCTACCACACAAGTTGAGCAGCTCGTCAGTGATTCTCCAGATCTGTAAATCATTCGTCATCATCAACGCAGTTATTTCTCCATCATTCACCATCATCAGCGCAGTCATCTCTCTGTTTATGGTGGTAAGTGAAATCCTATGTATTGCAATGTAACAGGCTAGCACTAGCATTAAGCTAACTGTGTCCCTTCAGTGGCTTGTTTAACTGATGTGCTGACGTTACCGATGATTGGGCGATGCAAATGTTGGAGGCATAACTATTAACGATCTCGGGGATGTTGCGTAACAGTCGGTGTTATGTTGGAATTGACCTATTTTTCGGTGGTCTTTTGCAAATACTAGATTTATATAAGAAGGAGGAAACGATGGTGTTTGAGACTCATGGTATATCATGTCCATGTACTGAACTGTTATTATTTAACTATGCCAAGGTAAATTCAGTTTTCTATGGCACCTTTAAGCTATGTTTGCAACACCCTGCTTTTATGTGCATTTTCAAGTATTACATGAGAAATGCATGGAAGCCCGTTTCCGCCACTGAGTAAAAAAACAAACAAACATATGTGTGTGTGTGTGTGTGTGTGTGTGTGTGTGTGTGTGTGTGTGTGTATCAATTAAAGTAATTGTGACTTTAAATCTTACGATTTTGACTTTTTTTCTCACAATTGCAAGTTTACATCACTTTTTTTCTCACAATTATAAGATGCAAACTCGCAATTGCGAGTTATAAAGACCTTTTCTCAGAACTGCATGTCAGAATAGCGAGATATAAACTTCTGACTTTATAACTTCCAATTGTGAATTCATATTTTGCACTTCTGACTTAATAACATGCAATTTAGAGTTATTTGGTCAGAATTGAGAAAAAAAAGTCAGAATTGCAAGAAAAAAAGTCAGAATTCACAATTCTGACTTAATAACTCTTAACTGTGTGTTATAAAGTCAGAATTGCAATAAACTTCTGACTATACAACTCCCAATTCTGAGTTTATATCTCACAATTTTTAGTTTATATCCGCAATTCTGACTTTATAACACAATTATTATTATTGCAGTTATTAAGTCAGAATTGAGAGACAGTCAAAATTGCAAGAAAAAAGTCACAATTGCGAGATATAAAATCACATTTGCAAGAAAAAAGTCAGAATTGTGAGTTTTTATCTATTATAAAATTATGAGATATAAACTTCTAACTTTATAACTCGCAATTGTGACTTTACATGTCACAGTTTTGAGTTTATATCCCGCAATTCTGACTTTACAACAGACAGAGTTATTAACTCAGAATTGAGAGACAAAAAGTCAAAATTGCAAGAAAAAAGAATTGTGAGATATTACATTTGCAAGAAAAAAATAATTGTGAGTTTTTGTCTCGCAACTTTGAGTTTTTATCATGCAATTCTGTCTTTATAACTCGCAATTCTGAGTTTGTGTCATGCAATTTTGAGGAAAAAACGTCAGTTGTGAGTTTTTTCTCAGTTCTGACTTAATAACTCTTAATTGAATGTTATGAAGTCATAATTGCGAGATCTAAACACAAAAGTTACAATTGTCAGTTTTTCTCAATTCTGACTTAATAACTCTTAATTGCATGTTATAAAGTCAGAATTGCGAGATATAAACTGGCTTTATAACTTGCAATTGTGAGTTCATATCTTACAATTCTGACTTTATAACATGGAATTTAAAGAGATAAGTCAGAACTGAGAGAAAAAAAAGTCAATTTTTTTATTATTATTATTATTATTATTATTTTTAATTTTACATTTTTTATTCACTGGCAGAAAGGGCCTTCCATAGAAATAATTTATGGAAACACCAAATTTCAGGAAAAAAAAAAAAAAAAACCTGAAAAAACAAATTGCAAATCAATTCACAAAAACATTTTAGGCTCGATTGAGGTGGTTTTTGACTTGTGTGAAAAAGGGTTCATGCGAATAATGGGAGATGGAAACGCATCTGCTGAATAAATTCCTCTATACGCATCAATAAAAGTCAGGTGACTTTGCACTATGGGACAGGATAACCTGACTAACCAGTGGACCAATCTGAAGCGCTGTTATGATCATTCTGAAATGCAGAGGCAAAGTCTGTCCTCAAAGTATTTCTGTAAAATTGCCACGACTGCGTTCACAAACAACAGGCATCCACAGTCTGAAAGCACTGACCGCATTTACGTTTTGTCTGCCCGCTCTGAGGCGCAAGTAATTTATTATATATAAAAACTATTATGTTCAGTGGCTTTTCCTACCTTTCTTAGTGGTATTTACTGCCAGTTTATCAGGAAGTGATAATTTTGTTCTCTTTGACTCGTTGGATGGAAACAGTGCTTTATGCAATTTTCAAATTTTTCAAAATTTTCTAGTTAAGCAAATTCGCAACTGTGAATGGAAACCCAGCTACAGATTGCTTAAAAAACCCAAATGCCAACTCTTACTAAGGTGAATGTAAGCACTAACAAATAGCTTTCTCCAGTTATTACAGAGAGGAAAACCATAACAGAAACGTTTGACTTGATCAAGCCCATAAAACTTCCCTTTCACTCTCTTCACTGCCTGCGTGGACACATTGACAGCCAAAAAGACATGTGTGCGTTGACGTCATGTTTTGACGATACTCTGCGAACTCATCAGTGCCAATTAGTTCTGCTCTGACTGGGAGCACAGATAGCAATTATTCCCTCCCTTTCTGGAAGCTGACAATCAAGATGAAGCAGCTTGATAAAGAATCCAGTGAAATGTTTTACGACACAGAAGCAGACGAGAAGAAAGGTATATTACCATAAACACAGATATCGGGTCAAAAAGTATGAAACCACTAGTGCTTTTGTTAAGATATGCTTTACTTGACTTTAAACTCGATGATCTGTGTTATTGAACAAGATTTGAGAATATATCTTGAGTACTTCAGTGTTTTAAACCCTATGATTGTGTTTGAGTCAAACTGACCCGGAAAAGACTTTCTTTTTTTCCGAAAATACTGGTTAACATTAATGCACTGGACTCTTAATGCACTTGACTTTTTTTTTTTTTTTTTTAATTTCATTATTTTTTGTGGGTTTTATTTCACCTAGTCACACTTGTGGTGTTCCCAGTCAAAAATGACCGGACTCCAAACAATTGCTTATAAATCTCTCATTAGGCTATATTATCACCAAATATTGGATTCAATCTTTTTGTCAACTTGTTTTCTTTCATTTAGGACTGGTTTTGAGTTTCTATTTGCATCTGCTTAATCATAGGCCTCATTTATCCGAAGAGTAGGTACCTCGAATAATTTTATAACACAATATTAAACAAACTAGTCTGTCACACTAGTGTGCTTTAATGTTTAATCAGGAAGTTTGCTTGTAAATACTTTTATTTTGTACAAAATTGCAGAAAAGTCACACTTGTGGTGTTCCCGGTCAAAAATGACTGGACTCCAAACACTTGCTTATAAATCCTTTTTAAATTTGCTATAATTTCACCAAAATTATTAATAAAAAATATTTTTTCACTCAAAACATGAGGAACCTACTCTCAGATAAATGAGGCCTATGATTAATCAGATGCAAATAGAAACACAGAACCAGTCCTAAATGAAAGAAAACAAGTTGACAAAAAGATTGAATCCAATATTTGGTGATAATAAAGCATAATGAGAGATCTATAAGCAATTGTTTGGAGTCTGGTCATTTTTGACCCGGGAACACCACAAGTGGGACTTTTTGCAATTTTGTACAAAATGAAAGCATTTAAAAGCAAATTTCCTGATTAAACATTAAAGCACACTAGTTTGACAAACAGTGCAAATTTTTAGACTTTTTTGTTTAATATTGTGCAAATTATTCATTAAAAAATATGTTTCACTCAAAAAACGAGGGACTTTGGGATAAATGAGGCCTACGATTAATCAGATGCAAATAGAAACACAAAACCAGTCCTAAATGAAAGAAAACAAGTTGACAAAAAGATTGAATCCAATATTTGGTGATAATAAAGCATAATGAGAGATCTATAAGCAATTGTTTGGAGTCTGGTCATTTTTGACCCGGGAACACCACAAGTGGGACTTTTTGCAATTTTGTACAAAATGAAAGCATTTAAAAGCAAATTTCCTGATTAAACATTAAAGCACACTAGTTTGACAAACAGTGCAAATTTTTAGACTTTTTTGTTTAATATTGTGCAAATTATTCATTAAAAAATATGTTTCACTCAAAAAACGAGGGACTTTGGGATAAATGAGGCCTACGATTAATCAGATGCAAATAGAAACACAAAACCAGTCCTAAATGAAAGAAAACAAGTTGACAAAAAGATTGAATCCAATATTAGGTGATAATAAAGCATAATGACAGATTTATAAGCCTTTGTTTGGAGTCCGGTCATTTTTGACCCGGGAACATCAGAGGTGTGACAGGAATCCAAACACAACCAGGGGGTTAAATAGCTTCTTATTTGATTAGAAATAGCGCTT
>NC_133367.1:39864554-39919225 GCF_049309525.1 Garra rufa | reverse complement strand
AGACTAAACTGTAAGTCGTAGAGACTTGAAACTTGGAGGGATGGTAGTACTCACACCACCTAAAATGTGACCAAGGCTCGCCCCAATCGGTCTCATGGGGGCGCTACAGCAAACAAAAGTATGAAATTGCGCATAACTCCTTGGCTCATTTTTGGTTATTTCGCATTTTTTGAAAAACCTACTTTTGCTAACTAGTCCTAGATCCGAACCAAACCAGTGCAGAAAGATTCTCTGGAGAGCGAATATCAATAATAATAATAATAATAATAATAATAATAATAATAATAATAATAAAGTTTAACTTTTGCCTCATCACAAAGGCATGCCAAAATGTTCGATAAAAATGACGGAGCTTGGCCACTTGGTGGAGCTATTAGAGGGAAAAACATACAAATGGCTATAACTGCGCAACCATTTGCCCTTTAAACATAAAAATTAGTTTGTATGGTCCAAAGTGCCACAAGTGTCCAAAAAGACATTTGCGTATCTCAAAAAACATGTGCCACAAAGTTTGAGCAGCTGTTAGACAAGGTTAACGGAGGCCAATCGGAACGAAATCGGGGGACAATATCACATTTTTCAAGGGTGTAAACCTCTAGAACCACTGCTGTCAATCAAATTGTTTGTTAAATAATTTGAGAAGATGTCAAAAACCTACTTTTGCAAACTAGTCCTAGGTTTTTTGCTTAATCTGGAAAAACAGAGGCCGATCAGAACAAAACTTGGTGGGTCTGTAAAACTCACGGCCCAAAGGTCTGAGAAAATTGGGAAAGAAATCGGCCACTGGGGGGCAATATCAAATTTTCCAGGGGCGTAAACGATTGTATGTTGTGTTTTTTCTTGCACATATACAAATATAGCAATGTACAAACAATAGAACAACTCATTCCGGACAACTTTGCCTCTAGAATCATTGCTGTCAATCAAATTGTTTATAAATGATTGAGATGTCAATAACCTACTTTTGTAAACTAGCCCTAGGTTTTTTGCTTAATCTGGAAAAATGGAGGCAGATCGGAACAAACCTTGGTGAGCCTGTAAAACTCACGGCCCAAAGGTCTGAGAAAATTTGGAAAGAAATCGGCCACTGGGGGGCAATATCACATTTTTCAAGGGCATAAATGATTATACATTGTGCTGTTTTCGTACATACACAAATATAACAATATACAAATGATAGAACTCCTCATTCTACTTTGCCTCCAGAACCATTGCTGTCAATCAAATAGTTTTTTAAATGATTGAAAAGATGTCAAACTAACAAACTAGTCCTAGGTTTTTTGCTCAATCATTTGCTCAAAAAAAAAAAAAAAAAAAAAAAAAAAAAACACTGCAGTACAATTCTCTGGACTGTCTAGGTTAATAATTATTACAAAATTACAATTTTTCCTGTCCAAATTTACTCAAAATCCTATAAAACCTAGAAAATTTTCTAAATGTATTGGTGTGTATATATATGTGTAGAAATATTGCTTCTCTTTTTCAAGAGAGCTGTTTTGCTCTTAGCAACCACATATTAAACATACGTGAAGCATTGATGCCACAAGGCTCAGTACTAAGACCTTTGCTTTTTACCCTATATATGATTTCTTTGACTTTGCCAGTAAACTTTGAGTTAGCTTTTAGATACTCACCTTATATAACAGGCAACCTACTATAATGCGTGCTTTCTTGCCACTTGATTTGCCAGTTCAGATCCAATTTTGCATGATCACATGCTTAGCATGTTTATTTTGTCAACAGCACAAATGTAGTGATTTAGCCAGGGATGATGAGCAACATCTTAAGTTAACATATACTGTTATGCTGATTATTTCTGTCACTTTCCTTCTTTCCACTTTCTCATATCCCACTTATGCTAATTTCCGTCTCAATCGCCACTACACGAAAACCCCCAAAACTCAGTATTTACACTAAAGAGCTCATTAGAGGGGAAATAACATTTAGAGGGCTTTACGAGAGTGACAAGAGGACGTAAGGATTTATGTGACCTGGTAATGAAAAAGATTGCTGAAGTGTCATCCAGTCCGCTACTGCAATGACCCAATAATATGCGTCAAGAAGTCCCAGCAAGAAAGCTGGCTTTAATGGCAATGATCAGACTGAAGGGCCATCATGCGGTTATCAGGCCTGCATTAATTCTCCCCACCACTGACAAGATTTACATTACTATTCCAACCAGTCAGAGAGGATTTCTATGAAACCCACAATGGAGGCTGAAGCCGATTTGCATGTTTGCAGGATTTACTAGACTAGTTTAATTAAAGGAACAATGGCAGGAAATGGATTGTTTTTATGGCCTGTTAATTTTGGGTTCTAGTCTTGACAGTGAGACTGCATTTCTCTCCCTCTCTCACTGTCTCTCTCTTTCCATCATTTCTTAAAGGCATTGTATTTAGCCAGGTTTCTGGCCATTTGGTCAGTTAGTGAATTATAAAAAAATAAATGGGTTTGGAATGACTCAAGTGTCAAGTAGTACATAACGAGGGGTGAACTATCCCTTTAAAATTTTTGCCATTTCAGTTTCTGCATTGAATTTCTTGGATACAAGCAGATTTCAATCACTTGCTGTGCACACATGGACGCACATGCTACTAACAAAACGGGGCGCTTTGCCCCAAACCTCCATTTGCTTCTGAAGATTAAAAAATGATTCCATGCTAGCATGTAGCAAATGTGCATCTGTGGTCACATAACAATCCCTTATGGCTAACTAATGGGCCTGAAATAACGGCTTCCACTCAACAAGTACAAAGTAATGAGTTCTAGCTAGCTGGCCAACAAGAGAGGAAGGGAGGGAGAGAGATCGAGAGAGGCCAAATCTCATCATGCATAATAGATTGTGCCAACAGCCTGCGTGGAGCTCTTGAGGCCCAGTGCTTCATCATTCCTGGAACGGCGCAACGAGAGGGGACACCTGGGTTACTGAGGACGAATCTGAATGAGCTCGCGAGAGCGGGAGCGGAGAGGAACATACTCATCTGATGTCCTCTGCTCTTTTATCTTCAAGTCCATCCAAGCTGACCTTTTTTTTTGCTCTGGGATAACGACAACATCTGATCTGTGTTAAAAATAGTGTTCTTAAAGGGGTAGTTCTCTGCAAAGTAAGGTTTTGTTGGAGTTTAGTCTCCTTACTCATCTTCTTTCCTTTGTGAAACACAAAAGGAGATAGCAGAGCTTCTTTACTGAAATATGTAGTAAAAAAGCTATGAAAGATTGCCGCTACCTGTTACTAGTTTTACAGCAACATAACTTGGATAATAAAATACTGATTCATTGCTACTTTGTGCACCTTTTGGTTGTAATTTTCAGTCGAAGGGCAACAAGAGAAGCGATGTAAGCCTTCACTGCTTTCCTAGAGATAAGAAGAGAAAAGAATGGGAAGATGCCTGTGGACGAATAAAACTTTCGAAAGACCTGCGTCTTTGTTCTCTCCACTTCAGCCCTGATGCCTTTGATTCTTTTAGTAGACCACAGCTAATGAAAGAGCTTATAAACAGCAGAGACAAGAAACGCTAGATGCCATGCTGGCAGGATGTAAACATGCTGATGCTTCTCATGACGCCACAGCCAATGAAGGAGGTTCTAAACACGGATTTCACTCGATTTATAGGGCCTTTAGACTCCTTGTAGGGAAAAATCAATAGTACAGCATTTAATTGAAGTCTATGCTTATATCCATCGCCACCTGTAAGCTTTTGTAAGCTTTCAGTAGCTGTGGTCATCGTATCAGTATTTTATTTTGTTGTGTTGTAGTTAAAATAGCAACAGGAAGCAGCAGTAACTCACCAAGTGCAACCATTTCATGTCATCGAAATAATGGTGCCCCCCATAGTCCAAAATATGTATAAAACGATGTGACAACAAAAAGAACAAATGCAACAACAATAGACACCCATATTTGCACAAGTATTTAATGAATTGGCTACTTCATATGACTTTGCCTCCAATTTTGCCAGATTTTGGGAATAAATCCTGGCTGCATTGCCATGAGGAGTATTTTACGCAAGCAGCTTACAAACTGGTGACTTTGTATGATTTTTTGTAATTTGATTCGTACAAAAACAAACATTTGAGGTCAAAAATTTACATACACCTTGCAGAATCTGCAAAATGTTAATTATTTTACCAAAACACGTTAAAAAGTTTGGAAATGCTTGATTCTTAATACTGTTTTGTGACCTGAATTATCTACAACTGTTTTTTTAGTTGTAGATGTTCATGAGTCTCTTGTTTGTCCTGAACAATTAAACTGCCTGCTGCTCTTCAAAAAATTATTTGTTTTTCCAGTATTTTTGTGTATTCGAACCCTTTCCAACAATGACTGTATGATCTTGAGATTCATCTTTTGACACTGAGGACAACTGAGGGACTCATATGCAACTATTACAGAAGGTTCAGGTGTTCACTGATGCTTCAGAAGGAAACACAATGCATTAAGATCCAGGGGTGAAAACTTTTGAACAGAATGAAGATATGTACATTTTTCTTATTTTGCCTAAATATCATATTTTATTTAATTTAGTACTGCCCTTCAGAAGCTACAGAAGATACTTGTGTGTTGCCCAGAAGACAAATAAGTTAAATTTACCCTGATCTTCAATTTCAAAAAGTTTTCACCTCCGGCTCTTAATGCATCGTGTTTCCTTCTGGAGCATCAGTAAGTGTTTGAAACCTCTGTAATAGTTCCATATGAGTCCCTCAGTGTGAAAAGATGGATCTCAAAATCATACGGTCATTGTTGGAAAGGATTCAAATACACAGAAAAACTGAAAAACCAAAGAATTTGTGGGACCTGAAAGATTTTTCTGTAGAACAGCAGGCAGTTTAACTGTTCAGGACAAACAAGGGACTCATGAACAACTATCACTAAAAAAAAACAGCTGTGGATCATTCAGGTATGTCTAATCTTATTCGGGTCAGTACTAAACAAAAGTATGATTCATTCTATTTTGGTAAAATAATTAACTTTTTGCAGATTCTACAAGGTGTATGTAAACTTTTGACCTGAACTGTAATTTTTAAGAAAAAAATATATATCTTTCAATGGAGTGTAAACAAATTGTACTAAAACGCATAAATGAGATTATATAAATTCATACAAATCTGACATCAATTTGCCAAAATGTAAAATACTTACAAATTGCCATGAGAGTACTGTAAGTTAAATGCGTGAATAAACTGGAATAAAATTTGAAACCTTTGGGATGTTATTCCGAGAACACTTACATAAATTTTGTTATTCTTTTCACATAAAGCTACTTTATGGCTTTGGAATATAGTGGCCAAATGATGAGAGCTACTTTTTATGACGGTTTTTGGAGCTTGGCAGCATTTTCGTTGTAAGAAAACATAATTTCAGACATTCTGAATTACTCCTTTAATGAGTCCCTCCACAGAATACATGGCCTCATAAAAAAAAAAAGTCAGGTGTCCTCTGGCCTAGCAAGCCTGTTGTATTAGGATTTGTAATCTGAGAGATGACGTCAATGGAGGTTTCTCCTTAGATGCTGACAAATTGCTTGTCATTCTTAATTCTCTGGAAAAACCTCTTAAGTGACAGTTGGAAAGGAAAGTGTAAAGCATTTCCCACTGATTAAAGGCGGCAGTCGTCTTTCAGAATTCACATATCAGAGAGATAAATGGAAGAGAATGTAACTCTGAACCTGTTAACTCCAGTACCACTGGCGTTCCCCACTCATATGGCGAAGTCCCGAACAGAGAATGCGTTCGGCAAGCAAACAGCCTTGACTTGAAGCGGCGCATGTGGGTTTGATTCACACGTCTGCTCGAAATTGACAACAGACTTGGGTAATTTCTGTCTACGTGGTCCTTGAGATAAGCTCTCCATCACAGTGCATGTCTGATTAGAATTTGCATAGATTTACTTCATGAATATTTCCGACTCATAATGATTTGTCCCTTTAGGTCTAGAAATCCTGTTTTTTTTTAGCAGTGAATATAAAAAAAATAATCAGGCAAAAATGCAAAGTTGCATTTATGCACCGCGAAAACTAATGACAGTAATGTGGTATAGTGATAGTATCTAATGGCAATACCATGATAATTTTATATTCAGCTTATTAATTAACTATGGCATTTACATGGTAATTTTAAGGTAGTTCAAAGAATATCATGGAATTAGTACAGTATGTTCGGTATGTTCGAAAAACATGTTGATGCCATATACTTCTGGTACATAGATTATAGTAATGAATGAGTTTACATAGTACATCAACAAATACCATGGCATTACCATGTTACTTGCACACAAAAAACAAAAAAAACAAAAAAATAAAAACATCAAAAACATGATAAAAACATGATAATACCATAGGAGTTCAACGGTACGTCACAAAAACTACATTATGGTACTAAATGTTCAAAAACATGGTGAAACCATGGACTTTTGGTACTTATATTATGGTAATGGTTGATTTTACATTGCACATTTACAAATACCATGGTATTACTGCACTACTTGTATAAAAAATGCATAAAAACGTGATAATACCATAGGGGTTCAATGGCACTTCACAAAAACTACATTATAGTACTATATGTTCAAAAACATGGTGAAACCATGTACTTTTGGCACTTATATTATGGTAATGGATGATTTTACATTGTGCATGAACAAATACCATAATATTGCCATGTTACATGTACAAAAACATCATAAACATGTTAAAGACATGAATATTTCCGACTCATAATGATTTGTCCCTTTAGGTCTAGAAATCCTTTTTTTTTCTAAAAAAAAAAAATAATCAGGCAAAAATGCAAAGTTGCTTTTATGCACCGCGGAAACTAATGACAGTAATGTGGTATAGTGATAGTATCTAATGGTAATACCATGATAATTTTATATATTATAACTATGGCATTTACATGGTAATTTTACGGTAGTTCAAAGAATATCATTGAATTAGTACAGTATGTTCGGTATGTTCGAAAAACATGGTGAAACCATATACTTTTGGTACTTATATTATGGTAATGGATGATTTTACATTCTACATTAACAAATACCATAGTATTACTGTGTTACGTGTACAAAAAAAAAACAAAACAAAAAAAAAATGTTAAAAACATGATAATACCATAGGAGTTCAATGGTACTTCACAAAAACTACATTATCCCTTGTGAAGAAAAAAAACAAAACAAAACAAAAAAACCAACCCAGCCTGGTTATAGCTGGTCATAGCTGGTCAGTAGGCTGGTTTTAGAGGGGTTTTGACCACTTTTCCAGCCTGGCCAGGCTGGTCAAGCTGGGAGACCAGCTAAAACCAGCTACTTCCGGCTTAAACCATGTACTTTTGGTTCTTATATTATGGTAATGAGTCATTTTACATTCTACATAAATAAATACCACAGTATTACTGTGTTACGAGTACAAAAAAACATCAAAAACATGTTAAAAACATGATAATACCATAGGAGTTCAATGGTCCTTCACAAAAGCTACATTATGGTACTATATGTTCAAAAAACATAGTCAAACCATGTACATTTGGTACTTTTTATGATAATGGATGATTTTACATTATATATTAACACATACCATAGTATTATCGTAGCTGGTTGGCTGGTCTTAGCTGGTTTAAGGAGGAAAGGAAAGGAGGTGAGGCCAAGTATGGTGACCCGTACTAGGAATTTGCATTCTGCATTTAACCCATCCAAGTGCACGCACACACACAGTAGTGATCACACACACACCGTGAACACACACCCGGAGCAGTGGGCAGCCATTGCTGCGGAGCCCGAGGAGCAGTTGGGGGTTCGGTGCCTTGCTCAAGGGACTCACCTCAGTCGTGGTATTGAGGGTGGAGAGAATGCTGTATATTCACTCCCCCCACCTACAATCCCTGCCTAATGGTTAGAGCTGGAAGTAGCTGGTTTTAGCTGGTGGTCTCCCAGCCTGACCATGGTAAATGTAAAGAAAAAATGGTGATACATATTGATATATAGCTATACATCTACAAATTCCTATAGTAGAGTCAAAATACTGTGGTATTATTATAGGAATAGCATTCTACCTCGGTAAGGCTTGCACATCCAACATTTTGACAATCAAATCCACTGGAATAATTTTATTCAGCTGCACCTTTCCACAGTAAAGTAAAACTCTTCCTCTTCTGCTACATTATATATACAGTATTTCTGATGCACTCAGTGCAGATGTCGAACTGACACCCAGCGGAACTCCAGTCCAGATTTTCAGCACGTTGTGAGCTGATCTTTGGGAATAAATCCTGGCTGCGTTGCCACGTGGAGTCCTAGATGCTCCGCTTGATGTTCGGAGCCACATGCCTTTCGATGCTGCATCAAAGGCATATGAGATGATGAATTGCCACTGTCTACCGCGTGGAGCCTGCATATTCTCAAATGAAGAAGAGAGAACAATAAGAGGAAAAACAAACATTTTTTCAGCATTTGTTAATATGTTCTACATTTATGGTCTGGTATGGAAGTTGGAACAGGCTTACTTATGATTTCTTGTGATAAAGACAAACTTTTTGTTATTTCGCATTAGTTCGCCAATGATCGATGCAAGGCGTACTCATAAATGCCAATACCATGCTACAAAAACAAAAGTTGGAGTAATTCTGGTATTAGTTTTTTTTGGTAATTGCTAAATCTCAAACCCTAAAATACATTTTATAAAATGAATGTAACTATATTCTTCATAAAAACAAAGTCGCTTTCATTTTTAGTTTTATTTTACATTGTTTTAATGGCAATTAAAAACGTTTTTCGACAAAATTGTAATTACCATAATGTCTTCAGACATTTCCCCTGCAATTATTCATAAGTTTTTGTGCAAACCTTTGTTTTTCATACATAAATCTGCATAAAGCAGCAGTAAAACTACTGCCATGATGTTTAAATAATACTAATGTTTATGTTTTTTTCATTACGGTAATGAGAATTGGGGGTAAAAGTGCTTAAATGTCATGCAAATCTTAACGCTCATTAAGGCTTCATTTTCATTAAGCACAATATATTTGATTAATTTCTTCCGATTTCGGGGTGAAATATAAGCCTTGATCCATTTTAAGATATCTAAGGAGGAGCAATCGAACACAACAAACAAAAAAACATAATTTTTTATCCTAAATACCAACATTGCTGCAGTAACGCCTTCAGAATGATGTGAAGCCTCCAGACATAGCAAGTTTGATGTATGTTCATTGTAAAACTCAATAGTACAAAGAAAGAACCTCAACACTGCAGAGGAATAAAACCCGACTCCATCCAGTTTGTTTTGTAGGATATCATTGCAGTGTCTGGAGAAAGGAAGAGGCTCATCCATCCTAATGCCCATGGTTAAGTAAACACAAGAGTTTGGAGACACAACCATCTGTACGTTTTAACAAGAGGCGTCCTTAGAGGCAAAACGCCTTTAATCTTCATATGTAGCTTGCACTAAAACTACAATCTGTAACTGCAACATTGCATCCTATTAGTAACTTCAAGGACTTAACGTCGCACTTCATGTGGAGATGAGAAAACGTCGTTCTTAAGGTGACCTGAACAATTCTGAGAATTGAAATATCATTGAATGCCCACAATTACCGAATGAGCTGAAACTTGATATTTTCAAACTCTGAACCATTGAGATAAACAGCATGACTAGAAGAGCTAGTTGATGTTTTGAAAGCATTAATGGTGAGGGACACACATTTCTCGGAAAGCTTCATCAACGCAGAGGCATTGATGTGAATCCTCTTGTTCATCTTGAAAAATAATGAAGTAATTGACATCGGGGGCTCGTCCGGGATATGTAAAGTTTCTCATACAAGGTTGCAAGGGAAAACAGCTAAATAAAGACACATTCATCAAGCACTAGACTCGCGATGGAAACAGATCTACCGTCTTTCATCTCTGCCTTCTCAATTTGTCTGACAAGAGAGACACCCTGTCTACTTTGTTCCTTATTCTAAATTAAGACAAAGGGAACGTAACAGATATGGCTTGTATAATTTATCTCGGAGAACAGATGAATCTTGTTTGTGATAGACGAGCAGTAAATGAAAAGAAAACCGTGGCCTCTCTTCTTGATCTCCAGCTGTCAGGGGGTTTTAAAGGCCGCGATGCCATCGAGGGCGCTTCAGATCCTCAAAAACGAAAGGGTTTTATGAAGGGTGCTCTAACCGAAAGGTCATTTGCTGGAGGGTTCACGTTCTTTGATGGTAATGAGGGGTCGTACCGAGGAGGATCCTTTGAAAAATGTTGTAAATATATATATATATATATATATATATAAAAGATAAAAAGAGATTTAAGTAAAGAAACTGTTCAGTACAACCCAAGTTGTGAATTGTGGCTGATTAAGGGAAATATCTTAGATTTTTTTCCTTCACATTTTTATGGTCTTCACTAATAATTGCATGTTTTTTTGTGTATGCACAAGAAACATTTTTACTATTAAAAAAAAAAAAAAGAGCACACAAGATCCTTAAAGGATTAGTTTACTTCCAGAATAAAAATGTCCTGATAATTTTCTCACCCCCATGCCATCCAAGAAGTTTGTCTCTTTCTTTCTTCAGACAAAAGGAAATGAAGGTTTTTGAGGAAAACATTTTTTCTCCATATAGTGGACTTCAATGGTGGCCAACGGGTTAAAGGTCCAATGTTGTTCGCTATGTAAACACTGGGTTGGTACTTCTGTCTATGTCATGCGTGAACTTTCCAATGTAATTATGCAATGCGTTAAGTCACCAATGCAAGATGAGCTTTTGCAATTGAAAAGTATATAATTCTTTATTGTTTTTTTTTTTTTTTTTTATATGACCAATCGTTTCGCTAGATAGGACTGTTACTTCTTGGCTAGGATCGTGTAGAGCCCTTTGACACTGCATTGAAACTACAATTTGGACCTTCAACCCATTGACTCCCATTGAAGTCCACTATACACCCTTAAAAATAAAGATTCCAAAAGGGTGTCTTTGCAGTGATGCCATTGAAGAATCATTTTTGGTTCCCCAAAGAACCTTTCAGTGAACAGTTTTCAAAGAAACATTTTGAATAACATTTTTGAAATCCAAAGAATTTTTTTTTTCTGCATTTGAAATGTTCCATGGATGTTAAAGGTTCTTCATGGAACCATCAATGCCAATAAAGAACCTTTATTTTTTTGGTTTCCCAAAGAACATTTCAGTAAACAGTTCTTGGGAAGAAAAAAAAAAAAACATTTTGAATAACATTTTAAAAATCTAAAGAAACTTTTTCGACTATAAAGAACCTTTTCTGCATTTAAAAAATGTTCCATGGATATTCAAGGTTCTTCATGGAACCATCAATGTCAATAAACAACCTTTATTTTTTAGTTCCCCAAATAACTTTTCAGTAAACAGCTCTTTAAAAAATAACATTTTAAAAATCTAAAGAACATTTTTTGAGTATAAAGAAACTTTTCTGCAGTTGAAAGGTCATGGTTCCAATAAAGAACCTTTATTTTTTGGTTCCCCAAAGAATCTTTCAGTGAACAGTTCTTAAAAAAACATTCTGAATAACATTTTAAAAATCTAAAGAACCTTTAGAGAACCCTTTTCAACTATAAAAGAACCTTTTCTGCATTCGAAAGGTTCCATGGATGTTCCAAGGTTTTTCATGGAACCATCAATTTCAATAAAGAACCTTTATTTTTTGGTTCCCCAAAGAACATTTCAGTGAACTGTTCTTAACTAAACAAACAAACAAAAATGTTTGAATAACATTTTAAAAATCTAAAGAACCTTTTTCAACTATATAGAACCTGTATTTGAAAGGTTCCATGGATGTTCACAGTTCTTCATGGAACCATCAATGTCAATAAAGAACCTTTATTTATTGGTTCCACAAATAACTTTTCAGGAAACATCTCTTAAAAAAATGACATTTTAAAAATCTAAAGAACATTTTTTGACTATAAAGAACCTTTTCTGCATTTGAAAGGTTCCTTTCAGTGAACAGTTTCTAAAAGAACCATTTTGAATAACATTTAAAAAATCTAAGGAAACTTTTTTGACTATAAAGGACCTTTTCTGCATTTGAAAGGTTTCATGGATATTCAGGGTTCTTTATGGAACCATCAATGTCAATAAAGAACCTTTATAGTTGAAGGTGCTTTGGGGAACCAAAAAATAAAGAACATTTTCTGCATTTGAAAGGTTTCATGGATGTCATGGAACCATTGATGTCAATAAAGAACATTTATTTTTTATTTTTTGGTTTCCCAAAGAACCTGTCAGAATCTGAACAGTTTAACATTCTAACAATCTAAAGAACCTTTTTCGACTATAAAGAACCTTTTTTTTTCGCATTTAAAAGGCTCCATGGATGGTCAAGGTTCTTCATGGAACCATCGTCAATAAAGAACCTTTATTTTTAAGAGTGTATAGAGAAGAATCCTGGAATGTTTTCCTTAAAAACCTTAATTTCTTTTTAAGAAAGACATGAACATCTTGGATGTAGGAGTAAATTATCAAGACATTTTTATTCTGGAAATGAATCAACTTCAATTAATTCCAATATTAATTCCAACTGTATTCTCAAAAAAAGAGAGTTTTATTTAGATTAAAATTGGATTTCTTATGTTTTATGCATTTTTATGGAGAGGAACATCACACAATTCTTACTTTTATGCTGTATAGATATGTATAAATGTATAACTTTAGTTCTAAAGTTATAGATGAATTACATTTGAGACCAGTCGTTTAAAAGTACAGTACACAAAAAATGTGTAAATCTAATGAAACTGAGACAAACATTCTTGTTTGACAAACTTGACAAGTCAAATTATTTTCAGTGTTCATCGACAGTACATCGCAAAACCTGTCAGTATATCTTAGTTGTTTGAACCAGGAACATTCTTTTACTCCTAAATCATGAATATCATGGTTACCAGGTCAGACGGCAGTCACTTTGCATAAAACTCTCAATCATGAACTATCAAAGAACCCACACACATTCCCGGTGAGAACACTTTTTAATACAAGATTCAAACATACAGTGTCTGGTGGCATAAATTAACCAACGCTGTTGAACATGAAAGAGAATGAATAGTGTTTTTTTTTTTTGTTTGTTTCATCATTATGTTGGCATTGTATTCGGTACTAGGTTGCACTTCTTTGCAGCATCTGGCCTCAAAGGTGTCTCGCTCAACATATCACTGTCATTTCCAACACCTGGACCCAAGGTCGACCTCAGCACCTTTATAAATGCATTGCTTAAATGTTCAATCTTTCGCCGACTCGGCTTGTCTTTGCAACACAGGTTGAGGTTGCACACTTTGTAACATTGTTAAAAGTTGGACAACATGTTAAAAAAAATTAAAAGAACGAAACTCATATACATACAAAAAGAAAACATACTGACCGTTTCCCCAACTTGTACCATTTAATGAGCCTTATCAAATTATAAAAGGATGATAGTCCAGTTTTAAGAATTAGGTATTTTCATATAGTAATCAAACTGTTTTCCGAAGGCTGAAAATGTATGTAAGGCTGACTGATTTGACAAAAACAACATGGCTGTGATAGACTAAAGATTAAAGATTTGTGAAAATATACATAATATTCTAAACATTCCTAAAAGGGACGGAAGGGAAACTATCGTATTTTTACTCGTTCATCATTGCTTTTATTCAAAACTGTACGAAAAAAAAAAAAATTGACACTAGCAAACAACAGCCATCTTTTAATCTGCATCTTTGGTTTTTCCACCTAAAATATTCAGAGTTGTGCTGATGAGAAAGCAGTAGCTTTACTGCGACAGACTCGTTGCTACATAAATGTATAAATAACGCATTGTAACACCGAAACAAAAGAATCCATTAGAAAAGGCCACAAAAAAGACAATATTAAGCATTTTGTTGGCGATTTTGCTGTACACTGCAAAAAAACAACAGCATGTATTTCTGTAAAAACAAGATAAATTTACTTGCAAAGCAAAATTGTGTACAGTATGATGACTGCTATTGTTTTTGCTTTCGTTTCTAATACAAATCCAACAAAGTTCGTCAGATTCTGGGTTAAAATGAATCATTTTGCTTCTGTGAAAAAATACAGAAAATTACTTTGCAGTTTGTCAATGGCGTACCACGATGAAGTGCGTTTTGCAATGATTTTGTACCTCCATCCTACTGCATCTTTGCAAGACCAACACTGGTACGTACCAATGAAACATCAAATCAAACCTCCCTTGATTTTGGTTTACTGATAAATCTGTTAAAAGGCTAAATGGAAGCATTAAAAAAACGACTTACGCACCCAAAAACACATCCATACATGACCTCCTACGTGGCAGAACAATTCAGTCATCTGGGGTTGTCAGACTTGAGGTATCACAGATCTTGCACGCTACTCATACCGACCAGCCATGACTACGCCACACCTTTATTATTGCAAATGTCACTTTTGAATTCAAACCTCAAAACAAAAGCGTAAAACAAAACAAAAAAAACAAACAAAAAATACATAGGACATCACAGTCCGCCTTTTCCATTTTGTTAAATAAGCTGAAAGCAAACCACCTAAGAAAAAGACCCATGAGGAAAAGCTATATAATGAATCAATTAACAAGACTAAAGTTTTACAAATTGCAGTACACTATATATTTGTTGTTCTTAATAAACAATTTGAGGCTGTATCAAAAACTTTGTAAAAAATTAGATTGTGATTTTATCAATCTTTCTCTTTTTTAGATTTTTCTTGAGTTTTCCCCCCGATGATTTTTAAATGAAACCAGTACTTTATTCTCTTTCCATTCCAAGTCTTGCTTCTTTTTTAATTTTTTTATAACCATCACTATATATAAAAAATAATCACCCCTCATCTAAAACAAACTGTAGTTTTTTTTTTTTTTCTCTATTTCTTTTTTACCATATCCGATTTACACACGTTTGGACTATAAATACAGTTATATCCACAGGCAGAATATTATGTACAGAAGACACTTGCTGCGATACCACCAAGGCAAAATATGGCATTCAACTGCAAATATATAATTATGACATGACATTTAATAAACAATACCGTCATGTAGAGGATGGGTCACCGTTATCAAAATCTTCAGTCTTTATTTTGAATTATTTTGAGTGGATCCAAGGCATATACTCCATAATCATCACTGAAATATATATATATTTATATATTTAAAAAAAAAAAAAAAAAACATAACATAAAAATAAAAGAAAAAGGAAGAAACAAAGAAACTACAAATCATCCGAAACCCGAGCTTGTTCTGATTAAATCAAGTCTTTGAAATTGAGCAATCTGTCTCAATGACTGTCAGTAGCTTGAGTCTAACTGGTGAAACAGTATATTGGTGGTTTTGACTTGAGGGTGCAGAACATTGTTCCTGCTGTTTTATGAGAGAATTACGGATGCAAAGACCCCGTCAACCTGTACAACCAATTAAATGGCAAGATTTCTTCATGGCCTGTGGGAAATATGATTAAGTGAGATCAATACCGGGCTTGGGCCTGTCAGGTCAAAGGCAGAATCTGCATAGACGACTCACTCGTGAGATTACCTCCTCTAAAAGTTTCACATGGCTGGGAAGAAACCACATAGCACACATCTCAAGTCAGAACGCACACTGCGACATGTTCACTCAGTGATTTAATCATTTTTTTCATAATCGAGGGGTGTAAAATAGTGTTTATCTCAGTGTAATACTTAAAAAAAAACAAAAGTAATAAAAATATATATATAATAAAAATTAAAGATGATCTAACATAACGTTCAAATATACAGTGGATTAAACAAATCTTTCGTTTTGGCTACCTCTTCTTGTAGTGATTTAACTAGACATGTGAATAACAATAAAAACAGTTTAATTTTGTGTTAAAAGGCAAAACCATAATGAATCGACATCCCACGACACTGTCTGCATGGCTGTCCAAGTCCCTCAAGGCCATTCTTTTATTCCCCTTCTGTTATTGAATTTCTCTATGAAACCTTTTGCACCTGCAGTCAGCTTTATTGTCCGCTTATATTATTCAAGATTAACGAATTCAGAAGATAGAAAGAGTGCTGTTAGGCAAGGAGTTTTGATTCTGAAAAAACGTGAAACGATAAAACAAAGAAAATAAAAATCAAAACGAAACCAATAATTAGTCAAAAAGCCCATCTAGACACAAAAGCGCCAGGACTGGAGGGTACATCCCCAACAGTTTAGCAATAACCAGAGTAGTCAGAGGCTGAGGTTGTTTTTGCTGTCCTTTGCAGACTATCCACTTGCCCCGCCCTCCCACATCTCCTTAAGAGTCCGGTTTAACAAAATCATCCCATCACATTCAAACCCCAAACAGCACCCCCCGTCTAAAAATCCCGTAATGCAAAGAAACAACACACTGGTGTGGAACTACAAAAGTTCCTCATCCTCCTGCTCCGGAGGTTTCGGCAAACAT
This sequence comes from Garra rufa, assembly GCF_049309525.1. Classification (NCBI taxonomy): domain Eukaryota; kingdom Metazoa; phylum Chordata; class Actinopteri; order Cypriniformes; family Cyprinidae; genus Garra; species Garra rufa. The sequence goes on along the minus strand of NC_133367.1, from coordinate 39,902,825 downwards.
TAGGGTGGCACGTAAGGGGGTGGAGATCTGTACGGGGTCATGTTCTTGGGGCGGGATCCTTTCCCCTCCATTGGGGTGGAGAAGGGCGGAGGCGGCTGGTAGGGAGGGGCATTGGGATCCTCATCGTGTAAAGGGGTGTACTCTCCCAAAAGGTCCTGGTTCAGAGGTGTTGTCTCTGGACTAGCCATGTTAGGGTACTCTGGTGGAGGAAGCGGAGGCTTTTCCTCTTGAAGGATAAGGGGCATGCTGGAAGATGGGGGCGGCTTAGAGTCATCGAGCTCATCCGCAAAAATAATGGGCACTCCTTTTTTGATGAAAGTCGCTTGGTCTTCTATAGTCAGCTTGCCCTTGCGCTTCTTGCGGTAGCAAATCATTGCAATGATTCCGGCTATCAGCAAGATAGCTGCGACAACCACTGCGGGTATGACGGTGTGAAGATACACATCATCGTTGCTTTGCCTTCCAGCGCCCACAGCGGGAGTAACAGGAGAGGTTGTTGGATCTGGGATCTCACCTAATGGGACAAACATGTAGTTGCGACAGCTTGCTGTGCCTCGGACGGTGATATTTAAGGCCTTGAAATCTGGTTCCATAACGTGCATGAATTGTGGCGAGGGTTTACCCTCGTTATTAGAGATCTTTCGGCTCAACTGTTGTATTTGCTCTTTTGGACAGGGGCTTTGCTGAAGGCTGTTGTTGGTCCACTCCACTATGATAGAGCCCTTCATGATGTTCTTCAGGGTGACGGTGCTACTGTTGCGATCACCGAAAGACTGGGCCAGTTTCTTAACGAGAAGGATCTTCTTGTGAACGTCATTGGTGACGGTACGAGCATCCCCGTCAAACACAGCAGTGAACAACACTGGGGGTTTAACACTGTTTCCCCACCGATTGACACGGACCTCAAAGGCATCTATTACGTAGAGACCTCCTTTGTCAGTTGCCTGCATGAAATACTCATGCTTTCCTTCATGCTCCTGGTCTGGTAATCCATAGAGCAACTGGCTTGTGCTATTGAACTGTATCCAGGAATCGTCTCCGACCACATCGTTGCCCTTACGCAGGGTGAGTCTCAACTTATCGGTAGTTCCGTCCTCTTTGTCAAAGAACGTATCGGATGGAACCTTCACCTCAAAGTAGGTGCCAACAAAGGCATTTACCTGATCGATTGGGTTTCGCAGTTGGGGTTTTATATTGCCATCAATTGGGATAACAGGGGGTGTTGTGCGCCTTGGCGGCTTGGTTGTGGTGGTCTTGGGTTCTCTTGGTATCGGAGTTGTCTTGGGTTTCTTTGGAGGTCTCTTTGTTGGTTTCCTGGTGGTGGGTGTTGCTGGGGTCACGGAGGCTCCAACATATACAGGCCTGGTCATGGTGGGCTGAATGGCGATAGTGCTGGTGGTGTCTATTACTCGTGTTGGTTGAGGGGGACCTAGGGTTGGAGTGTAGGCAGTGGGATAAACGTTCCGGATGGTAGGTTTCACAGGAAGTGGCACAGGACCACGAACAGGTGGGGCAGAACTGTCTGAGGTAGGAGCGATAGAAGGAGAGGTCGGTGTGGGAACGATACGGATGGGGGGCTCAGGGTAAGTTGTTGGGGGTAGTAATGAGGGAATGGGAGTGGGGGTGTTGTTGAGCTGCCTTCGCACCCTTTTGGGTACATGGGGCTTTTTGTTAGCGATATGCCATCCAACGACTGGATATCCCAACTGTGCAGACATGGTTCCCTCTTTTGCTGGAACCTGAACACTGCTGATATCAGGAATGCTGCTTTGATCCAGACTACAGCCAAGTTTCCAGGACAAAAGGGCTCCGTTTTCAACAACCTTCTTGGCATTTCCTGGTCCTGCCATAAAAGCGGACATGTCAAACAAACGGTTGTTGACCACAGGCAAAATCTTCATGTGCTGAAGCCCCATGCCGGAAAACTTTTTCATGTTGCCAAGTAGTTCCACCCTCTGCTTCGAGCTCATCTTTGTAAGGTCAGCATCCAGAATGACGGTAAGCACAGTAACAGGCTCCTCATTGCCACAGATGAAAGGTTGAGCGTCATTGCTGGCTGCCTGTTGAATCGCAAGCTGAAAAGGGTCCGTATCAGCATGCTCCTCTGGGTGCACCTCAATGGAGAACACATCTGGGCTTTGGGAGACTTGGCTCTCATTGGAAACAGAAACAGATATGTAGTGAACGCCCTTGTCTGTCTCTAGAGGAAGGCCTTGAAGTGTGGCACTCTCTGCATCCCAATGCAGCCACGCTGGGAGCACATCCTTGCTTGCTTCTGTGATCTGTAAAAACAGGAGGAGAAATAACGATTACTGCAACTGAATGACTTGCATCTGAAATGCAACAAGACAAATGAGCTTACAGTGATGCCAGATATGCACTGCCAAGTCAAACACTTAAAACCTGAAAGTAAATCCCACTTTATAATGTGACTAATATCCAACCACATGAATCAGAGTTGTCTATGATGCACCATTTTTAGTTTTTGTATTCAATCTTTCCTGGTTCTGAGCACAAAGTCAGTATCTTGAAATTCAGTAAGACTATAATGAATGAGTGCTCTAAGAGTGGCATAGAGCTCCCTGCGGCATGAGATACTCCACCAGCTGGAGAGCCATTCAATGAGCGCTCAGTCAAAAATAACCAATAATGAATCAATGGCATTGAGATGATCCATTAACACAAACAAGCCTCTTTGCAAATACAAAAATACATCCTTTGCTTCCAGCCCCTTAATTTGATTGTTAACAAATCCTGGTTCATACATTATGTAAAGCCAGTGCTCATGGGTCGGGTCATTAAAACTCAAACCAGTGCACGGCAGTCTCTAAGGGAGTGAGGGCATCAGCAGCTGGGCTTTTTATTTCAATTGACAGGCTTCGAAGGTTCAGACACAAAAATCCACCAGCACCACACCCCTCTCTGCCTTTCGCAATCTTGCTTTTGAATGTTCCCATCAACCAGTCAGAGCATGTGTGCGGGTTTGATTGTGAACCTATTTGATCGCTTAGAAAGACATTAATAATTCAGGTGGGAGTCTAATTATAGGCTGATCTATAGTCTTGTTGATTGATAGTGTGCTTGAAACATCAACACTGTTGCACTTCAAATGGTACGTGGCCAGCACAGAACAGTGGTATTTTAGAAGTTTAAAGGGTTAGCGCATGCAAAATGACAATTCTGTTATCATATGTGACCCTAGTAAGTGTCCATTTTCAATCTGAAATTGAGATTTATACATCATCTGAAAGCATTTGATGTATGGTTTGTTAGGATAGGACAATATTTGGCTGAGATACAACTATTTGAAAAATCAGAGTGCCAAAAAAATCTAAATATTGAGAAAATCGCCTCTAAAGTTATCCAAATGAAGTTCTTAGCAATGATATTCTTACAAAATATCTTCATAGAAAATGAACTGTACTTAATATTCTTATGATTTTTTTGGCATAAAAAAAAAAAATAATAATAATAATTTTGACCCATACAATGTATTTTTGGCTACTGCTACAAATATACCCGTGCTACTTAAGGTTTTGTGGTCCAGGGTCACATTTACATGGCCGCAGATCTCAAATCTCATTTGCTTTTACATATATATTTCAATAGAGCACCTTGGCAAAATAGCATTTTGGTTACTAAGCTGTAATAAACATTCAAACCAAAAATGATTCACATAGTCTACTTTTAAGGTGCTTTTTCTGATGTACATCTCCATTCATTTATACTGTATGGAAAAGTGCAGCATGAACATACTGCTAAACATCTCTTTTTGTGTTCAACAAATGAAAACGTCAAACAATCTGGAATGACATATTATATTTTGGGGTTTAACTATTCCTTAAAAACACAGAAATGGGCCCCAGTTATCAATTATAGAATGTGTCAAACTACGATCAATTCTGGAATCATCCTTCAATTAGAGAATTGATTCTGCACTGCCACTGAATCTATACTTACGTTTCGCCTCATTATCTGTAAAAACCACAGCAACATCTAACAGATATACAGCATTGGCAAAAAAACCTTACATATTCTGTTTATAGTCAAACTGATACCATCCCTGCAATGGAACATATGGCACAGATGGCATGAGTCTACTTTCTGGTGCCTTTTCAGACCTTGCTTTAGAACAAATCGGAAGGTTAAGGCAAGTCATCAATGCTGCCTTCTGAAACTAGAGCATCGGTGGCAGAACACACACATACACACAGCCACACACACAGCCACACACAGACACACACACACACACACACACACACACACACACACACACACACACACACACACACACACACACACACATTTTGGGAACCACATAGTTTCCATAGTGATGATTCATGCAACCCACACTAAAGACAGTATAACTTCTGCCAAAAGCATGTTTCTCTTGACTTAAGTGAAGAAAGCAAGGAAAGGCAGAAACGGGTGCAGAGATAATGTCAACAACAAGAATATTAGCGAGTCGTTTTTTCTTTCATATTTCAGTTGCTGCGGCAAGCCTGTCAGGATGCTTCCGAATGGCACATGCGGAATGGGATAGAGAAATCTGGATCCCAAAAACATTCCTTATGATTTTTGGCATGAAAGAAAAATCTATAATTTTGACTGATACAATGTATTTTTGGCTATTGCTACAAATATACCTGTGCTACGTAAGACTGGTTTTGTCATCCAGGGTCACAAATGGGTTTAATATGTGGAACGCGGCACTTCGGTATTTTGCCGATTACCCGACATGGGCAAAATGCAATCGAGAATTTTTTTTTAAATTGAATACTTGAATAGAATCTTGCAATCGTTGCAGCCCTAATGTTAGCCTTAAAAATCTGCTAAACTTTTAAACCTGTTGTGCTGTTGAGCAACTGATGACAGAATTTTCATCCCATCAACAACCCTCAGGACCTCTGCGATAGGGCTGTAATAGCAAAATCCAAAAAATGCCTGATGAGAAGAATAAACTTTTCCCCGCTGAAATGAAGGAATTACATGGATGAATCGCAACTCCCTTCGTTGTGGGTCGAATAAAGCCACCCATTGTTAGGGCACGCTTGTGGGGGAGTCTGCAGGAAGAAAAGATCTCATTGTTGGGATATGAAGACAGCTGAAAAGATAAGATTCATAGTTCTGAAGGAGTAGGCTCAGGCATGTCTTTGTGATATTAGAGAGAGAAACGGAGACAAAGGAGGCGGTGGGGTAACCGGCTTGGAAAATGTGAAGAGGGAGAGCCCTTTAGCTTGGCCAAGCAGATGTTTACGAGAAATGACTAACCCATTTTCTAAGGTTAAAAATTCATGCAACTCCACTCATGTCAGGCTCTGAATACATTTGCAAATGCTAAATAAAGGGCTGTCACATTTTGAGGAGCCGAGTATTTGCACTTCTAATTTGGAGACGGAATGACGACAGAGTGATTTTTGAAAATAACCTCACCTAGGGAAAACGGCAAGCCTTTTTACAGCGGACTGTGGAACATGACCCACTTTTATGCCGAAAATTACAAATGAAATGTGGGGTGTGCTTTCAGGTCACTTGAGAGAGGGATTCACAAAATGTGCAGCTGAGCTGCCCATCTAGCAGAAATCAAAACAGGCTTCAAGTAGCCAATGGCAGTCCATTTCATCTAGGTAAATTAAAGTTCTCAAATGAGCGCCGAATCAGTTTACTGACATTTTTTTTTTTTTTGAAAAAGAAACAGAATAAAGGCTCACCAGAAAAGCTGCTGTTTGTTTATAATAAAACTTTAAATTGCTATTTGGTGAGGAGGGAACGTCAGCTTTTGATCCATGCTGCGGAACAAGCATGAACAAAGGAGAAAACCGTAAACGTGCACAGGGAAAAAAAAGAGATAAAACTCATGAATGGCAAGCAGCATTCTGTATCGCAGATTGGTATCGAAACATGGCCGTGTTATGAAAGAGGGAAAATTACAGCTCTCCTGGCCTTGTCATTCATGGTGGACAGGTGGAGATGGGAATATGCAGGAACTCGACATTTGAATTCAACATAAGGAGCCTGCAGAAAAAGGGATAAATACTAAAAGAGGGGCTTATTTATGGTGTAAATCCACAGAGCTCCATTTCCTGAAACAATCACAAGGAGAACAGTCAAGGACACTTAACTAGTCAACCCCAAGCTGCCCTCTAGTGGACACAGCGGGAAGCGCGATGTTGATTCATTCACACAAGCCAAGGGCTGTGTTCTGTTCCCTTTGTTTCCAAACCCACCTAAAATGAGGCATTACAGGACCTTGTTTCTGAAAACGAAAGGCTTGTCCAGACGGCCGAAAGGGCAGTGGTGCGGCAGAGTAATTCTAGCCTGTGATGACACTGGCACCGCAAAAGCTGGTTGCTATGCAGAGAGAATCATAACAAATACAGACGAATATGCATCCTCGAGACCCAACCGGAGCGATCTTGAGTTACATGCGTCGCCCCTTCAACGTACAGTGACTCATATTTCCAAAGCCGTTTTATTATCAGCTGCAGGAATACAACTTTTCCACTGCCTCACTGCTGAGGCTAATTAGGTTTCAGTGCCAGTCTTTGTGCTGAAAAAGGGAGGGGCTGGGGAGAAGACGAAGAATCCTGCCGTCACGGACGAGTGTGAAGAAGCAGGAGGAGAGGAATTCAGAGAAATGAAAGGACGAGTTTGCAGAGTCGTTTAAACAGCAACGACATTAGCAGCAACTTGAAATGATTGAGCGTTCGTCAATTGGCTTTGACATTTAAGACTGGAGCTTTGTGCTTTTTTCATTTATGTTCAAAACAGGACAAGGGGGATGTTAAGATGAGCTTAGCTTTTCTCTCTTTTAAGCGTATCCCCTTGGTTCCTTTTGATAAAATGGAGGCAAGAAATGTAAAAGCATGAAGTAGGTCAGTGACTTCAAAAGGATCTTTTGCACAGTAGGTTATTTATGAATATCTGAGGGTCCGAGCATTTCGTGGAATTCATACTGATGGGTCCGGTGTGAACAGAGGGCTTTGGACTTGACAAGATACTATAGAATAAGCGTTAAAGACCAACTGCAATACTTTATGCCAATTATGCTAGGAGAATTAAAAGATGTGACCCTGGACCACAAAACCAGCCATACGGTTTTGTGTCAATTTTTTTAAATTGAGATTTATACACTAATGTATGTTTGTTAGGACAGGATAATATTTGTCAGAGACGTAACTTTTTGAAAATCTGGAATCTGAAGGTGTTAAAGAAATCGAAATATTGAGAAAATCACCTTTAAAGTTGTCCAACCTAAGTTCTTAGCAATGCATATCAAACTCAAAAACTAGGTTTTGATGGAACATGATCTTTACTTAATATCCTAATGAGATATACCTCTGCTACGCAAGACTGGTTTTGTGGTCCAGGGTCACATATAACATCAACTGAAGTATTGGGTGCAAACGAGGGATTCTAATCTGTAAATACATTACTGTCATATGCTAAGGTAAGCACACTATTACTACTGCCAATACCACGTGTGAAAGTTACACAAAATCTCACACGTATGACTAAGACCGAGGCTATTAAATCATGGTTCAGGGACTCCCAGAGGGCATAAGGGGGGTGCCAAAAATTGAATTCAAGTCCCAGTTAATTTTTTTTGTAAAATAAGCATTACTTACACTATATGGGAAGAAACATGAAATCTGTTATAATTTTACTTTTAAGCAATATTCTATTTTGTAAAGCTAAGTATGAATCTGATCAAGGTAGTGATGTTGGGCATTTTACATTAATTGCAAAGTGATAACTTAAGGCAGTAACCACATAAACACATTTTGTTTGTGAACTTATGTTCCGCTACTCTAACTTTTAACTGTTTTTGGATTTTTTTGGATCGTGAGTCATTAAAGCTCGGTAAATATTAGTCACGGACGCAGAGATTTACTTCAAATTTTACCAATATGATTACTCACTAAAAACTCCCACAGACTGTTTTCATGGCATTTTAAGTCTTATTTTGGCATAACAAAGTGGTTAAGTGTGTGAGTTGTTTACTCACTTTTTAATTAGTCCTCCCATTAACGCCATTATATTTTTCGCTAAGAATCGTTTCACGAATGCAGAATGTGCATGAACATAAGAGGCGGAATTTATCGCATGAACCAATCATAGCCGGACATAACCAGACATATTGCTCTCATTCATACCCCCTAACAAACCCACCGCACACTTTAGAGGGTCTGTTAAAACTCAGTGGGCTCAGGTGAGGTGAGAAATACACGGACTTCCGCTGTAACTTTACCTGCTGGTGTCGCTGTTAGACAATGTTTCTTTATAAAAAAACAAGTGATTTATTCATGTGTTACTGTTATATTTTGTAATATTGGTGTTGGTTTATTCATTTACTCATTTATTTCTCATCCAATATTTTGAGACACAGCCTTTCTTGCCTTCTCAGAGGTAACGCCCCCTATATCAAAAATACATTTTTAAACACTGCAGGTGTTGTTTTAATCCATTTTTGCCCCCAAGCCTGACCCGCTACTTCTTCCTAACACTCGAAAATTATTCATGGTTTGCAAAGCTGATTCTAAACGCTGTTAAGGAATGAGAGGGGAAGTTCATTGTGGGCTAATGGTCTGGACAGGTCTGAATGGCTATGCAAGGGAACAGCTGTAGGCAGCTTTAACTGTTGGGCGTTAGATTCTTTGGCACAGCTGTCAAGACAGATTTTCCGAAAGTGCACAAAGGGGCTTGTGGTTTCAACTTAAAAATGCGCTTGACAGGGCAGAAATGATCCAGTGAATGTAGGATTACACAGAAGGCCTGGGAGAGCCGCCCAACATTCAGACGGGACAGAGAAACACAATGGACAAATAGGGACAGGGGTCATGCTTTTAACAACAGTTGACATGGACGGGTTGGTTAAAAATGTCTCATAAACTGCTGGGTGGTCAACAAAAGACGGATGGTCAGGGCCGCATTGTGTTTGCACCATTAGTGCACTGCCTGGTTCCCAGAAAGAAAGGAATGCAAGCTGACAAGATGATAGAAGCACACACCTTGTTGGGCTTTATACAAATAACCAATTGTAGCATCAACCACACAAAAGCAGAAAATAAATTCCATGCCCTCACAGAAATTTCGGTAAACAAACAGATTTGTTTACGCCGTTGATCTAAATGTAAAGTGCCCCCCATGCATCAAGCCCGCAGTTTCCCGAGAGCACTATGCCATCAAGCATGCGGACCACGTGTTTGCAAGTAGTATTGCGTTATTACAGGGACCAACACATTTTATGGTCCATCAGTCATAAGGAAAGCGTAGAATAAGATTTGAGCAGTGCTTGGGGCAAAGTCACGTCTTTTGCACTGACTGAGTACACTGGCTGGTGAGTGTCGATCTGATATACCAGGGACGATCCGCCGAGCACCAGAGGACAAATTTGTTTGCATGCATTTGCAATGCATTTTGAAGGATGCCATGTGCTTCGAAGGAACAGCGTCTCACCTTTACTGTGTTCCTGGAGTTCTTTGCTTTGATGGGCACCCGCATTTGGAACACCCTGCCCACCACTGCTGAGGAGTCTGGGAAGCCGCTGGGCTGCGACACGGCCGCAACCGCCGCTTCCGCCTCGCGTATGTCCGACAGCACCGCCGAGTGCATAGACGCCTCCAGCTGCCTTACGTCGCCTAGAACTTCCATCGGGTTCTGATCCCAGGAAGCCCGCACTTCCGTTACTGTCAGCACCATAGCGATCAGCAGCACCAGAAGAGTCCTGTCCCTTTGCCCCAGCATGGGGCGTCCCTCATCCCGGAACTCTCTGAGTTTATTGCGCATGCCTGCTTTTATTTTCTCTCGCTCGCACAAAAGAGGACGTCCAGTTGAGGGGGCAGCATGCACCCCGCTGAGTCCGAAAGAACTGATCCTCTTTTCAAAAGCTCAATCCTCTCCTTTTGTTCTCGATGCCGGCCCCTTTTCCCTCCTTTTGTGAAAGTGCCCTCAGTAGTTCTGAAATCCCATAGTTAAGGGGCTGCCTCTAAGACCTGCATTGAGAAAGAGAAAGAGAGGAATTAATTAACAAGCATTTCAATAGCAAAAGACGACACTGACATGTCTGACCAATGCATCTTCAGAGTGATGTGTCATGTTGGCACCGTAAATGGCCTGAGTAGGGGGGGAAGCTTCGTATTTGTCCGGGTTTACCCAACCATCTGCAGGTTCAGAGGTTCGGAAGTGGGCGTTTACATAAGACACATCATTGCATTCAAAAACAACTAGATGCAACAGACTAAATCTGAGGCCTTGAGATGCATTATCAAAACTATTTTTTGCAGCTAATAATAGTTTGTAGGACCCTTTAAAGATTTACGTTATAAAAAAAAAAAAAATCTGCATCATTACATATTTTGGCCATTATTTCAATTATGTGAAATGCACTTGGTGAGCTACTGGCGCTACCTGTTGGTATTTAACCACAACACAACTCGAAATACACAAAATACTGATACGATGACTACAGCTACTGAAAGAGCTTACAGGTGATGATGGATAAGCATAGACCTAAACCAAATCCATACCATCAATTTTTCCCACAAGGAGTCTAAATGTCCCCGGATATTGAGTGAAATCCGCACTTAGAAACTCCTTCAGTGGCTGCGGCGCCATGACAAGCGTTGTCATGACAGGACGGCATCTAACTTTTCTTGTCTCTGCCATTTGTAACCTCTTTCAGTAGCTGTGGTCGAGTAAAACCCTTAAAGGCGTCAGGGCTAAAGTGGAGAGAAGAAAGACGCAGGTCTTTATGATGTTTTATTTGTCTATGGGCATCTTCTCATTATTTTCACTAGGAAAGTAGTGAAGACTTACATCGCTTCTTTTGTTGCCCTTCGACTGAAAATTACAACCACAAGCCGCACAATCGAAATACATGTCATCAAAATAACAGCGCCCCCATAGTCCACATTTATGCATAAAATTATGTCTTCTCCCATGGATTTTTCAGTAAGAAACATAATTACTGTTATATTAAGCTATAATGTCTTAATACCCGGGGTTTCCTTTAAAAACACAATGCTCGTGTGTTGGGATGCATACGAGGTTAACTTGCTGGCTTAACTATTTGTTTGTTACATGACAATTGCATTAGTCAATTAGATCACAACCCAATTCAAATACCAACCGAGGTATCAAATAAGTGACGTATCATTACAGTGCCGTAAATCACTTTAGGTTAATGGTATAAGCCAGATCTTCGGTCTCTGCCAGCGCTGATGTTTCGCACTGCTTGCTTACCCACACGCACACATACACAGGTGGATCAAGACTAATCTAATTACCATTCACAGCTTTCTCTCCCTTTTCGCCTCTCACACTGTGCCTTTCATTCGCTCTCTGCCTCATTCGTCACCGAACATGTCCCTGAAAAAAAACAAAAAACACCCTGCACTGGAAGAGTAACCCGCTCCATGAGTGTCGAAAGAAATGGACGGAGACAGGGGGTCAGTCCATAGCGACCGACTGGTTCAAACACTTCAGAGGAATGCACACCATCTGAATTGTCTCATGGGGGGGAGAGCTCTACACTCTAGAGGTTTGTTATTCATGCAGGTCTTTCATTCAGAGAGGAAGACGAAAAAGCCTGCGGTGAGAAGAGGGATGGGTTTAGTGCAGGGTGGGCTGCAGATTTTATGCATTTGAAGAGGGAGCTGCTCCGTACAATGCAGCTGATTTCCCCTGAGAACTGCTCTCGAGTCCTCGCGTCCAACCTATGAACGAGGGAAGCGGATACAAGAGGGGTGAGGCGGACTCTCACGCTCCCTGCGTTCTGTGGGGGTTCGAGAGGAGCTTCTTCAGAAGACTCCCAAACAACAACAATGTAGGTTCGACTCACCCTGCTATCCTTCGGAGATTCATTCCGAAAGCCAGCAGGAAAGTTACTCCTATAACAGAGTCCAAATAATCAACAATCGTTTTCAAAGTCAGGTTTATTTTAGGTCGCACCCAGACGCCGACAAAACACCTTCTGAGAATGTTTAGATAATCACTTGGTGTCTTTCTAAGACATATGGTGGATGGAAAAAACATGAATTCTACTGGGAGCGATAATATTGTGATAGAACATAAGGTGTGTTTGCAGGTTACGAGTAGGAATTTCAGAGAATGTTTTGTTATTTACGCAACCGCGTGCGAGCCAAGGATCATCAACGGTCGACAAACTGCTGGGAAGCTGCCTCCATAGATTTTCAGATAAAAATAAATTCAAATCAGATTTGTTCAGTTCAATAAGCCATTCACTTCAAGTCACCACTGTCTGAATCATTGGGATTTAGTGTCCGAAGGTAATCTGTGCTGGCTCTCAGGTTTAGAGTCTTTTGGAAAGAGTCACTGAAGTCCAAAGTCTCTGACTTTTTTGTTTCCAATAGTGGAGAATTTATAATAACTGCTGACGTACCTCACAGGCCAACAAATAAATCTGCCAAAAATGTGTTATTCAGATTTTGCAAGGAGTGAAGATAGTCTCATTTTTCTATTTTCACATACCAAACAAAGTGTTTGAAATGTTGCAATATATATATATATATATATATATATATATAAATAAACAAACTTATGTTCATAATTTCCTAATACTTCTGGATTTAAAGTGAACCATTCATACTAAAAATGTAGAAACTTGCCTCTGGACCTATTTTACTTTCCAACAAGCCCTGTTGTTGTGCAATCCCTCCCCTTTAAGTCAATTCCTGATGGATAAGCCCTACCTTGTTAGATAGTTAGAAAAGCCATGCAAGTACAAACGGGATGTAAGCGGGTTTTTGTGCGTTTACACACAAAGATTAGAGAACTGTTGTTCATGAATATGCTACTATTGAGACACCCACACCCACGACTTCCTTCAGAGAGGCTCTATCAGAAAAAAATAAAAAACACTCATTCTTTAAACATTCCACACCTCAGACAGGAGATTATCATGCTGGTTTGTAATACCTGCCAAACACGTGCGTTAAACGCCGCCAATCCTCCTGTTTTAAACTTGTTAAGTCAATCGTATTTGACTTGAACTGTGGACCAAAGATGAGAACTCCACCTCCTGCCGAAAACCCTGTCACCTTTTTACAAGGTGCGTATTTTTTTTAAAGAAATGCCTGAAGCCTTATCGCACATCATCGACGCTGACAGGTATGGCTGGAGGTACAGTCAGCAGCATGACCCTCTTCAGCTTTCTGCACTTTTCCACTACAGTCCCACCATTGAGCATTCACAAAGAGCCTGATGGAATTGGCAGGTACATGAAAGAACTTAAACCTCATCTCCGGTTACGGATAAAGATGCCCTTTCAGCTCTCAGGAATGGCGGGCTGCTCTCGAAAAGGTGGAAAAAGAGGCCTATCACAGCATTCCTCCCTTGATCAGCCCGGCACAAGAAGCACCATTGGTCGCAAGAATCCTGCTGCCAGACTCACCGGCAGTGGACTCGGACCTTTTCAGCAGTCAAACGTGACCCAAGGAGACTTTGAAATGGACCTTTCTGCTCTAAAGACAAAATGGAAATCATTTCATGCGTGGGAAAAAAAAAAATGGGGATCTTCAAGGCTAGTCTCCACATGCCAGCACAACTACAGAGGCCCATTGTGTTGGAGGCCTGAAACAGTCAAGTGGGCGCTCCGGGAGATTAGGATTTGACAGGGATGTATGTCGGTTGGGGGAGAGGGCAAGCAGTAATAGGTTTGCCGACAACAGTGCAGTTGGCAAAGGGGGAAGAGCGCCCTTTGCCCTGGTACCATGGTGACACCTCTTGTCCATCACCCCCCAGGCGCTTATGCTATTGGACAAGCTTATAAAAGGCATTGAGTCACGCATTCCAGCTGGAGCAAGTCACCGATGTTTACTCCCAGCCTCTAGCTTTGGGAAAAAAAAGCCAAGGTGTCTCATTAGATAGATCCAAAGTTTTTTTTTTTTTTTAACTTTGTTGAAATGAATCAAACTAAAAGTTTGATCTTGAGACAAAATGGTTGATGATTCTTAGAACAAATATTTCACTCATCTGTACCTGGATAGACTAGACCTGCACACCTACCTTTTCTAACCCTCGGAGCAAATACAGAATTGACTGTTGATGCCATAAAAAACACATTTACCAAAGCTCCCAGCTGAAATATAAATGCGCCGCAAGAGAGATCTGAAGAATATGATATAAATAAACATCAGCGACTGAAAACCCAGTAACCCGATGTACGCAAGGTGATGTCAAGTTTATTTTTCAGGATTTTGAAACTAGAGCCTGGCAAAATACAAAACTCAAGCAATATTCCGCTATTAAAATGCTTCAAGCTGAGAACTGAGAACATGACCACAGGCAAGGTGATCTCAAACAGGAATTTTATTCAAGCTAAACAAACTCGATTTTTTTAAACAAGCAGGGAGAGTAAACTGCCTTGAAGTTACGTTGTCAGTTTCTTGTTTGTGCTGAATTATAGGAAGCAGAACTTGGGGAGAAAGGTGTGCACCAGATACCCTTTTGTTCTTTAAGTTATTAACTTCTCATTTGAGTAGGAAGTATTCATAAAATATTAAACAGAGGGAGAGATCCCGAATTTCATTAGAAGCCATCGGCAACAGCTCGCTAAGGTCAATTCATACTCCATGTCTGTATTTCCCCACACTGGTGTTGGCAAGCCACTTGACGCTACGGCTTTAAATAGCAATCACCCGAAAGTACAGCCAAAACAGTAAAACCCTGCGATGCTCTCACTGTCATAGTATTAGTTCAGAGAGTCCCTCAGCAGTAGCCCGAAGTTCTTCCCATTATAGTGTGGTATGCACCCTCAGCAGGGTCAGAGGTTATAACCACACTCCTCATTTGGTGAGTGAGTAACGGAGAGCGGGCCTCTCCCCGAAGAGCCTGACTGCGGTGATTAATGACTCCGATACGGTGCCATCAATAGCACGCTGTACGCGTGAGCAGTCAGCCTGGATGACCGCAGCCCCTGGAAATCCTCCAGGAGCCAATCAGAACGCTCGCTTTCGCCTAAGCCCCGGTCAGCTCAAAGCTGACCTTCTCCACTTCGCACTGTACTCCTTCCCCACCCTGCTCTGACATAGCTGAGCCGTCTATTAATGGCAACTGCAGGGCATGAGCAAAAGAAGATAGAGGCTGGCTAAAGAAGTCATTCATGACTGGAAAACCAAGCCGGCCCTGGCAACAGGATGAAAGTCGCCAATGCAGCCCAGACTCTGGCCAGTTTACTTGAGCAAAGACAGTAAAAGATATAAATAGAAAGAGCTCATCCTCTCATTTTACTGCGACTGGAATGATTAATGAAACGTTTCTATTTAAAACAACAGTCAAGGTCTTCAAACCTTTAAACAACTCATTTATGACTTCAGCAATTATTGTTAGTAGTAGGGGTGGGTGACATGACCTAAAATTAATATCACGGTATTTATCATCTTTTGAACGGTGAAGTCCCGGTCGTCCCGATTGCCACTCTGCCCCTGGTATAGGCTACAGGCCCGACCTTTCTTCACAATGTTTCACCAGTCGTTTAATGGCCACTCCCTTTTTACCTACCACCTGCAAAGCTAATACGAATATGTTTTACTTTTTTTATTTACAACAAGATATAGTATAAGGACAGGTATTCAGACCACAACTGAACGTTTGAAGAAAATTTAATGCCTTATTATTTAGAATTAGCTATTATTGATGTAAATGCAGCCGTTCAAGGCACATAATTGATTTATTACGCGGTATTGACGGTATTAGAAAATCCATGTTGTGGCGCAATGTCACACCGGTGATGACTATGACACCGGTGTAACGCCCACCCCTAGTTAGCAGTGGATAATGATGTTTAGGTGTTATTTTTAGTTTAGGGACCAATTCTTACCATTAACTAGCTGCTTATTAGCATGCATACTACTAGCATATTGGTTCTTTATTAGTACTTATAAAACACATATTAGTGCATTATTCTGCATGACCATCCTTTAGATCTCCAATCCCCACTTATACACTTAATAAATATACACAGTACACACATATACATAGTATGCAAAGACACACTGTTCTCTAGTTTGGTGTTGCTGGCTCAGGAGAAAAGCATTCACGTAGTTACTGTCTATGCAGAGTCAGAAAGCTCTCAGATTTCATCAAAAATATCTTAATTTGTATTCCGAAGATGAATGAAAGTCTAACGGGTTTGGAACGACATGAGGGTGAGTAATTAAATCACAGAATTTTCATTTTGGGTGAACTATGCCTTTAACAATAACTTACTAAGTATTATTTTTATCAAGGCAAAAGTCAGAGCAGTTCTAGATTGGGTCTGAAAAACTACAGTGTTAAAATTCCATGGCATTTCAAGGTTTGATCCTTTGACAGAAGAGAAATCATTGGAAGAGAAGGAGCACTGGGCCAGGAAGCGGCACTGACCCAAAACCTGTTTTTCTGACTCGAGCGTCACTGGCTGAAGTGTCTGGAGCATGTGGGCTAACCCTTAGACCATGGCTCTGACATGAACATCTTTTATCTTTGGAAAAAGTTGCTTTGCTAAGAAAACAAAGCAGATAAAGGGGCTTACACAGTAGAGGAATGCAAAATATGTAAATGGAATGAAATCAAATAGAAATTTTAATCAGACATCGGTTGTTTGTCGTCACACTGCATAGTTAAAATTCACAACTTCTAGTTGCATTATGTCATATTGCGTCTCTCTATGTCCTTCTGACTCACTATCCCCTGAAATCGAATTTGCTCTCTGACGCAGAGTAAACTCCAGTGTGCAGGCATGCCAAGAACAGCGACCATGTTATGTCCCTTAACAATTCAATTTATGAGATGCATGAGTGAATCTGGGTGAGCCTTTGTGGTCCACGACAGGAAAGAACGGCATGGGGTAAATCCATATTAAAACAACAGAGGAAAACAAAGCACCGGTGCAGCTGGGGGGTGGACCATCACACCCAGGGTCCTTTTTAAAAGAAAGTGCCCTTGCAAACAAACAGGTCCAAGCATGCTTGTAGAGCAAACATGAACCGAAGGACCCGTCAGCATCCCGATACTTGAGAATGGGGTGTGGAAGACATATTGACCCCACATGCATGCCTGCAACAATAGGTGTCTTCAGCCCCTCCGGCTTATTACAATGACTCCATCTCGAATTTCGACGCCCACCTGTAGGCCACTGCAAAATATGTTTTTAAAAACCAGGCTCTTAAATGGATGTCGCAATTATGTACACCCCCGCTTTCCCTTATCGCGTTAATAAGCAATGAATGCATTAGAAGCATCAAAAACAAAGCTATCGGATAATGCAGGAACGGCGCAACTTGATTTTTCAGCTCGTATCTTGCATGGAAAGCAGCGTTTGATGCCTCTGTGCTTTAAGATATAAAAAAAAGCCAGGGTAGCAGTGCTGTACACCTCTCTAATGCGTTTTTAATTTGATGACGAGCTAAAATGAATCGTGAGAAACAATTTAGGGAATTGCGCCGCTTTCCCAAACGAGAAGGAACGCATGTTCGCCTTGATTAAAACTCGCTAAAGTCAGACGTCAGCTCTTTCTCTCAGACGGCTTGTGAAGAGTCTGACTGCGCTCCGTTTTAGAGCTTCCTCGGTTGCCTGTAATTATGCGACAGCAACAAAACGATTACGAGATTACGAAAAAAGGTCACACTTGTTAAATCCTCACACTTTGTAGGTAGCGGGATAATGCTTTTCAGCATAAAGCACTACTTGTTTCAAACACCAAAACACCTTGCCTAGTTTAAGACGCTATAAATAAATGAGAAAAGGGAAGCACTGTACTTCAAGATCCGATTCCCTTAGATGAACAGCGATAGCCTACATCCAGGCTACACAGTGCAGTCTCAGAAGGTTAACAGTCAGTCCTCCGACTGATTGATTGTATTACCGAAATGATTGTCCTGGGGCAGTCATTTCGGAGCAGAACTTCACATGCCATCCTTAAATCGGCTCTATAAATCCAATGTGGCCGGGAAAAGATGCAACTTGAATTTGGCAAATAAATGACACTTGCTTCTCCAAATAAAAATCACACAGGGCAAGAGGGGCCTCTGTAGAAACACCTTTGCAATCACGCCTGATGAGCTCTGATCACCCAAAACGACCATCTTGAGAGAATAACCACTCTTCTCACAAAGAAAAGAGCAAACCATAGAGGGCACTCTGGGATCTACGAGGGGCTGCTTCACTGGCAGGTGCTTTTTAGTTAGGGGCGGATCAAATTCTTGTTAAAGACCACCAGTTAAAAAAAAAAAACACAATCTGGGAGCAGATAGACAATTGAGGCCAGTTGGTAGAGGATACCAGTGACAGCTGGGAACCCCCAGGCTCCAAACATGAACCAGGACACCATCCTGACCCAAAAACACTCCAGAGATGCACCCCAAATGCTAGAAGGGCAGCCCCCTCCCCAATTCCTGGAACAATTTATGGTTGCAAGGATTGATTTCATGTCTTGGGGACAGACAATGGTGATATAGAATGACGACCAGCTAAGTCAACAGTAATGTGGCATCTTTGAGTAAAACTTGGCCTTGGTTTTATTTGTTAGCATTTGATTGGGATAGAGATAGGTCCCCATGACTTGCGGTTTTGTGTACTACACATAAACTAAAGCACACATTACACTCACTGTGTTTTCAGCCTCTGCCGCCTCAATATACGAGTACATGAACTCATAAATAATTGTTAAAACTGCTCTGAGAGTCACTCCATGAGCATTTTACCCATTTCATTTCATAGACTTAAAGATCTTCACAGCAACCTGGCAAAAAAAAAAAAAAAAAATGACTTAATGTAATGATAATACTACTGCTAACAATACATGTAAAAAAAAAAAAAAAGTGTACAAAAACAAGAAATGCACAAAAAACTTACACAATCCAGTATTTCCGAAATAAATAAATAAAAAAAAAGAAAAAAATAAAAGCATTTAAATAAAATCAATTAATTAGAGATGCTTTTGATCATTAACATTTAATTAAACCATTAAAATGGAATCAAGAAAATTAACAGTAGATGGAATTTCATATAAATAAATAAAACAGAGAAAAAAAAGTATTTCATAGGGCCTTAAAAATGTTTTTGCTAAACATTGAATAAATTCTTGTTAAATTATGTAAGTTTTATGATTATTAATTAATTAGACATGCTTGTTGATAAACATTCTTAATCAGAATCTAGAAAAAAATAAAAGGGAAAAAAATGGAATTCAAAAATACTAAATCTTTCCCTCAAAGTTGTCCAGTATTGTTTTGGTTTTAGGACAAAACTTTTGATCCACTTCAAATGTTAACTACTGTATATATTCAAATGATTTTATATGCTTTTGATTATTAAAATTGAATTAAACCATTAAAGAAAATCTGGAATCCAGAAAAAATTGAATGTTGATGGAAGTTAATGGAACATGGGGGGGGGGGGTCATAGGACCCTAGGGTTGCAACAGTTTTTAGAAACATTCCAGGAATTTTCGAAAACTTTTAGAAAGTTTTTGGAAATAATTCACACCTAGATTTGACTGCATTACAAAAACAGCCTCTGCTGCTATTATATACCAATGATATATCATACATCAGTATAAATAAATACCACATTGTTCATGAAATGTGAAGGACTAATACATTCCTGAAATAACTGTACACGATTAATTGTTGCCCTGCAAATCGAAAGATGTCAACACAGCCATTTAAGTTTAATCCAACTGTTATTTCAGGAATGTCCTTCACATTTCATGCACAATGTGGTATTTATTGTAAGTTTGTGTTTATAATATATATGTGTGTGTTCTGTATATATTTATTATGTATATATAAAGAGACACACATACAGTGCATAATTGATATTATATATAAACATTTAATATACAAACATAACATAATTTTTCTTAAATACATAAACGTGTGTGTATTTATATATACAGTACACACAAATTATATACCCAAAAACTTTACTTAAGATGCAATTAATCGCGTAAGTATTAAAATGAATACTTTTTCCCTGGAAGGATGTAATGAGGTGCCCTAACGAATCATTCTCAGTAAGACCAGCAATGTGTATTACGAAATTAAAAAGGGTCCATTTTTAATTCATGCTGACTGTAAGACAAGCTGACACCCAGGTTCCCCTGGAGTTTGCAGAAACGCACTGCATTCTGGGAAGGCTTTGGGATATTGATATACAGTGCATAAACGCAGGATAGTCTTCAGCCACCCAAACAAAAGTGCAAAAAAAAAAAAATCTTCATTTTCATCACCAAGGCGGCTGTAAACAACAAACACACATACAGACATACTTCCAACAAGGTCAAATAAAAAAAAAAAAAAGAATCACAAGGCGCCAGAAAAACCTTATCAGCACAACACAAAACAGATAAAGCCTCTCCGTGAATGATGAACCACAAGGTAGGAGAACCAAATCACCTGCCCTAATGAATCGGAAATGGCGCTATGCTAAACTGCCCAAAAAAAGAGAAAAAGATTAAATTAGATACAGCAATAAAACCCCCGTTCAAGGACACGAGAAACTGTGAATGATACAGCTCTTAATTCTGGCAGAGTCGAACCCAAAACACACACGTAGCCTGCCCTACGAATTTATCAGCGTTGAAAATCTCATTCAGGTTTCAGAATATCACGGATGAAACCGTAAGATGGCCAGATGGCCCTCCTTCACACGAGCCGGCCCTAACGCCGCTTGGCAGCGAAGGACAGGAGTGAATCCGCAATATCTGTGAATGAGCTGCAAGGTCTTGAGGTGCTGGGACTGTCACATTCGCCACACAGCTACGGATGGCCTAGAAGGGCAGACGTGAGGAATATGAGAGGTGCTGGAGTTTGCTAATGTGCGAAAAATTAAGGATAAAGCATTCGGTGCGTACAACAAATCAGCATTTCTGATTTGTTGTGTCTGTGGCCTTTCTCCTTGCATAAAACGCAACCTTAAAGCTTCAAAGTAGATCAGTGTGTGTTCAGAACAAACAACAGCACGGTGAAACGCGAGGACCTCGTTTTCAGCTTTGATCAAAGCCAGCGTTTTTCCAAACAGTAAGCAAACTCGTTTCTGCAAGAACGGTAGTGCCCTTAACCCTAAACAGGGGTGGCAACAGATGGCCGGAGAGACATAACCAACGATTTGTTTAACAGAAACACTGTTCAAGATCAATGGCCTGTGTCAATAAACACCTCGCAGTAGACGTCAACAACCCGACTGTGTATTTAACGTAGATGCGGCGATACACGTGGGCTCAGGTTAGGCAATAACACCGCCTCTCAAGGATATCTTCTGTTTGTTATGAAACAGGGAGGGCTCGAACTGTACCCTGCGGACACGGACACAAAACAGTGCAAATCACTGATAACGCTGTGCCGAGATATCCGTGATACTTCAGGAGCCTACGCCAGTCGAAGAGCTCATAGGGTTTTTTTGTGTTCGGGAAAACATTTCCTGAAATATAAGTCACATAAATCAAACGCACCGAGATATTAGAAAAACAAGAAGCAGCCGAATGCGAGCGCAAACTATAAATAATCACATTCAGAGACTCTTTTTCGGATGACAACCCCGGGTGATCCTATTCTTTTTTTGTGGGGTGCTTAAAGAGAGCTGCAATTTCGACCTGAAACAGGGTAAAAATTGCTGAAAATAACTAATACACTGTACCAAGAGACTTTTTTCTTCACAGTGATGGCTTTTCCCACAAATTTCTGCAATGTACTCAGTCCAGAACGCTTGCAGACTCCTTCATTCATTCATTGTGTAAATAATTTCAGTCTTCGGTGTGATATTCATTTTGTTTTTACAAATTTAACATTTTTATGCATATATTTAGGTCCCGAGCACTGGTGGTTGCTCTGTTTATTATTATAATTATTATTATTCCCAAAATTAAACGTATTTTGAGGGCCTAAACATGCTCAAAAACTCATGAAACTTTGCACATACATCAGAACTGGCAAAAATGTACGTCTAATAGGGGTTTCAGAAGTGGGTGTGGCAAAATGGCTCAAGTTTACACGTTCAGCGGAGTGCGTTTTGAGCTACGCTTCACATACATGCACGAAAATTGGTACACACATGTAACACACCAATACGTACAAAAAAGTCTCTTGTAGCGAAACATGAAACCCAACAGGAAGTTGGTTATTTAAAATTTTGCCATTTTCAGGCATCGTACTTGAACAAACTCCTCCTAGAGATTTATTCAGATCAACATTTGGTCAGTCTAATCTAAAGGCTAATGTGACGTTAAATTGCGAAGATCGGTGAAGAGTTTTTGTTGAAGGGTGTGTCCGTAGTGGCCTGACAGATTACCATGTTTCGCCATTAAACAGGAAGTTGTTATAACTCAGGCATACAATGTTCGATCTGCCCCAAACTTCACATGTGTGATAACACTCCTGACCTGAATATATCAACATGTCCACATTCAGTTATAGTCATAGCGCAACCTGCTGGCAACAGGAAGTGGCATGTTTTACGCTGCAACAAACTCCTCCTAGAGATTTAATGATATCAACATTAAATTTGGTCAGTCTAACCTAAAGGCCTTTGCGATGTTAAATTGCGAAGATCTTGAGTTTTCGTAAAACTATGAAAAAACAAATTCTGTAAAATGAGACCATTTTATCAGCTTACTCCAATGTATGTGAGTAGGGCACCATTTTTATCTCAAATAATCTCTAATATGCTGTAGAGCTGATGGGGTTAAACTGTGGTGAACTAATTGTCAGCAAGCTAATACAGGATTTGTTAAATGTGTGAAAATAAATCAGTAACACTTTCTTTTTCAGCAAAAACACTTCTAGGAAGTAAGCATACAATGCTATATTTAATATAATACGCTATGTGTGACTTCGAACCACAAAACCAGTCATAAGGGTACATTTTTTCAAAATTGAGATTGTCTGAGATCGTCAATGTTTGGTGGAGATACAACTATTTGAAAACCTGCAATTTGAGGGTGCAAAATGATCAAAATATTGAGAAAATCACCTTTAAAGTTGTCCAAATTACATTCTTAGCAATGCATATTACTAATCAAAATTTAAGTTTTAAAATATTTATGGTAGGAAATTTACAAAATATATTCATGAAACATAATATGTACTTAATATCCTAATGGCATTTCTGGCACAAAAGAAGAATTTATCATTTTGACCCATACAATGTATTTTTGGCTACTGCTACAAATATACCCGTGCTACTTATGACTAGTTTTGTGGTCCAGGGTCACATATTATATTAATAAACTGCACACCATCTTTTTTTTTTTTTTTTTTGCAATCATTCTTTTAGAATTATTATTCATGCAGCTTTAACAACGTAATATTAATTGAAAGCCTACATGGAATGGCCTATTTGTACTTATAAAAATTAATTTGTCACACCGCAGAGGCGTTTAAAATGAACTAGTGGTGATTAAAATGGTGAAAAATTTGATAACCAGGACCTGACAGCCTACACTTTTTGTTATTCAAATAATGTTTTAACAAAAAGATGTTTTATTTTCTTCTCTCCCTGACAAATGCAAAAATAAATGTGCTTCTTTTATTATGTCGTTGTGTGGCAAATTGAAAATGTTGGTAGGGCAAGTAAAAAATAAATAAATAAATAAATAAATAGTGGCCTGACTGGGACAGAAAATGAATTAATGAATGAATGAATATTTTGTTTAATCTAAATATAAATGGCCAGAATATAATAAAATACAAATTTAAAAAATGAATGAATGAACGAATGAATGAATGAATGAAATACATAAATAAAAATAATATAAAATGAAATATAATCTAAAAACAAATATAATAATTTTATTGTCTGTTGTGTAGGCATTGAAAATATTGGCAGGGCAAGTAAAACAAATAAATACTGGCCAGACTGGGACAGAAAACAAAAACAATCAAATAAATAAAACAAAATAAATTAATAAAATATTTATCTAAAAATAAATGGATAAAATGAAATAAAATATAAAATGAAATAAAATATAAAAACAAATTGTATTATCTGTTGTGTGGGCATTGAAAATGTTGGCAGGGCAAATAAAAAATAAACAGGGACAGAAAACAAACAAACAAATAAAAAACAATAACAAACAAATAAAATAAATAAATAAAAATTATAACAAATAAATATTTATCTAAAAATTCATCAATAGAATAGAATAAAACACAAATTTAAAAGATAATAAAATATAATGAAACAAAACGAAATAAAATAAAATAGCTAAATAAATAAAAATATTGAATAGAATACAAATAAAAAAAAAAAAAAATGAAAATAAATAAAATGAAATAAATACAAAAATGTATTTGTTTATCTAAAAATAATGACCAGAATAGAAATAAAAAAAAGAATAAAACAAATTTAAAAAAAAAAAAAAGTTGAACTCTGTAACCAAGGGACAAATTCAAAAGACTTAATAACTGCAGTCAACGTAAGTGGTTTGTTGGTGGAAAAACTTAACATGACTGATGTTTGGAAATCTAAAAACCTTGAACCAGATCACTGAATAATAAATAAATAACTAAATAGAAATCAATTGAGGTGTATGAGAAAAATTCTTTATCTTCGTTCATTATTTCAGCCTCATCCTTCTATCCTTGCCTACATTTCTATGCCGTCCCAGCCACCCACTTCCTGCATTTCATTCATTACCGAGATAATACTCTCAAAAGCAATAGCGTCTTTCTCCTCGCGGACATGCATTCCTAAAGCAGCCTTACCTTGAAAAGGTAAAACTACCTTCCCACACACTCGAACATCTCAACAATGCAGCTACACCCTTTCCCACTGCAAGCTCTCTATGTGACAAAATGGACGCTACCGGGATCGCAATCTGTTAGGCTTTACACTATGTGAGAGAAAACGTGAAACCTGGTGGTCTCACATGTGGAAAAAGTCTCCACAGACACCAGAAGGTGTGAAGACACAGTGGTGTTGACTTGTAAGAAATAACACACACGCGTTCCTCAGGTTCCTCCGCGGTTCTGCTGTATTTACTAGGTCAGCACGGCGAGTTATGAACCAGCTGGAAGGTTAGTCTGTTTGTCAGCGTCAAACACACCTGGTCTGGCCCACTTCTCCCACCTCCGTGTGTCTCTTTAAAGCACTCGCTATCAGAGGCTAAGATCTCGACACCAAAGTCAGCGTGATGTTTGCTGTCCAAGTTGTTTAATGATTAAGGACTGCTGGGTTAGATGAGGCCTAACTATTTATTATTATACAGCCTAGAAAGTGAGCTCAAAATGTACAACTAAGGATTAGGTATAATAACAAGAAACCTGGATAAAGTTTGTCAAGGTTGGCTTGAGAAAGCCTAGCTTAAAAGTTTAAAGCAGCTGTAAAAGCTTAAAGTTTTGAACTTTATGTAGATAGATTAGATGATTAGCATGTTGCTAGCATGATTAGAATGTAGTTAACATGATTCGAACATTTTTCTAACATGTTTAGTATGTATCTAGCATGATTAGCAAGTTGCTAACATGTTTCTAACATGACTAGCAAGTTATTAGCATGTTTTAACATGATTAACAAGTTGCTAACATGTTTCTAGCATTAGCAAGTTGCTAGCATGTTTCTATCATGATTAGTAAGCTGCTAACATGTCATTAGCATGTTTCTAACATGATTAACAAGTTGTTAACATGTTTCTAACATTATTTGCAAGTTGTTAGTAGTTTCTAACATGTTTCTATCATGATTAGTAAGCTGCTAGCATGTCATTAGCATGCTTCTAACATGATTAGTAGTGTGCTAGCATGTTTCTAACATTATTAGCAAGTTTGCTAGCACATTTCTAATGTGTTTATATCATGATTAGTGAGTTGCTAACATATCATTAACATGTTTTTAACATGATTAACAAGTTGCTAGCATGTCATTGGCATGTTTCTAACATGATTAACAAGTTGCTAGCATGTTTCTAACATGATTAACAAGTTGCTAGCATGTCATTGGCATGTTTCTAACATGATTAACAAGTTGCTAACATGTTCCTAACATGATTAACAAGTCGTTAGCATGTTTCTTGCATAATTAACATGTTACTTGCATTATTAGCCTGTCATTAACAAGTTTTTAACATGATTAGCAAGTTGCTAACGTGTTTCTAACATTATTAACAAGTTTGCTAGCACGTTTCTAACATGTTTTTATCATGATTAGAAATTTGCTAGCATGTCATTATGTTTTAGCATGATTAGAAAGTTGCTAGCATGTGTCTAGCATGATTAACATGTTACTTGCATTATTACCACGTCATTAGGAAGTTTCTAACATGTTTCTAACATTAACATGTTTTTATGATTAGCAAGTTGCTAGCACGTATCTAACATATTTCTATGATTAGCAAGTTGCTAGCACGTATCTAACATATTTCTATGATTAGCAAGTTGCTAGCACGTATCTAACATATTTCTATGATTAGCAAGTTGCTAGCATGTTTCTAGCATGATTAGCACATTATTTACATGTCACGACAAGTTACTAGCATGTTTCTAGCATGATTAGCAAGCTACTAGCATGTTGCTAACATGTTACTAGCAAGGGAGTCAAGGGATTCTGAGTTCAAGTTTGAATTTTGACAGTTGGAGTTTGAATATTTGAACTTTCCGTCAATGTAAGTCTATTTTTTTAATGATTTTTTATCTTCAATTTTATGAAAAAATATAAGTGGGAATAGTCTGAAAAGATACAGCACACTGAGTTCGGTGGTTCTAGCTTGAAAGCTCTAGGAGAAGTAGCGTTCAGCAATTTAGTGTAAGAATAATAATAAAAAGCTTAAGTAGAAGATCAGTAGGTTTGCTTTCTCTGCCAACCTAATAACGATGTTAGTCTTAAACATCCATAATGAGCCATAAAAATGAAGAAAACTGCAATTATTTCTGAAACTCATTGGATTTACAGTAACATCCACAAGGTGCGATTCCTCCAAGCGATATCCCGCAAATTGACAAGTAGTCCAGCATGAGGACACCCCTCCTCCTCCTCGTCCTCCACACCAGTGCCATTCAGAGAAAATTAAATTGACGGATTTAAGATTCACGAGGAGTGGACGGAGCGCGGCCCCGGCACATGCCCTGAATTTTAAACTCTAATCAGACCCCCTGCTTATTGCCCACACTGATTTCAAGTGGCGGTGGAAATGGGCTAGATGACCACAGAGACTCGGGGATTTTTCTTGGAAAGGTCCGTTTTTCTTCTGAGCTCTATTATAAGGGAGAAGATAAAGGAAACGTCTCTAAATGTGAAAAGAAAGAGCGGACGACTTAGACCAAGGACGTATGAATGTTAAAACAGTGATCGATAATAAGCGTTAAAAACAGAGAGGAATATTCCAGAGCGGGGCCTGCTGAAAGAGGGTTAGGATTGCACGAGGGCGGTAAAGGGTGCTATTTTTGCACGTCATAAAGTCAACCCACCTGCAATAGTGGGTTAAGAGTTTTTCCACTCTAAAGCATTGGTTGGTTTTGACTTTGGGGCCGCCCCCATTGCCCACAAAAACACTTTAAAGCTACATGACTTTTCTTGTTGGGTGTCATTTACTGGATAAGAACTGAAAGATTTTGTCATTCAATTTCTTGGTCCCTATGAAATCAGTAAAAAAAATAAATAAATAAAAATCCCAAAAAAAATCTGTTAGAATTTTTCTCCAAATGACAGTTTTTCCACTTTAAAACAGAGTCTAGAAAAATTAAAGCGAAAAAAAGAAATTCAGAAAAATGGATTACGTTTATTAATTTTTTTTTCTGTTTTATTGGTTAAAGTATATTAATCAAAATGCTATTTAAAATTTTAAACTTACAAGTTTAACAAAAAAAATTACATTAAGGCCCCATGAAATACTGTTTCTATGAAATCGGTTTTGTTTTTCCGAAAAAAAAAAAAAATTATATTTTTCCAAAATCATTTTTTTCACCCTCATTTTAAAAGAGTCTAGAAAAATTAAAGCAGCAAAAAGAAAAAAAAATGCAATCCAGAAAAAGTAATTCCATTGTATTCCTCTAAACTGTTTTAATGGCCACATTAAATAATATTAATCAAAAAGAATGTCTAATTAACTGAAATTTAACAAGTTTAACAAAAATTACATTT
This sequence comes from Garra rufa, assembly GCF_049309525.1. NCBI lineage: Eukaryota > Metazoa > Chordata > Actinopteri > Cypriniformes > Cyprinidae > Garra > Garra rufa. The sequence continues at coordinate 39,874,751 of NC_133367.1, read as the reverse complement.
TTATGGCCCTATGAAATACTGTTTCTATGAAAGTCAGTTTATTTTTACCAAATTATGTTTTTTTTTCCCCATTTTAATTTTTCTGGATTCCATGTTTTAGACTCTGTTCAAATGGTTCAATTAAAAATATTAATTGATAAAAATAAATGTATTACATTAATTGAAAGCATGAAACTTGTGTACAATTGAACAGCATTTTATTAAAAGTCCCTATGAAATACTTTGTTTTTCCTTTCAAATTCAGTTTTAGTTTTATTAAATTATGTGTTTTCCATTAATCTTCTGGATTCAATTTTAATAATCAAAATTCATTTTTCTCTAGAAAAATGTAAGCGGGGAAAAAAAATGTAATGCAGAAAATTTTCTAGACTGTTTTTATGGTTAAATTTTTTTTTTTTTTAAACAGCAATTTATTAAACGTTGAACAAAAATCCAAATTAATAGATTTTATTTGAAAAAAAAAAAAAAATAGTAGGGATGCACCGATACCAATCGGTCGATAAAGCTTGCGCGTTTTGTCAGTAAAGCCGGTTCTGTAATCAGCGGTAAATGCCAACAGGTGCGTGATTTCACGTTCAGCCGTATATACTACACACAGCCGTTGTTTACCGACGAGCTGCGCATAGCAATGTTCATTATCAGTGTGAAAGTGCGCAGCTCGTCGGTAAACAACGGCTGTGTGTAGTATATATGGCTCAACGTGAAATCACTCACCTGATGGCATTTACCGCTGATTACAGAACCGGCTTTACTGACAAAATGCGCAAGTTATCGACCGATAAGGATCGGTGCATCCCTAAAAAATAGTATGTATGTATGTATGTATGTATTTATTTATATTTTCAGTAATACTGTGCTGTGTATTTACATTTTTCTGGTAAATATTTTTTTCTAACAACTATTCTTTAAAAATAATGTTTTAACAATAATTGTATTATTAGTAGTAGTAGTACCGTTACAATTAAGTAATACATTTCTGTCACAATTTCTTCAAGTCAAACCAAACTTTTATTTTGCCAGGTTGCTGTTAAGACCTTTACGTTTTTGTTTGTATATGAAATGACAATAGTTTTTCTCAAAAGTAACAGTAAAATACACCCAGAAAAAGTAGTAGTAAATAAACTGTGCATCTGTATTATTCATTCACGCAGAACATGCAGAATGCATATCTAGTATTTTAGCAGCTTAATATTCACAGACACTAGTTCATAATGCGTTGATTTAAGTGTACTGACCTACTTTTGGATTTATTCATATTCATCATGTTAATTACAAAAACGCCCATGGATTTTCAAAATGTTATTCATTTCTGTGACTTCTCCAGGTCGAGAAATCAAACTTTTATCATTTCCAAGTTTGTGGTTTCCAAGACCATGTGAATCCTGGTTCTTCAACGGAATAAAACGGTTGTAAATTTAAAATCACTTTAAGTCATCTTGACACCCTCAGGTTAATAACCACTACTCTTCAGGACGATAAGCAGATGCACAGTACATGTGCACCATGAAGACCAGAAACAAGCACATGCTTAAACCGAGGCCTAGATTTATGTTTCACCCTAAATTAGCTTTCCACTGCAATAAGTAGCCGAGGACGGAAAGAAAACATCCCGGCCAAATCATAAAAGGTTAATGCATCATTGTTTAAACAGCAAACTGTAAATCACTAACTCCAAAGTAGATGTTTTCAAGACCTGAGGTGTGCACGTGACTACTACTTTTGTGAGCGTGCAGGTGGCCACAGTACAACTGGCACTCTAGCTCGCTCTTTACGGTTTACCGGGCTAATCTGTTAACAAACGTTGACTGTTTTCCCCCGTCCTCTACTAAAAGTAGTAGCAGCAGCTCTAAGCTCACTCAAGGCAACTCCACAATTACCCTCCTAAAGCATTCTCGCAAGATCACGACAGACAGAGTCGCACTTGGGTAAACAGCAGGCAATTTGTGTGGGAGTCAAAGATCAACTCAAAGCAACGGCTCAGTAGGGGTAAACAGAGAGCCTCCCTTCATCCAAAAGGCTGCTGGACACAAATTGGTGCTTGCAAACATTAAACAGGCCCAATGTTTCATTTTCCTCTCAAATCCTTAAACGCAACCCCCAACTGTTATCGATCAGCCAGACACAACATCAGGCATGGTAATATGTAAACAACATCTTTAAAAATCAATATTATTGCATTTGTAAGCAGGTAATTTAAGTGTGTCTGCGCGAGGTGGCCTTTATCTGCCCAGTTTCTCCCATCCAGAGCTGACAACATGTCTCAGTCTCCAGGCCATCGCGTTAACATCCTATGCTACATTAAACTCGCGTTTCGACAGCGCGCTGAGCTAGTGAATCACGCCGTCTTCCCTGTAAGACAGATCTTCCCTCCTGTTTTCCCTCTGCTGAGACCACAGGCCAGGACGTCTCCATTGAGCCCATAGAAACCCACCTGAAGCGGGAACTCGCCGATGAAAAGCTGCTATTTTTTAATCGCCGCTTCGTGTTCGAGGTGCGTGGAGGAAAAGGTTGCACGATGTACTCGAAGCCCAAAATGTCAAAGTGCAGCTTCGGTCTAAAAGGCGTCCGACACCACGGAAAGTCTTGACCTGAGCTGTGCAGCAGAATCACAGCTACATGAAACAACATGTTGGGTCGGGGTTTTTTTTCCCTTTCCTAACACGGTACTTTTTTTGCTTTTTCGCTCCAGTATTTCCTAAAAACAAAGTGTGAAGCTGTTGCTTTTGGTTTTGCCCTTTACAAATATTACAGCTTGCATAGCTGAGCTTGCAGAGCTTGACACAAAAACCATCTAAGCGATGGTCCTACATAAAGGAAACAACAAGCACGTTTACTTGGCATGCAAATGATTATACTCTTTAATTTAGTGTCTTACTAAGATAAGACTTAAAGAGATAGAAAAAAATGGTCCACTGTATCGTGAAGGGGGATTAAAAATAACATACACTGATAAATTAGGATGGCCGACATACAGATAGACGCGATAAACTGGTCGAAACTTGAAAAACAAAATTATCGTCTCTACTAAGTTAAAGTTTATCTGGTTTATCCTTTTTTAAAAAGTGAATGTGCTGTTAGTCACGCCATGAACTGTGAAATTTCGTCTAAAATTTGGGCACTGTAACAACCTTATTTCCAGCAAAATATACCTATATTACAATATAGTTATTACTGGTCCTCAAAGCTGAGAGCCTTTTTCCAGCGGTGCGATATTCTAGTGATAACAGCATTTCAACATTTGATATTACTCCGCTTGTGGTATTTTTCACAGCGAGTGTCATGGCATTTGCCCAAATCCACTACAGTTTCATAAATAATACTGTTTTTGTAATTTTAAGAGAATGTAGTAGTTCATGACACACACTGAGATGAAATTTTAGTCATATCGCCCACCTATTTAATATTTTTTTACTTCATTTAGTCACCCTTCTGTTATTGCAAACCTGTATGTTTTAGTGAGAAATGTTGGTGTGTTGCTGTTATTAATTCATAAAAGTCAATGGGGTCCATCGTTGTTGTTCAAAATATCTTCAACAAATGCACTGAGCAACACTGTCTTCAGAAATCACCCTTAAAAGATGAAAGGATATTAGTGTTACGACAAAGATAACGCTTTCCTCAGCGGACATTTAAACTAATGCTATCAGATGCAGTTCACAATCGATCAGTCCATCTCTCTCTCATATCTATACAGTCATCAATATACAGCCATATCTCACGTCTATGAGTGTAATATTGCATTTATACAACAGTTCGACAGCATGAGTGCGTAAATACTTAAGAAAAAACAAAACAACAAAGTGTCTTTAAAAACCCTCTTTTGTGCAAAACTACTTCCTTCCGCCATGGATTCAAATCTAAATCAACAGTTTAACAGTTGAGCACAAGCCTGTGCTACTATTTCCAAAACGTCACTTTAGAACTAGTAACAAATGTTGAGTCGCTTTATTGAAAGCTTATTGTATTACTGTAGTAAAAGCTCACTGTATTATTATTATAGTGGAGTATTATGACAGAGAGAGATGGACTAATCGATCATGAACTGCATCTGATAGCATTAGTTTGAATGCCCGCTGAAGAAAGCGGTATCTTTGTCGTAACACTAATATCCTTTCATCTTTTAAGGGTGATTTCTGAAGACAGCACTGCTCAGTGCATTTGTTAGCTGCGTCAAGCTGTTGTTGAAACTAAAAATAACTTCACGTAAATTTTACAGTGTAAAAATCTTTACTGCTGACTGTTAAAAGCAGCCTCTTATCGCCATCTAATGGTGGAACAATGTAACTAAAAACACTGTTTCTCAATACTAAACACTTTTAAATACTTCTATTATTTATATATAATACAGTATTAAATACTATTATTATTATTATATACAATGTAATTTATTGAATAATAATAATTCAGTCAAACATACACAGGCAGCGCTCTGACATACAGCATTCAATTTACATAAACATTTTGCCAAAACTATCTTCTCTGTAACAAATAATAGTTTAATCAGACTAAAGATTACCCATTAGATTTACCTAAAACAAATTAAATCTCATGTTTAACCACTATAGTGACATTAGAGCCAGCGGTAAATTGCACAAGATCTGGCCGAGGTGAGGCGCTCTCGGGCGGATTCATGAGCGCTGAAGGGTCGCTCATGTCCGAAAACAGCAAATCTTTTTTAAAAGACGCTATCTTTATTAACCAACTGCATATTTGAACTATAAGAACATTATCGTCTGAAGACCTGTTAAAACTACATTTTCGTGACACAAAAACAGTATTATTTATAAAATCACAGTAAATCGGGGCGCCCGCCGATACAATTACAAATGGTGAAACTGCTATTGGAGTTCAGATACCACTCTATCATCGTACTCTTATAAGGCAATTAGATTCGAGTCCTAGAAAGAACTGTTATATAAATATGAATATACACCATTGTTCATTCTGGTCCTAAATCTAACTGGCTGAGCCTTTTCCAGCGGTGCGATATTCTAGTGATAACAGCACTCCAACCATTTTTCACCATTTATATCACTCCGCTTGCGGTATTTCTTACAGCGAGTGTCATGGCAGATGCCCAAATCCACTACAATTTAATAAATGATAGCGTTATTGTTTTATGGAATGTAATTTAAGCAGTGTTGTTTTCGTCAACGATGACGACGCCACTTTTTTTCATGACGATAACGAGACGATGACGAGATAAAAATGGCTCGTTGATGACTAAAACATGACGAGACGTGTGTGAGTTTTCGTTGACGAGACGAGAATAGACGAAAATGTTAGTGGGTGGTCCATCAGACGTTTAAAATGCATGACATTTCCGCTTATTGTGCATGCCAATTAAAACTTAAAAAGTATCTGACGCTATGGCAAGCCGTTTTAGCATTAAATACTCTTTGCTATACTAGTATGGCAAGCCGTTTTAGCATTCCATCCTTGTTTGTCTTTTATGTTCTAAAACATACCTTCATTATTGTAATTATTGGTGAAAATAGTCGATCCGGAAGCTCACATTGTGTTGAACTATAGATCTGCTATTTTCAGAACTTATAAGTGACACTACCCAACAGCAAAATACTTACTGACCTACATTAATTTGTTAAAAGACTACCTTTTTCCCTTTTTTTGACTAAAACTAGACTAAAACCTTTTTGACTTTTCGTCGACTAAAATTGGACTAAAACTATCACATATAGAAGTGACTAAAATTTGACTAAAACTAAGAAGCATTTTAGTCCAAAAGACTAAGACTAAATCTAAGATGGTTGTCAAAAACAACACTGAATTTAAGAGCTTTTTAAGTGAGAATGTAGTTGTTTAGACTTCAAATATGAGGTTACTGTAATTCCTTTAGTCACCCTAGCCAATGGGTTGCATTGTTGTTCTTCAAAGTATCTTCTTTTGCACACAGAAAAACACACAGAATTTTTGAATGAATGTACAACAGGCTGAATTGATTGCAAATCGTTTCAAAAAACATTAAAAATGAAAAAACATGACGGTTTACTGACGTCAGCGAAAAGATATTAACGTGCGCCGCTAAATCGCTGACAATAAGAACGAGGGCTTGTATTAAGAAAGCAAACAGGGTCACGTTTGATTTCCTGTCGACTTTAAACCTCGGTGAAACAACTGGTCAATTGTGGCGTTACGGCACACTAGGAGATTGCAAACTAAGCTCGGGCCACACGGGTAAAGCAACGTGGCAGAACATTAACTCATTAAGCAAACGCACGTCTCCTTGGCGGGACCGCATGTTATTGCATATTATAGGAGCGCACAGTATTTTCGACGGAAAATCTATTTGCTCGGTGCCAGTCAGGAACACTGATATTTCTCCGGCTTTCTTCTTCTCGGCTCCACACCTCTGCTGATGATGCAAGTCTTATCACAGTAGCGATAGTACGCAGCCTTGCATTAGAGCCGTTTCCCGCTGCCTTTAAAGCCCCCTCCCTCAGAACAGAGCCCCAGGGTTATTTACAAGCAGTGCTACAGAAATCTAGGTTAGGCTGCAATTGAAGTGTGAACTATTGCACACTGCAGCAGACAGTGCCTCCAAAGACTGAAGCAGCTTACTGGAAAATAAACAAGAGATCTCCATGTGTAAAAAAAAAAAAAAAAAAGACGTGCCAGCCACCGACTCGGGCTGCGGCGTCATCTCAAATCCAATCACCCTGCAAGATTACGTGTCTGATTACGAAAGCACAGGAGTTATGAGAGGTCCGGTGCATGACTTCACGCGAGCTGCACGCTGGGAGATTTTCTCCAGGGTGCGTCTTTTCCATGCGGCCTCGCCTCACTCTCAGCACCGGTGCGCCGTAATCCAAGTTTAAGTCTTTATTTGTGCAAAGCCCAAATAGCCACTTGACGGACTCGACCGTGCAATCATCTACAATAAACTTTCATGGGGGGAAAGCACCTCATACTTTGTCTATTTTTAAAACCCGACAACAACGGAGTCACGTGTGCGAGAGATAAATCAATACAGTCACCCTCTGCTAACGTTTTCCGAGCGCAGAAGGACTGCACCGTAAAAGGACGCTTTACAAGGTACACCAGGAATAAATATCCTCGTGGACTGGTTAGCTCAAACAAATTAAGGCATAAATGAACATGCAATTACAGAGCCAAGAGAGTTCTTCTCAGGGGCAAGTGAATCAATAACACTTGACAAGTGCAACAGTACAACAGGCCGGAACATCTTCGGCAAGACGATCAGCCCAAAGGGTATTGCAATACCTGCAATCGCAATTAAATTAAGGGCACCTGAGAAAAAATTGGACTAAATTAGTTCTCCCACCACAGACGTCCTGGTGCGAGCTAGTACGAGTATGAAACTGAAACTCGCAGAAGAACGTGAAACACAACACGTTGCACCAGAAAAAAAGGAAAGAAGGCAGGCAGGAAGGAAACTTATACCTGTCCTCTAATTTTATCCCCCTTTTACTCACTGGATTTTCCCTTGGGAAGGAATGAGGGGGTTGCAGAAAATAGACTCAACTACATGCCAAGACAGAGATATGGCCTTATTCCAGAACAACTCACTTCAAACCTCGTTTAGATGAGACATTCGGTGACTAAACGACCAACCGACTCAACACTGAGAATGTGGGTGTTTTTTTTTTTGTTGTTTGGTTAAAATCTGGTTTTGACACGACTAAAAACTGGAGGACAGTACATAATGTTCAGTTTCTTTATTAGGTCAACTGTTAGTGACCACTCTCAATAAGTAGCTTATTTACATAAAATTCTAACCATGATGTTCATCATGTCATGCTTTTTTATTGCTGGTAACTTATGATTATTTAGACATTATTGATTTAAAAAGCACAAAAGCTGGTTTAAAGACATTACCTGTCAAAAGTTTTTGAACGGCCTTTATTTATTTTTGTGTTAAAGAAGTCTCTTCTGCTCTCCAAGCCTATATTTATTTGATCTCAAGCACTGCAAAAACAGTAATATTGAATTGTGAAATATTTTTACTATTCAAAATAACTGTTTTCAATTTGAATATATTTTAAAATGTAATTTATTTCTGTGATTTCAAAGCTGAGTTTTTAACATCATTACTCCAGATCCTTCAGAAATCATTCTAATGTGCTGCTCAAAAAAAAAAAAAAAAAATTTTATCATCATGTCGAAAATAGCTGAGTAGAGTGAGTTTTTTAGGTTTCTTTGATGAATAGAAAGTTCAGAAGAACAGCATGTACCTGAAATAGAAATCTGTTGTAACATTATAAATGTCTTTATCATCACTTTTGATCAATTTAAAGCATCTTTGCAAAATAAGTGTTCATTTCTATTTTATTCCAGATAAATGCATCAAAAAATTCTGAAAAAAAAAGTACTCAGCTGTTTTAAATATTGGTAATAATAATAAAAATGTTTCTTGAACAGCAAACCAGCATATTATAATGGTTTCTGTAGAATCACGTGACATGAAGACTAGAGTAATGATGCTGAAAATTTAGCTTTGATCAAAGGAATAAATTATATTTTAAAATATATTCAAAAAGTGTTTTACACAGTAAAAATATTTTACAATATTACTGCTTTTGCTGTATTTTGAATTAAATAAATGCAGGCTTGGTAAGCAAAAGAGACTTCTTTAAAAAAAAAAACATTACTGCTCGAAAACTTTTGACTGATATTTGTATCCAAAACAATACTAATTGATCTTCAAGATCAGTTCAAGAGTGTTTAGTTACTACAGAATGCTGATTTTTTAATCATTGTAAACACACAAACGACATTACAAACGATGTATTTACACAATATTTGTCGTCCACAATTTCACCCCTGCCTTTGTTGATGTTTAGCTAAAAACTGACTACACTTGGACAGCACTTTCATAGTCGCTGAGGAGCATAAGATGAAAAAGTCAAATATTGAAGGATAGCGTGGAAACCCAATGTCTGGCTTGCTCATGGAGGTCTTCACGTCCCTTGACAAGAAGGGAAAAAAACCCTCACACAGCTGAAAGGTTTAAAAACGTCTCCATGGAGAGGCAGACGTGATGAACATGCTAAAAAGCCAAACAAGCCAATAAGTAAAGAAAAAAAAATCCTCCTGGTTCATTAGTGCTACACACTGAGGTTACTTTGTTACGTCTGTATAAGGTTGAAGAGGCAAAAACAAATTCACAAAACCCGTGAGAGAACCACAGTTTGTTTTAAACCCAAACGTCTTTCACGCACATTTCGTTACTAAAACCTCAGACACAACAAACAATACTACATTATTTACATCGCGCAACGACAGATCAAAGCTAAACCTGAGGTGTAAACACGATTAGAGAGACGGTGTGTTACAAAAACACAATCTTCAAAAGTCTAGGACTCAAGAAAGAAACCAAAAATCAACGCGGAAATGCAATTCGTCTGCAGTGTATTTTCCATAACATGTGCTATAACAGATCTAAACCCTTTTTTCGCTTATTGATTATATGTTTGTGATCGATAACATCTAAAACGACCCAATAATGTCGTTAAAATCGCAATAAGTGGAATAAATTACCAGGTAATGACAAGAACGAGAACGTTAACGTTATACCGGAAACAAGTCACCTATATCGCTTTTCCAGCTTATAAATGAAAGTCAGGTCATCGACATTAAACGATAACCAACTTGACAGATTAATTAATCAGTCAACCTTCATTTAGACCTCCGAAAATAAACGGAGGGTCGTTACCGATGGGCAACTAACGTTACACCTATACGGTTCGTTCACAAAACGCGAACAAAAGCGACGTTGATTCGAATCTAATCTAAACATCCGAATCAAGCGATTCAAACGCAACGCGACGTGACGCGTCGGACGCGACGCGACAACCTAAACGATTACAAATGAAGCGTTGCGGTTTGTCGCGTCGGCGTCCAGTGTACGTGGGGGTCTTACACCTGTTTGCATTTGGTTTGTATTAGAAGCGTCAGTGTCTCTGCAGCACAAACACAGCCAAGCCTAAAAATATCGCTCGAATTCAGCCCGACTGTCTCCGGTGCCCTCTACGCGGTGTCTTACCTCGGTCGAAACGGATCGGCGTCACATCGCAGCTATTATAATGTCTGGATAGCAAGCTTATAAACGCATCCGAGCGCAAGGAGGAGAAGAAATCTCGCCCTTCTACCTCTCTTCTCTCTCCATCTACACGAATCAATCTGCACACACACACTTTCACTGTCCAGCCTCGAGAC
>NC_133367.1:39746459-39864054 GCF_049309525.1 Garra rufa | reverse complement strand
ATATATATATATATATATATATATATATATATATATATTAGAACTAAAAATTTTATTTATAACTAAACTTGAATTAAAAAAATAGAAAACTTTCTTTATTTAGATTTTTCATGCAGGCCTATAAACGTGAATTACCTGCTTTCCATTTATTAGACTTTTACTTTTTTCATTTTTTTTTTTTTTTAAATTAACACAATTAAATTATTATTATTATTAGTTCTTGAAGCAGCTATAACGTATTTCCTATAGTAAAATTACAGTTGTTAGACGTGATTTGTACCGCTAAAAAAAACTTTCACTGTCCAGTAAGTTTCAAGACACGACCAGTAGAGTCTGTCCACTCGATCCCAGAGACCGTTAAAATCAAGATGATTCATGAATCAATTCCCACAGCGCGACAAAACAAGCAGATATTTACCGTTTGACTCTGGTGGAGATGAAGCGACTGGATTCCGAAAGTGATAAAATCCCTTTCAACGCTTCTCCAAAGGCGAAAAACACTGTTAAAACCAAAGGTGTTGTCGTCGGTCGGTCGGCGCTGGTTATTGCTGGAGGTCAGTGCGATGTTTTGACTCGGTCGTTTAGTCACCCGCTGCTCGTCCTTATGGGGAACAAGAAAGAGTCGGAAAATGAGGATGAATTATTCCTGGCAAATCCACAGGACGACTGCGCGGCGCTTGATTGCAAGTCCTGCTCTGAGTCTTTCTGCCGAAGAAAATCAAATTAAAAAAAGAAAGATAAAATGAAAGTACATGTCGATAGTCAGCAGCGGTCACATGTCGAGGTTTTCTCCAGCCTCGCTCCTCGGTGAAGCTGGTTGTTGAGGAAATGGAGTCTGTCCGGCGTGTTTTATCGCAGTGTGAGCTACTCTGCACTTGCTGTGTAACTCACTGACTGAGCTTTGAAGAATATCTGCCCCTTCAGATGGAGGAGGAGGAGGAGGAGCGGGAGGAGCAGGCATATACCTTCACACTCCACCCCTTACACGACACGACTCCACCTCACTGCTACTGTCCACACACTACTGCTCCACAACTGCCCTGACATGACAAAACACACGATAGATAGATAGATAGATAGATAGATAGATAGATAGATAGATAGATAGATAGATAGATAGATAGATAGATAGATAGATAGATAGATAGATAGATAGATAGATAGATAGATATTATTAAATAAAATATGTATTAAGTTATATACAACTCTATTTGCACTTATTTTAAACTATATTACAACTCTATCAGACCTTAATAACATAATAAAGATTATTGACATGCTTATTATTTATATAACTGAAATATTATATGTAACATAATACATATAACATAGTGTTTATATAATATAATGTATGCTTTATATAACATAAACATTATAATATATAATATTGACATATAATAATAATAATCATTAAGCTATTAATATATTAATTTTATATAATATAAACTTTATAATATATAATATTGACAAACTATAATATTAGTTATAACTGTTGTTGTTGTTACTGAAATATTTTCTGCTACATAAATGTAATATATAATGACATGTTTTATATAAAATTTTATTTAAAATCTTTGAATAATAAACATAAAAATATTACACGCTTATTATATTCGCTGAAATATTTAATGTAACACATACTATGTAGCCTAATGTTTTATATAATATAACCTTTTAATTTATACAATTTTTGAACAATTATTATGGTGATTATTGCATGTGTTTATATATATATACATATACCATTACCAAAATTAAAATATTAATAAAAATGCTTAATAATAAAAATAATAATAAAAATACTTAATCTTATACTTAACTTTATTATTATTATTATTATTATTATTATTATTATTATTTTGAAATACTCAACAATGAATATATTACATTTTATATAATACAATAAATGTTTAAATTATTAATAAAAACACTTTTTACTACATGTAAAACGTTTTATAATATATAAAATATGTATATTATATAAACTATAATTATATTTAAAAAACTAAATTATTATAATTTTTTTACTATTAAAATGAGTATTCATATTAACAAATATTATATTATATAAATATTTAACATGCTTATTTAATAGTATTATTAAAGTATTGCATATAACATAATTAATAAATAACTTGTTTTGAATAATAATAATAATAATAATTATTATTATTATTATTATTAATAATAATAATATTACAAAATTTTATATAATAAATTTTAAGTTATTAATATTTTTTAATTGCTACATGTAAAATGTTTTATAATAGATAAAATATGTATTTTAATTATGTAAACTATAATTATATTTAAAAAACTAATTCCTATTAAAATTATTATTCATATTAACCAATATTACATTATACAAATATTTAACATGCTTATTTAATATTACTATTAAAATATTTCATATAATATAATTAATATATAACACATTTGGAATAATAATAATAATAATAATAAATAATAATAATAATAATAATAATTATTATTATTATTATTATTGTTGTTGAAATACTTATGTGACATAATGAATATATTAAATAATAACATTTTATATAATACAATAAACTTTTAAATTATTATTAAAAAACATTTTTACTACATGTTAAATGTTTTATAATATTTAAAATATTTATATTAATAATATTATATCAACTATAATTATATTTAAAAATCGAAATACTATTATTATTCATATTAACAGATATTACAATTGACTAATAATATTATTACTAAAATTAGAAGTGGACAATTTTTCTATTTCTAATTAGTGTCCCCAATGGTGCTTACGGTGGTGAATATGACGTATAATATCATGTTTCTCTATATTGTTTTCACACATTCTTAACATCTTCTTCACCCATGTTAAGGCTTAACCTTACGTCTACCCTGACTTTGACGCTACATGTCTAGGATGGAGTAAGATAAGGTTTCCCATTCCTCATGAGGTCTCCAGGCCCCTGTATGTCTCAAACAGGTCACATAATCCCCTTAGACACAGAGATGCAGTCGTGCACAAATGTTTGTCTCAATACCAGCTCAGATATCATCAGCGGCACAACTCCGTTTTATACTGTATCAGCCAGCGTTTGAGTCGGATGCTGAATACCCAGATTTGAAGGCAAACAAGGAGACCTTTGGTCCCTGGTGTTTCTCTGTATTTCTGCAGAGGATAAGATTATCAACATCTCCACAGTTTCTCATTCTGCAATCAATATCCAGCCATTTCTAGATATAAAGGGGGCCCATCTGAGAGACAACCTGGGGTGGCTATCACAGATCAATAAAGGCCATCTTTAATAAGGGCGAATGTCCCCAGCAGTACCTGAGATCACATTTAAAGGAAATAGTCCAGAAACGTCCAGACGTTTGATTGATGGGGTAACGCCTGGAAGCTTCCAGAAAGCTTGATTGGAAATATAAAGCTGGCTAGAAAGCAACCATATAGTCTAGTCCCTAGTACCTGGATGCTTGTCCCAAAAACTAGACAAAATAACATACAACTTAATCAAAATTCAACAGAAGTGCATGAGAAACAAATATGAAGAAGCCAACATTGTCACAATTCAAGTATTTCATTAGTCATGCCTTATTTTTCATTTATTTAGATCAAACACATGACATTTTTTATAAGAAAGTCTGAATTGTAACTAGATTTGCTCCAACTGCAGGTCATTAGTGGTACTGCAAAAGAGCAGCTTGAATCAGCAATAGCTCATTAGCATTTTAAGAGACATGCACCCAAACAGGTCACTGTGAACAGAGCTGTTTTTGCGAGGTAAAAAGGGTGTTGTTTTACACGACCATTGAGGAATTTTAACCAAAGTATTTTGCAGATTTTCATGAAGACCCTAAAGGCCTTTCTACACTGAGCGTGATGCGAAAACACGAGACAAATCGCTGACGAATGGTGCTTTCACACCGAACGCTAATTTATGCCTGCACACTAGGTGGTGTCGACCAACAGTACAATGTATTTTCCTCAGATATGTATCTTGTAGTATATGGTTTAACATTGTCCATTGAGTGCTTGTAATAACTTCTGATATATATATATATATATATATATATATATATATATATATACACTCTGACTTATATAACACTTGTGCACGTGGAAGAAAAGGGACAGTGTTCTCCTCTAGAATAGATCACATAATTCAGTGGATAATTAATAGAAATTATATTAAGAACATGTGAGAATAACCATCTGTTCTCAGATACTATGATAACAAGAGCGCATCCTCTTCTCTCAAGTAATACTTTTCCTCTGTGTTTGTTTACACTGGTTTTCGAAACAGCGCCACCACTCTCGTCCCTTTGTGCAACAGCAGCTGCTCCGGGCATGTGATGTAATGCTCAAATCTTATTGAACGGCCATGTTTTTGCTTTGCGAAACTAAAAAGATTCGTCAGACTGTTTTTAAAAAAAAATGCATTCGCTTTTTCAGTGTGCGAATGTTCACGGTCTATGTGGAAGCGTCAATAGCAATCTGTTGTTTTATTCCAGCTCGTCTTCATGTGTGGAAAGGCCTTAAGGGTGCATTCACACTTGTAATTTGGTTCTATTGGTTTGGTTGGTCTGAAAAGAAAACAATACATTTGGGGCTGGTTCGCTTAATTTTGTGACGGAACTTGTGTGCACATATGGTTTTATTTTCACCACCTGAGAACTCATGAAGAATTCATAAAAAGCATATTACCTCCTCATCGCTCCACGTTTGCCCTCTGTTCATTTTGTTTTGGATACTCATTCCATGTTATCAAATCATGTTTGTTTAGAAATATTTGGTCCATGTTGCATTCATATTTAATTCGATCCACATCAGAGTTTGTTTGGAAGTGGACTGAGACCCATCTTTTTAGCGGTCTCAGTCCACTTGTTTGGTGCACATCAAGGTTTGAATGGCACCGTTCAGACTTGCTCAAATGAACCGCACTAACAGAGCAATCACACCAGTGTTTGTTTAAATCGAACTAAACATGACAAGTGTGAACACACCCTAAAGCAGAGGTCTCAAACTCAATTCCTGGAGGGCCGCAGCCCTGCAGAATTTAGCTCCAACCAGCTCCAACTCTAAAATCATACCAACTTGTGGAAAATGGACTTTCAATGGCTGTGTCTAAGTTCAGGGTCTACATCCTTCAGAGGACTCATTTGAAGGATACTACGTCACAGCACTGCGACGAAGTCTGACATGGATGCTGAACTCTCAGCTATGCTCCTCCGAGCCGCCAGGGGGATTGGCCTGGAGGTGCCTCACACGGCGCCGGCCGATTCCCTCTAGGCTGGACGATTGGTTCCTGGGGAGGGCGCCTGCGGCACCACCGCGCCCTCCCCCCGTTCCATTCTTTCCAGAGGTACATGAGGAGCTGATTAAAACATCGTCCGCGCTCCGTCTTCTCCTCCCTCGCCACCCTCGATGGCGGGGCAGCCCGGGGATACGAGTCAGTTCCCCAGGTTGAGCGCGCTGTCGCGGTGCATTTATGCCTGCGGGACCGACCGCATCTAACCTCCAGAGCGTGTGAGCGCTCGTCCGCTCTCACGGGCCGCGTGTATCGCGCTGCTGGACAGGCTGCTTCTGCCCTGCACGCCATGGCCACCTTACAGGTCTACCAGGCGCAGGCACTAAAACAACTGCACGAGGGTGGTCCTGATCAAGAAGTGATGCAGGAACTCCGTGCCGCCACCGACTTCGCCCTCCGGGCAACGAAGGTCACGACACGGTCTCTTGTTCATGTGATGTCCACGGCCGTGCTCCAGGAGCGACATCTATGGCTCAATCTGGCGCAGATGGCAGATGCCGACAAAGCCCGCTTTCTCGACGCTCCCATGTCCCAGAGCGGCCTATTCGGCGACACTGTCGAGGACTTTGCCCAGCAGTTCTCGGCAGTCCAGAAGCAGACGGAGGCCATGAAACACATCTTGCCCCGCCGCGAAGCTACCATCCCGCCTCCGGTGGCCCAGCCTCCGCCTGCCTGTCGCCGAGGGCGCCCCCACCGCGGCCCCCAAGAAACCAGCTCTTACACCTGCTGAGAGCGGGAGAGCGGCGCCGCCCACGTCTCAGGGACCGGCCAAGAACACACGCAAAAGATCTGCGAAACGTCCCTGATGCGGGCAACCCGGAGGTGATGGAGATTGCTCTTCGGGGGACGATGACATCAGCACCCCCGCTCCCAGTGGAGGGCCGGGAGCCACTGTGTATTCAAATTTCAAGAAAAGAGCAATTTTCCTCACCTCTGGGGTTCCGGCCCCGAGTTCCCCTTTCGAGCAGCACTTAGACCTTCGTAACCTAGACGTTCCTGGCCCTAAAACCCTGCTCTAAACATTTTTCAGTCTCGTAATTTTGGTTTTCTTTGCACACAAAAAGTATTCTTGTAGCTTCATAACATTATAGTCAAACCACTAATATCACATGGACTTGTTTAATGATGTCCTTCCTACCTTTCAGGGCCCTCAAGGTGGTAGTTGCGTTGCTGTCTATGCAGGGTCAGAAAGCTCTCGGATTTCATCAAAATATCTTAATTTGTGTTCCGAAGATGAACGAAGGTCTTACAGGTTTGCAACGACTTGAGGGTGAGTAATTAATGACAGAATTTTCCTTTTTTAGTTGAACTGTCTCTTTAAATCATTTCAGATGCACCAAGTCAGTTTCAATACCACAATCAGCTGTTTACTTCAAGCTAATATAATATTAACAGATTCCCCCCAAAAAATAAAAATGTATTGTAAATGTCAAACGGTGGTGCACAAACTCCAGCAGAACGGCGTTATAGGTTAGTCAGAGGAAATCCATTTGAGTGTGTCTAATGTAAAGTGACAAAGCAATGTCCCTGAGAGCAGCCATGTTTGCAGGGCTTCAAATCCTATTTGCTTTTTCACTTAAGGTATTAAAAAGGAACGACAAGCCAGAAACAATAGTGTTCTTGGCTCTTTTCGATGCAGCTTTCTGAGGCAATGATAACTAATACTGTACCGCTATACTGTACGCGTGTCCCAGCAACCTCCTCAGAACATTTTACCAAGTCACAGGGGAACGAGTATGAAATACTAGATCATGAAAGCCTGCCTTAGTCTACCAGAAGAATTATGTCAGCACATTATGTACCAGAACAAATTGCCCCAAAGCTTGTCAAGAACATGCCCGGTTTGTATTTTAAAATTAATCAAAAGAAAAAAAAAAATAACATACGTTGTATGAATACACTTGTAGCCCAATTTTACAATTTAGTACATTATTTATTTTACATTAATATTATAAAGCATGTTTACATAATTATTAAAGTATATCTTAAAACCAGATTTGACATTGTAGTTTTATACAATAAATAAAGAAAAAAATATATAATGAAAATATAATATAATATAATAACTGACATTCTCAAAACATATCTTAAAAAAACCTATAAATTAAATTTATATATACATTTATTTTTACATGTGATTTTTATATTAGTATTTAAATATAATGCAAATAATACAATTAACATCATAATATAAAATAATATAAAATAAATTATTATGATATGAATCGAAATATATAAATTAAATAATAATAATAATAATAATTATTATTATTATTATTATTATTATTATCATCACCAGATTTGATATTGTAGTTTTAAACAATCAATGAAAAATATAATTAAAATATATAATATAATATAATTGACATTGTCAAAGTAAATGTTAAAATCTATATTATAAATTAAATTTATATATACATTTATATTTATATATGAGTTTATAATTTATATTTGTATATTATTATTTAAATATAATCCAAATATATAATATAATATTGATTTTTAATTCATATTTTAATCAGGGCCTGGTTTTAAAAATATACGTATATAAAACCAGAATAATATTAATAATAATAAACCAAATTTGATATTGTAGTTTTACATAAACAAAAAAGAATTATATAATCAAAATATATAATAAATTTTATATAATATAATATAATAAATATAATATAATGTGTAATTGACATTGTCAAAGCATATCTTAAAACCTAATATAAATTAAATTTCTATATAAATTTAGATTTTATATATGATTTTATAATTCATATTTTATATTATTATTTAAATATAAGTCCAATATATAACAAAAATGATGATATACCTATGATATAAATTACATGTATATGTAAATGTATGTTTTATTATATGATCTTACCATTTATTTTTTAATATTATTATTTAAATATAATCAAAATAATGTAAAATAAAATAAAATAATATTTATTTTTAATGCATATTTACCAGGGCCTGGTTTTAAAAATATACCTAAAACCACAATAATAATAATAACAATAAACCAAATTTGATATTGTAGTTATACACAAACAAAAAAGAATCATATAATAAAAATATATAATATATAATATAATATAATATAATATAATATAATATAATATAATATAGTATAATATAATATAATATAATATAATATAATATGTAATTAACATTGTCAAAGCATATCTTAAAACCTAACATAAATTACATTTATATATAAATTTAGATTTTATATATGATTTTATAATTCATATTTTATATTATTATTTAAATATAATCAAAATATATCATATAATATAACAAAAATTAGGATATACCTAAGACATAAATTACATTTATATATAAATTTATATTTTATTCTATTATCATGTATCTTTTTTATATTATTATTTAAATTATTTAATTTTATTAATTAATTAAAATAAATAAATAAATCAAATCAGGTCCTGGTTTTAAAAATATACTTAATAATAATAATAATAAATAATAATAATAAATTTAATATATGCAGAACAGTATGTTTTGACTACCTTTAAGTTATGCTGAAGTGAATATTTCAAAAATATATTTAATTGCATTACAGTAATGAGAACCCAATGAGAACCACCAAAGCAAATAATTACATTTACAAGCAAACTCAAAACTAAATCATCCGGAAACTCTACAGTAATAAGAAGTGTTAAAGAAAATGGGCTTAATTATCAAAACAATTATGTTTGATCAAAATAACTATGTGACATCTTCATATAATCTAAACATATCCTCCTAAAATCGTTTTTGTACACACATATATTTCTTTAATTGTTTTGCGTCTAAAATATGACTAAGAGATTCAGCCGCTTAATTTCATTAATGCTAATAGAAAATATTCTGCAACTGTAGCTCATATAATTCCAACAATCAAAACTTTGTGATCTAGTATTATAAAATCTAGCCACCAATTCGTACGGATTGAGTTCGTTCACAGCAGTTCTTGAAATGAGCAAGCGCCAGCACTCAGCATTAAGCATCTGCTTACCAGGGTTATAGAGCATCATGAATATTTAACACAGAGGTTATGTTTACTGCTCAGGTTGTGTTAAAGTGTGTCGGCTAGAAAATGACATCTACATGCTTTGATGCTCTATCGCTCGCTCATAACGCGTACGTCTGCATTAGTTTCGCCTCTACAGTCCAGCAAACACAGAGTTGCAGACGCGCAAGAAGTCTGCGTTGATTTGCGCATGCCTACCTGCGCCAGGCCGCTTTGTTTTCCGCTCCAGAGGCGATTAACCCAGTCACACCAGGACATCTCGGTGAACACGGTGTCTTTCTGATTAATAATTTATAGCCTCCTCAAATGGGTTGCATGAGGGGAACAAGTGCACAGACAAAAGAGGACAGCTGAACGCCCAAAAACTTGGCATCTTTGCTTTGTTGCAACTGTTCCAATTAGGACATTTGCGCATCTTTTACGGTCATCACGGATGCATCTGTTTTTTTTTTTTTTTTTAGAACAAAGCGGTTGGTCAATTTATTTGCAAAGTGGCCAAAACGTCTCTATTACTATGGTTAAATGAGTTCAGCGGAGCATGCGAGGACGTGGCTTTGTTCATCCATGTCTGAAAAATAAAAACAGCTGCGATATGAGCGGTGACATATGCGATGTGGCATGCCCATAATGCATAGCGTCAATCTCTGCGGCTCCCATCTCAGACTAGAACATTTTACAGACGCACACACGCAAACAAAAACACATCCAGATTCATAAATGAAATGATCATATCTTTGTGTGTGGCCTGTTCTGACATGCAGTATTTTCAACACGCAATTGCGAAAATGCAGGGCTAGGCGTCAATTACGACCGTGATAAGATCAGTTTTGTGAGGTAAACAATGTGGCGGGAAATGTTATTATTTCTTAACCCAGCAATCATATGTGTTTCATATTGAATTATTGGTTTTAGACATTGGAAAAACGTTCATTCAACAGCTTGTGGTAAGTAAATAAGCCACTATTGTTATTTTTTAAAATTATTGGCACCAAACATTATTATTCTAGTCATATATTTCCAGTGTTGGGGAAAGTTACTTTTAAAAGGAATGTATTACAATATTGCGTTGCTCAATGAAAACTTAACTAATTGTGTTACTTACTTTTTTGTTACCTGAGCTGGGCATGCGTATTTGTTTTTAATAACAAAAAAAACCCCAAAGTTAATTTTTTGAAAAAGTAATGTTTTTGAAAAAGTAACAATATTGTGTTACTCAATGAAAAAGTATCTAATTGTGTTAGTTACTTTTTAAGGAAAGTAACATGTTACATTAATTTTGCAGTACTTTTTGTCACCTGGGCTGGGCTTGTTTATTCAATTTTAATTTAAAAAAAAAAAAAAAAAAGTAATTTTTTTGGAAGGGATGTTATATTTTTGAAAAAGTAACAATATTGCATTACTTCATGAACTAATTGCGTTACTTTTTATGGAAAGTAACACATTACATTACTTTTGCGTTACTTTTTGTCACCTGGACTGGGCTTGCTTATTCAATTTAATAACAAAAACCCTCAAAGTTATGTTTTTAGATATAAAGTTATATTTTAAAAAAAAAGTAACAATATTGCATTACTCAATGAAAAGTAACTAATTGCATTACTTAATTACCTTTTATGGAAAGTAACATGTTACATTACTTTTGCATTACTTTTTGTCACCTGGGCTGGGCTTGCTTATTCAATTTTAATAACAACCCCCCCCCCCCCCCCAAAAGTTACTTTTTTGGAAGTGACGTTATATTTTTGAAAAAGTAACAATATTGCATTACTTCATGAACTAATTGTGTTACTTTTTAAAGAAAGTAACACATTGCATTACTTTTTGTCACCTGGGCTTGGCTTGCATATTTGTTTTTAATAAAAAAAAAAACAAAACAAAAAAAACTCAAAGTTAAATTTTTGGAAATAAAGTTATGTTTTTGAAAAAGTAACAATATTGTGTTACTCAATGAAAAAGTAACTAATTGCATTACTTAATTATTTTTATATGGAAAGTAATGCGTTACGTTATTTTTGCGTTTCTTTTTGGCACCTGGGCTGGGCTTACATATTTGATTTTAATAATTAACTCAAAAGTTAAATTTTTGGAAATAAAGTTAGTTCTGTAAAAGTAACAGTATTGCGTTACTCACTGAAAAAGTAACTAATTGTGTTAGTTACTTTTTATGGAAAGTAATGTGTTAGGTTACTTTTGTGTTACTTTTTGTCACCTGGGCTGGGCTTGCTTATTTGATTTCAATAACAAAAAAAAAAAAAAACTAAAAGTAAAATTTTTAGAAATAAAATAATATTTTCGGAAAAATAACAATATTGCGTTACTCAGTAAAAAAAAGCAACTAATTACTTTACTTGCGTTACTTAGTTACTTTTTTATGGAAAGTAATGTATTACCTTACTTTTGCATTACTTTTTGTCACCTGGGCTGGGCTTGCTTATTCAATTTTAATAACAAAAAAAAGTAAAATTTTGTGAAAATAAAGATATTTTTTGAAAAGGTAACAATATAGCATTACTCAATGAAAAAGTAACTAATTGTATTACTTAGTTACGTTTTATGGAAGAAATGTGTTACGTCATTTTTGCGTTACTTTTTGACACGTGGGCTGGGCTTGCATATTTGATTTTAATAATAAACTCAAAAGTAAGTTTTTTTGGAAATAAAGTTATATTTTTGAAAAAGTAACAATATAGCGTTACTCAATGAAAAACTAATTGCATTACTTACTGTAGTTTTTATGGAAAGTAATGCATTACATTATTTTTGCGCTACTTTTTGACACCTGGACTGGGCTTGCATATTTGATTTTAATAACAAAAAACCCAAAAGTCAAATTTTTGGAAATAAAGTTACATTTTTGAAAAAGTAACTAATTGTGTTACTTCATTACTTTTTATGGAAAGTAATGCATTATATTACTTTTGTGTCACTTTTTGTCACCTAGGCCTGCATATTTGATTTTAATAACAAAAAAAACCCCTCAAAGTTACATTTTTGATATAAAGTTATATTTTTGAAAAAGTAACAATATTGTGTTACTCGCTGAAAAAGTAACAAATCTGTTACTTAGTTACTTTTCATGGAAAGTTACTTAGTGAAAAAAGTAACAATACTGCGTTAATCAATGAAAAAGTAAATAATTGCTTTACTTTTTATGGAAAGTAATGCATTACATTACCTTTTTTCCCCCCTGGGCTGGGCTTGCTTATTTTTATTTTAATAACAAAAAACCCAAAAGTTATATTTTAGAAAAAAAAAAAAAGAAAAGAAAAAAAAGAAGAAGTTCCATTGTAAATGTACAATGCATTACCCCCAACACTACACTTCATATTTCATATTCTTATTTATCTTCTTTTCAGAACCCTAAAACTGTATTGGAAAATACATTATTGCGCAACAGCTTGCGGTAACTATTTTTTTTTTTGCAACAATTGTAATTTATTGATATGATTTTGAGCAGTTGACCTGACCCGTGTGCTTTCAACACACGCAAAAACATTCGGTTGAAAATGAGAGACTGAATCACATTAGCATCTAAATGGCGTGTCAGAGGGTGAGAAATCACATAAATATGTAATCTATAGCGTGTTATATATCCTATTAGACTGCACGCATCCTACTGTTAGAGAAGCTGCATCATTAACTCGTATATAAAGACAAAGGCTGTCATAGTTCATCATTCACCTAGTTAAAAACACTGTGCTTGTTACTGCTTACAGGAGTCAGAATGTGGTGTTGTGCGAAATAATAACAGTGGGAGACTTTGATGAATGCAAACTGGAATACATTTAGTCAAAACCCTTCATGAGGTGAAAAAGCTGGGTAAGGTTGGCCCTAATTTTCACACATTCTTAAAAATCTATAACAAATTGACCCGAAACATATGCAAGGGTTAGGATACATGTTATCTGCTCCAGACACCTAAGACTGACAAAACCTGATCTAATATTATCCCAATGTGAGTCGAACATCGTCCAGCCCCCTATGGACGCTATCAATTGGGAATTAAAATATCTCTAGTGTCCCGCTAACCTGCTGTGCTGCAGTACCAGACATGACTCTTTACTGAGCAGATACAGTTCCCCATTGCTGAATTGATTGAACTAATAATTATAAGAATTTTCCACTACCAGTCTTTTAGAGAAGACATTTCATTCTCCATCTACAATCTTAACCACAGTGGGCTTGTGTAACTTTTACATGATTACATCCTAATTTTCTCTAAGCCAATATAATGTTTTCTAATTCCACTTATTTATGATAAGGACAAATAATGGAGTTGTGTTGTTAAGACTGTTTCATCAATTTTGGTACAAAGGTTTAGATGATGATGCTGGCAATTAAGTGTGAATCAGAATAGCTTTTATGAACACAGAAATTGTCTGATCTGATCAAACAAGCTAGAGTTCTGAGAAATTAAAATACAATAAAATAAAAAACACAATATGAAAAAAAAGTTTCACCCTTTTGCCTTATTGAAAAACAAAACTAAAAATCATAAAAGTATAAGAAACTTTTTTTTTACCAAGATTAGATGCATTAGTTTTAACAACTCCTATACATAATAATCACAATATAATATCACAGTCCATTAGATGTATTTGATTCTAAGACATGGGTGAAGCTTCACCCTTTCTATATCATTAAAGCAATGAAACAAAATACAAAATCAAAGAAAATTCAAAATCCAATCCAAGCAAAACAAAACAGTAAAAAAAATAATCCAAGCAAAAAGAAAAGAAAAATCTAAATAAAACCATGCAAAACAAAACAAACAAACAACAAAGTAAAAAAAAAAAAAAAAAAAAATCGAATAAAGCAAAACCAAACAAAACAAAATCAAAGCAAAACCAATTAAAAAACTAAACCAAGGGGGGAAAAAAAACAAATTAAGAAAACAAATAAAACAAAACAAACTCTAAGCAAAAGCTATTTTAAAAAAAGCAAAACAAAACTACATCACACCAAAACCAAGGGGAAAAAAACTAAACCAAAAAAGATCAAATAAAACAAAACCGATTTTAAAAAGCAAGCAAATTTATAAATAAATAAACCAAGAAAAGAAAAAAAATTAAACAAAACCAATTTAGGAAAGCTAATAAAACAAAATCAAAACAAAACAAAACTACATTACACCAAAACCAAGAAAAAAAAACTTAACAAATACAAAGCAAAGCAAAACAAAACCAAAACAAAGTGAAATCAGTTAAAACTAAAGCAAAACAAAACCAAACAAAACAAAAAAAAATAACTAAAGCAAAACTACCTAAAATGAAAACCAAACAAAACAAAGCAAAACAACAAAGTAAAAACAAAATGAAGCAAAACAAATCGAATAAAGCAAAACTAAACAATACAAAATCAAAGCAAAACCGATTAAAAATCAAGCAAAGCAAAACAAAGTTCAAACAAAACCAAGCAAAACAGTACAAAAAAGCAAAAACAATTTAAAAACTCAAATCAAAGGAAATTAAATGAAATAAACTACAAAACTACATCACAGCAAAACAAAATGATTAAAAAAAAAAGTCAGTGCAAAACTAAACCAAAAGCAAAATCAGAGTTAAAGTAAGCAAAATATAACAAAACAAAACAGACAAATTAGTAAAACAAAACACAACAGTTTTACACGTGAGGTAGTGTTTTTATCGATACAGAAAGTACGCAACCCAAATATATGATAAAATAAAATGTGCAATTACTGCACCATTGCAATTAATAAATTAGAAGTTCATATTGAGTAACTTTCATTTAGAGACAATATTGTCAAAATGTCACTTGTCCACTTGTCACTTTGTCCAGATTAGAGGACCAGAACTAACCACTGTATCCGTATTTAGCACTACAAAGACAACTGGTCTTCAAGTTGCAGTTTTTCAGTCATTTTTAGTAACCGTACTTATAAAACTTCATGTCTTTATTTTGAAATGTCATTAAAGACTATTCATTTATAAAGAGAAACACTAACACTAAGGTGACATCTTTTTAAACATCGCCTTCCTTTTAAAATCTCCAGACAAATTTGCCTTTGACTTAATTTGCTGTTTTCTCCTTCTTAAAAAGGTGTTAATATCATTCAGCAAGTTGTAGACATCAGCAGTCGGGTTCAGAAACTGCATCGCCAGACATACATTCGAGCAGCTGAGAAAACAACAAGGGAACAATGAGAACTAATCACTCTGATTATGCCTGTGAAGCAGACGCTCGTGCTCCAAAACCCACTTTCACACCCACGTTCCTCACGTCTCTCTTCACAACGCTACCTGAGCGCACAAAAGACGACATCTAAGGGGTGGTTCACCCTCAGGTAGCTGGAAGGCTCTGATATCATATGACACTGGGCCAAGATAAACATCTGAGAGGACACGTTGACTCGTAAAAGAGAGGTTTGGAGGGAGGCTTTAAAGGGGCAGCACCTGTCTTCTTGGAAAATTAAAGACTCGTGGGTTTGGGGACACTTTTATTGCTCAGGAGACTCAGTTGTCCAAACGTCATGTTGTTCCAGATCTGTGGAACACACACACACACACACACACACACACACACACACACACACACACACAAAAAATATATGTTTTGCAAATATATTTGAAATGTTTTAGTGTCCATACGATGAAAATCAGTGGTGTCCAGTGTTCAGGGTTTTGGACCACATTGGCTTTCATTGTATAGGCAAAAATAAGGGCAAGTAAATAAAAAAGTCTATTGTCTATTGTTCTTAAAGGGTTAGTTCACCCAAAAATGAAAATTCTGTCATTAATTACTTACCCTCATGTCGTTCCAAACCCGTAGGACCTTTGTTCATCTTAAGAACACAAATTAAGATATTTTTGATGAAATCCGAGAGATTTCTGTCCCTGCATAGACAGCAATGCAACTGACACGTTCAAGGCCCAGAAACATAGTAAGGACATTGTAAAAATAGTCCATGTGACATCAGTGGTTCAACCGTAATGTTTTGAAGCTACGAGAATACGTTTTATGTACAACGAAAACAAAAATGACAACTTTTTTTCAACAATTTCTTCTCTGACAATTTCTTCGTCAGAACCAAGGGGGGAAAATCAAAGCAAAACCAAGCGAAACAAAACAATAACAAATAATCAAAGCAAAGCAAAACAAACGGCAAAGTCAAAGCAAAACTGTACAAAAAAAAAAGAAACTAAACAAAAAAAGCTAAATTCAAAGAAAAAACTATTTTAAAAAGCAAAACAAAACTATACCTCCAAGGGGGGAAAAAATAAGTAAAACAAAACAAAACCAAGCAAAACAAAATGATAAAATAATAATCAAAGCAAAACCATAAAACTAAGCAAAAAAAAAAAAAAAATGAAACCAAAAAAACTAAACCAGTTAAAAGAATCAAAGCAAAACCAAATTTATAAAGCAAAACAAACTACACCTCAAAGAAAAAGAAAATCTAAGCAAAACAAAACAAAACAAAACAAAACAAAACCCAAGCAAAACAAAAAAATACAATAATCATCAAAACAAAACTAAATCAAAACCAGGCAAAACAGTACAAAAAAAACAAAAAAAATCTAATAAAACAAACAAACAAAAAAAATCTGAGCAAAAGCGATTTTAAAAAGCAAAATAAAACCAAATCACAACAAAACCAAGACACTCAAAACAATAAAAAATAATCCAAGCAAAATGAACATAAAAAAATTAAATAAACAAAACAAACAAGTTAAAGCAAAATAGTACAAAAAACTAAACCAAAATAATCAAATAAAACAAAACAAAATTAAAGCAAAACTGATTTTAAAAAGAAAAAAAAGCTTAACCAAGAAAAAAAGCAAAACCAATTTTAGAAAGCCAATAAAACAAAACAAAATCTGAGCAAAAGCAATTTTAAAAAGTGAAACAAAACTAAATCACACCAAAACCAAGGAAAAAAAAAATAAAAAAATCCAATCACAGCAAAACAAAACAAAACTAAAACAAAGCAAAATAAAAAAATAAAAAGTAATCCAAGAAAAATTAACATAAATAAATAAATAAATAAATAAATAAATAAATAAATAAATAAATAAATAAATAAAAATAAAACCAAGCAAAACAAAGTCAAAGCAAAACCAAGAAAAGCAGTACAAAAAAAAAAATCAAATAAACAAAACCAAATCAAAGCAAAGCCGATTTTAAAAAGCAAAAAAAATAATAATAATAATAAAAAAAATAATATATATATATATATATATATATATATATATATATATATATATGTATATATATATAAACAAAAAAAAAAAGCAGATTGCCGGCTCCTGTGTCGTGGTACTGTGCGTGTTGAAGACTGACATGGAAGAGAAGAAATTGTTGAAAAAAGTTATTTTTGTTTTCTTTGTGCATGAGGGTGAGTAATTAATGACAGAATTTTCATTTTTAAGTGAACTGTCCCTTTAATACAACTAGAACTTTTTTTTTTCCATCTATTTTTAATCTAATGGAAAGGTTCTGATCGGATGATCGTTTCGCTAGACAAGACTCTTATTTCTCAGCTGGGATTGTGTAGAGGCCATTAAAGCTGAATTAAAACTGCAATTTGGACCTTCAACCCATTGGCCACCATTGATGTCCACTATATAGAGAAAAATCTTGGAATGCTTTCCTTAAAAACCTTATTTTCGGCTGAAGGAAGAAAGACATGAACATCTTGGATGACATGGGGGTAAGTAAATTAGCAGGACAATCGTGAACTAATTCTTTAATTTGTTAGAGTGAAGGGTCTGTTTCTCAGGAGACGTGGACGAAACAATGAGAAATCAAAGAGATCTTATTTGTGATTGTTCTTTCCATTGGGATCTTTGTCGTACAATCCTTCTTAACACCATTAGCTCCCATTGAAACGCATCTGTACCTGTACCTGTAAATAGCTACCTGGGGGTAACAGGAGCCGCCCTTAATTGCGTACCTTCAGCAATGGGAAAGTTGGTAAGTACCTGATTCTCCTTCTCCTTTTCGTTCCCTTGGGGCGTAAGGACGGGTCACTAAAATTTCTGAGCGGGGCGACATGTGGAGCCGAGCCATTGATCTTTTGTCTTGGAGATTCCTTTCAAAAGCCCTGACCTAATACTGGTATTTTCAGGCAATCTGAAGAATTCCAGCCTTTTGTACTCACCTGAGGTCTTTGCTTTTGAGAGAAGCATGTACGTCCGCAGGGCACCACAACTAGAAGCGTCTCACCTTGCTTATCAGCCGTCCTTTCATTAAGAAGCTTGTTTATCCCCAAACATTCCCCCTTGTGTTTAGTAGAGACCAAGGGAATGCTTGTTTAGCGCCAAGAGATCCCTCAAAAACAGCATCCTAAGGCCTCCAGGCCACCAAGGCATTCCACAGTAATTTCAACTCCCAGACGGTGTTGCAAAACACAGTCGCCTCCCTGAGTCACATCTGAAAGGGGTTAGAGTTGTCGTAGCCACGCATCTCATTATTCAGCCTGGAAATTACTGTCATTGTGTGCTGGAGTGGGTTGCAAAAGCGGGGCCCTTAACTCTCTTCTGCGTTACATGATGTCACTAACTTTGTAAAGCAGAAAAAAGACACTTGAGGGACTCTCTGGGTGTTGGGCGTATTCAATGAGCCATAAAGTAAATACTAAGTAATTGGCTCTTTTTGAATCCTTTATAGGAATTCTCAACCGTAAATGCATTTTTCAACCAGAGAAGAGTGAGTTCTTTGAATGCAAGTGTACGATGCGTGGATTTGCGAGTAAACAAGTGCATCTCGCATCCATAATTAGCATTTTGTTAAACCAACATTTGCACCAGCGGTCCAGACGAAAATCAGTTGCTTTGGATCCCATCTCTCGATGACATTTCGGTGAAGCCCGCGGCTGTTTGTGCGTATCAAGCTTCTGATCAATTCCCAAATCGTGGTTCCACTCAATAGGAAGGGACTTATTACTTGCCTGAGACCACAATAAAGCCCGGGCTGTAGAGGCACTGGAGCACTACGGATGACGCAAAGTGCTGAAACCGGCTGTCTGGGAATGTCAAGACTTACAGTCCGTAAACAAGCCCCAGAGTAACGTCTCTGTTTCTATGGTGATGATTTTGTAGTACAGTAATTACATTAGATGGCCATAATTGAAATGAATGAGGTGAATCACATTACGAGGCGGTTTCGCTGATATTAAATCCAGGGTGTTTCTTGTCATACACAGATTTTAACCTTATTATTAAAGATTCCCAAATGCCTACTGTGTTCAAGAGCTCCAGGATGTCGCCGCCACACCCCTTGTACGAAACAAGACTCGTGCCGTACTTGAGGGATTGAGTTTAATTCACTTAAATATATCCGGAATTAATTTGCAATGCAAATCTTGTGGGATAGCGGCACTGCTCTAGGGTGAGGAAAGGACCAAGAGTGAACATTAGAGGTTAAAACGACGGAATGTTGCTAGGCAACATATAATTTGGCTCTGTTATCTCGCATGCATGTCATTACCCAAAATGATGGCTCTACATTCTAATTATATGTTTAATTGGTGCATGTGGACGCGGAATCATGTGAGGCCAAAAGTGCATGTTTTATGAAGAGGGTCACGGAGGATAAGGGCCAGAGACTGTACAATAATACTGTCGCATGGAGGAGAGCGGGAAAATATATATTTTTTCTTACTGGCCAAAATGCATAACAAACCGTCAAAGCTATGAAACTAAATCTAGAAAATCTGTTTACTGTTGTCAGCATTTTTATTTATGCATTAAAAAAACAGCATTGTTCTTTTTTCACCAAAAAACAAAAACAAAACAATGTTTACTACCATTTTTATCATGTGATCACTGTGTATTTGCATCTGAATATAGCCACCAAAAATTGACTAGACAAAAAAGTTTGTCAAGACAAACTTAATGTTGGCTTGATAAAGTCGGACTAGACAGTTTAAAAACTTTTAGTTTAAATTAAGTTTGACAGTTTTCAGTCTGAAATAGTCTGAAGTTTAAAGTAGTTTTAAAAGCTTAATGTTTGATAGCTAGATAGATAGCTAGCAAGTTACTAGCATGACTAGCATGTTGCTAACATGTTTGCAGCATGACTACTAACATGTTGTTAACGTGATTAGTATGTTGTTATCATGTTTACAGCATGATTACCATGTTACTAGCATGTTGATAGCACGTTTTTAGCATGATTAGCATGTTGGTAGCATGGTTAGTAAATTACTAGCATGTTTTTTAGTATGGTTAGCAATAGGGTTACCACTTTTAATACCCAAAAATAAATAAATAAGGGACGCATTCGGGGGGGGGGGGTCATTGTTTTTTTTCTACTTTTTAGAAATGGGGTCTATATACCCCGTTAAAATGTAATCATGTCCCATATCTCAAAAATGCTGCAGTAAAAAGGTTTCATATGAGTTTTGCATATAATATGGGACGTCCTGAATAAGAACTGATCATTGTTTTTTTCTACTTTTTAGAAATGGGGTCTATATACCCCGTTAAAATGTAATCATGTCCCATATCTCAAAAATGCTGCAGTAAAAAGGTTTCATATGAGTTTTGCATATAATATGGGCCGTCCTGAAGAACTGATGTTTTTTTTCTACTTATTAGACTCTAAAGTCTAATAATGTCCCATTTCTCAGAAAAGAACCGTCAAGTACACCAATAAATAAAACGGATATTAAAGCAGAAATGCAAATAAATAAGTAAGTAAAAATTCACGAGCATTTTGTAGTATTATCTCTCAGTCCTGGGCATCTAAATGAAAAGCGCTCTGCAAGCGCGTTCTCTCTGTGTTGTTTCCTCGTTGTTTCTGAAACTACCGTAATCACTGTAATATGCGCGCATACTTAAAATCAATCGCGGCTGGCTTGACCGTGTTTTTCTGAACCGCGGCTGGCTTTACCGCAGTGAGTATTTGCATGAGACGCTGCTTTAAAAAAAATTATAAAAAATACGGGACAAAACCCGTCCCGTATTGATTCAAAACGGGACGCGCAATTTTCATTCTCAAATACGGCACGATTCCGTATTTTAAGAGACGGGTGGCAACCCTAGTTAGCAAGTTACTAGCAAGTTGCTAGCATTAATAGCATGTGGCTAGCATGTTTTCACCATGATTAATATGTTACTATCATGTTGTTAACATGTTTCTAGCATGATTAGCATGTTACTAACATTGTTAATATCACTTGCACGTTATTAGCTTGTTGCTAGCATGATTAGCATGTTACTAGCATTTTGCTAGCATGATTTTATCACGATTAACCTTTTACTAGCATGTTTTAGCATCATTTGCAAGTTACTAGCATGTTACTAGCATGAATAGCATGTTACTAGCATGTTTGCATGATTAACAAGTTACTAGCATGTTAACACGATTCTAGCATGATTAGCATGTTACTAGCATGTTTCTAGCACGAAAAGCAAGTTAGTTTGAATGAGTTGAAATGTATTAGAAATAGTTGATAGAAGGGAAGTTTGATTGAGTCTCAGGGGATTCTGGGAGTTTTGACAGTTGGAGTTTGAATAGTCTTGGCTCATTTGAACATCCAATCAATGTAAGTCTATGGGATTTTTTTTCCCAGTTTTATTTGTTATTTTTAGGTAAACCATAAGTCGGATCAGTTAGAAAAGATACAGCACACCTGGTGAGATCAGTCTGAAGATCTGGGCTGAGTTTGGAGTTTGTAGATTTAAAGCTCGAGGAGGACTTAGAGCTGATCATTTTAGTTTCAGAAGAAGAAAAAAATATTAAGTTTAAATTCAGCATTTCAGTAAGTTGGCTTTCTCAAGCCAATTTAACTAAATATGTAGTTGTTATTGTGCAATGTATATATAGTCAGAGCTGGGTAGATTAAGAACTGTAATGCGTTACGGATTACAAATTACATGATAAAATTGTAGTTAGTAACATAAAACATTACATTACACATTTTAGGTAATATAATCAGACTACTTTTAGATTACTTTTAGATTGCTTTTGACCTAACTCGTTTAACAATTGGGATCCCAATTCATCGGTCTCCGACATGACGTCTCCATTCCCTCCTTCGGGGAACGAGGGTTACATACGTAACCGATACGTTTTGATGTGTTTACGGTAGGACATTTACAAAATATCTTCATGGAACATGATCTTTACTTAATATCCTAATAATTTTTGGCATAAAAATCTATCATTTTGACCCATACAATGTATTTTTGGCTGTTGCTACAAATATACCGATTCTACTTAAGACTGGTTTTGTGGTCCAGGATTACATTTAAGGGTCAAATAAGGTGTAAATCCTTAAGTTAATAAATGGCATTCAGTTGAGCATCTACAAAGCAAAACATTCAAATTCAGAAACACTCAACATGTGCTGATATTGTTGTCCTTAATTCCCATTTCACACATGGCCGGTGAAGAAAGAAGCCTGTGCAACTTAAACACCTGTGTAATTGGGAATTACAGACAAATACGGTATACTGTCTCTAAAAGCACTCAAGAAGGCACGGTTCCTTTCGTGCTTCACGTCAGCCGTGTGGGTTTAAAAGCAAAGACAGGAACCTATTTCTCAGAAATTAATCCCTTTGCATGACTTGCTTTTGGGCAATTTTCTGCTCAAGATCAAAACGCATTGATTTCACATTGCATCCATGCGCATTCTCATGCCTGCGGTAATCCATTGACCACCTGTTCACCCCCTCCACGGCGCTGAGGCCTAAGTAACTCAGTCACGGCTGCTTAAAACTTATTGAACCGTGGAGGAAAGGTCAACCCCCACTAAAACCTCGCCTACCATCCCACCCAATGAATTCCACACACTCCTACAGTCATATGTGGGAGCGAGGCCTTGAACAGACCACAGACTTTCATATCAGATACAAAGATGAAGAATCCTCAACGAAGTGTTGTTTTAGAATCTCCCAGAACAAGATCAATGAAATTTGGACGTTCTGAAGTAGATCAATGGTGATTACGTGAAACCTTCTGCTCTTTGTAATTGCAAAGTGAGAAGAGATTGGCCCTTCGCCACCAGGCCGCCTCTGTTCCAGACTGTTGTTGGGTGGTCATTGTTATTTAGATGTGCTGACAGGTTTGCGCTCCCCCGCCCTTTCATGCCACAGTCCCGATTGTGTTGCTTTGACCAAACAGATGCGCCTGAGCAGCAGTTAATTTTTTTCTTAGAACAATGCCTTCAACCCTTTCTCGGCTAACCGAGACTCACAAATCTTAGCTTTCTTTTAAATACCAGCAGTAAATTTTCACATGAATTGGAGTTTGTGCTTAACTCCGTGAGACCGGCGAGTCTATTCTGGTGTTGCTGGGCAGAGTTTTGTTTATGGGCCATTTTACAGAATTGGTCCAAAGTCAGAGTTGGAAACGTCTTAAGAAACGTCTTTTTTGTAATATTTGTCCTCTCCCTAAATTTGTGACTACCGAAAAACAGTATATAATTTATTATTTGAAGAAGGGTTGTACTGAACTATTGGGATTTTGTTTACATCTACCGTGTAAATATATTTTTTAATATCATAATAGCTATTTTATTACATAAAATTATTATAATTTTAACGTACATACTAAAACACTAAAAATACATACTGAAATACTCAGAATTTGCAAAATGGTAGTAACATTTTGTTGATTTCCCCTAAATAAAGGGATTGTGTCCTTTTGTCACTACAGAAACAAAGATGACATGTTTTGGTCAAGACTGTCATGGCAGTGACAATTTTAGATAATAATTTAGATAAATTTGGGCCCAGCTCAAACATGCATTAGTTCATGTTAAATTAAATCAGCATTAGTTTTGGTCGTGATTAGTTCGGAAGTGGCAATTTTATGGGATAACACCCCAAAAAACAATGATGTTGTAACGAAGGAGGTCTCGGGACAGGCGTTCGGATCCAAATGCAGGCTTTATTAGAAGGCGTGGTAAACAGACAGGGTCAATCACCGGCAAACAACGACAACGAGGATAATCCAAAGAGTAGTCAAACACAGGCAGAAGGTCGGGGCTGGCAGCGAGAATCAAAACACGGGGAGGAGTCCAGGAATCAAACACAGGGAAAACAAACACGGAAAGAAACGCTCGGAAACAAAGACCATACGGAACAATAAGACTTCGCCAAGAGCTGTGTGTGTGAGTGGCTTAAATGCATGAGAGTCAATGTGAAACAGATGTGTGCAGCAATCAGTGCAGTGGAAAACGAGGAGCAGGTGTGTGCAGTGATTGGTGCAGTGGCTTGTGGGGATTGCAGTCCAGAAGTGTGGTGCAAGAGTTCATGATGACCGGATCGACCAGATACGTGACAGATGTGCTATTGAAACTTCACCAAATGTTTCGGTCGTGACTGTTACGGTAGTGATAGTTTTATGGGATAACACCCCAAAAACAATGAAGTCACTAGCAAAACTTCACCAGATGTTTCGGTCGTGGCTGTTACGGTAGTGGAAATTTTATGGGATAACACCCAAAAATGAATAAGGTCACTAGCGAAAATCACCAAATGTTTTGGTAGTGACTGTTACGGTAGTGACAGTTTTTTTATGGGATAACACCCAGAAAACAATGACGTCAATACCGGAACTTCACCAAATGTTTCGGTCGCGACTGTTACGGTAGTGACAATTTTATGAGATAACTGTTCAAAACATATTTATTTCAAAATAACGGGCCCTACCTTCTTACCATATAGCTACGATTGAGGGGGACACATACATATGTCCTGATCATAAATGTAGGGGTTTAGTTAAAATCTCAGTCAATCGACTAAAACATACACTCAATAGTGACATGAAAATGCTGGACATAAAGTTTCATAATTTACAAAGAAACTTTTTTTCTAAATCAAAAAGATACTTTTAAAAACAACAATGGAATAATATGCAAAAAATATATTAATATCATTTTCACAAGTTGAAATGTAGGGGTTAGGGTTCAGGACAGCCATCTCCCAATTAAAAATAGCAAATAAATTATGATTTTATTTGTATTAAGCTTACTGATATTTTAAATATTATTATGGGTTTAAATAGAAAATAAAATAATCTTAGTAAACATCTAAGAACTGAATTCTTAAATGTGTTTTTTGGTTAAGGGAAAGCAGTTTGCACCAATTCTGTAAAATGGCTCTTATAGGTGACCTTGTGGAGAACAAGTGGGACCAACAAAACCAAGGTTGGATCCATCTTTGGGCTCTGATGACCGTGAACACTTTAATAATTTTGGATGTAAGCCAAACACTGAGGTATTATTTCGATCTACAACAACTCGCATGGGGCTTTGAAAACACCTGCTAGAGAAACAGAAAGCACAATTTAACCAGAGTGTTCTGTCTGTTTCGATTCTCCCACAGTTTACAATGAGAAAACATGGATCCCAGCACATGAATCATAAATGTAGGGTTTGTCAGGCTGAGTATGTTACGTTCCTGTTATACCCACAAATCAACAATCTGTCCGTGGAAATCTTGGAATGTGTAAACATGACAACAACCTGTGTACACCGATACACAAGAAAAAAAAAAAACAGAGCAGTAGGCCTACCAGGGTACTTCCAAAAATCAGCAGAGATTTACCTCAGAATTTCGTTAATTTCCTTTGCTAATTGAACATACTTTTTGGCACTGGGTAAAATTGAGCATGCAGGTCCGATGCCAAATTTAACTTGGAAGCAAAGTCTGGATTCGCACCGAGAAGCTGGAACCACACCAGTGTTACCTTTTTTACTGGTGAGAGGCATTAGTCAAGACATCCCTTGTGCTTTTTTCACCACTCTCTGCTCTCTGGCTTGACCCGAGACTTGGCTCCCAAAGCGGGGACAGCGGCACGTATTAATTACCGCTGAAGAAGACATTTGCTCATCTCACCTGGCGTTCTAAATGGCGCGGAAGTGGACCGGACCTCTGATAAATCAACGCTCAATCTGTACGGAATGACTGCTTGTAGCTGTGGCGTGCCTGGAGAGGTTGACTAGATTAGATAGGCATATGGTACACGCTATCATGCAATATGAATTTAATAAAACAAGTGGCGTAAGCACCTGTTTAAGGGTCTGATCTGTCACAAGCACCACTTGGGTAAAATTCCCACCAATTCCTGAGGGAAAGGTCCTTGGTTTTATGCATTTTCACTCTGGTACACTCTGAATTTCTTTCATTGTGGAACATTCTATTAATCCCAGTTTAAAATCTGGAGGGATAAATACTAGGGCCCTATGGTAAATTCCATTTTTAGGACTGAATTCCGCGATTCATCCGCATTTTCTGCTTTGCAGAAATCATAGGGCTGTAGTTAAACACCCAAGTGTTCCGATTCCAACAACTCATGTGTCAGACGTGAGTGTTTTAACAGAAGAAGGTGCTGAGCCGCTGATGCGTGCAGGGACAACTTTCAATGTCAGTAGGACAGATGCTCTTATGAATCTGAATGAAAAAGAACTCTGACTCGACAGTAAACCAATGTAACTCCCCCTACCTAATGATTTCTGCTATTCTCGGCTATTTGTTCCATTATTCTCGCTTCTGAGAACATCTGTACTGGAAACAAGGAAACATTTATCAGCAGCTAGGCCGGCTATTGCTCCCACGGCAGCATTGTTAAGGTCATCTCTCGAGCCCCATTGTCATCTCTGCTGTAAAATAAGTCTTTGAACTTCCACCATTAAGTAAATTCGAGCCCTTCAGTAGTGATGACACGGTCTCATTATCGAGGCTTCAGCGTGTAGCGCCAGATGCACTGACCCTTGGGGGTGTTCGGTGACAAGGTTGTGGAGATGATGTATATCTCACTGTGTGATCTGCTCTCATTTTGCCGCCTTATTACAGGCTAGAGTCGTTCAACTTTGCAAAGAATTTCTTGTGGAAAAAGGAGGACTGTGAACACTATTACCAAAACGTTCTCCGGGGAATATATTATTTTCTTATGAATCATCTATGCTCACTGACCCTTTTATTTGTTCTCACCTGTACTGCTGAGTTTGTTCACTGTTTATGTATAACACCATCATTATTTACAGGGTGGTCACATCAGGCGGTAGAAAGTATAAAAATGCTATTTCAACCAAGACTATTCTCAACAAGTTCAATGTCGCATTTTTGTCACGCTTGGAAAGTTGTAATTTGTGACACATTAATGCAAAGACAAAATTGTTTTTATACTGTGCAAAGTATATTTTCTACCCCTTAACCTACACTTTAAAAATGCTGGGTTATTTTTTCAACCCAATTGCTGGGTTATGCCTGTTGTTGGATTATTTTGGGTTAATTCAAGTGTTGGGTAGTTTTTGTTCTATCCAGCCGTTGGATTACTGACTGGGTCAATTTTCCACTAGCTCAGACTAAACAACCCAGTGCAGACTTACCTCAACCCAGCTGTTGAATCAGAGCGCTGGCTTTTCATTCTATTCAGGAAAGAGCGAGACCTCAGGCCGCAGATTTAGTGCACTTCTTCAGTGAAATAAAGGTTTGCATACAGGGTTTGTACTTACGCCACAATCTGGTCGGTTACCCAGATGCACAGCCAGATTGGAGATACTCAGATGTAAACAACAGAATTGTTTGCATGGATAATGTACTACTGAATCATTATTCTACTAATTCATGTTGTCTAAACAATGGGGAAAGCGTGTGGAAGTCATGTAAAGAAGGATTTAGTAAGCAGGAAAGGGTGCAATATTTTAACAAACTAAAGTTAATAGGTGGTAAAAATACGTACAAACAGTATAAATGAAGATATTAGCCTAATATTTCACCTACCTGACTGGAAATGATAAGAACAAACACCAATGGGTTCAACATTCTTGCCCTGGAAATCCTGGTTTTGTTTGGCTAACCACGAAAGCCTTTTGTTCCTCAGACAGTTTTGTGCACTTTTCTCCTTGATTTGTTATAACTTTTGTCACTTTATAGTACTCCAAAAGTTTTTTTTTTTTTTTTTTTCTGGTCTGACCGATTAGTACAGCCCAAAACATGACAATAATTTACTATTTTCAGCAGTAATAATCAGCAAAATTTGCAAGTTCACTTCGGTTCGGTTCAGTGCAACTGTTTACGTTCAGTGCTGCCAATATGGCCGATGGATAATGTGTCGTGAAAACAAAGCCTTTCCTGTGCTGTAAATGATTTTATTTTATGCAACGCAACATACAAGGACGACATGTGAGTCTGCTAAGTTAAATGTGCCAGCAACAGTCATTTCTCATGATGGGAATGCCTTGCAACTGATTTATTATATACAGTATAAATATGAGGCCATTACGATCATTCAGGGACAAATATTGTACTGCGTTTAGCACTCTCTATGCTCTACGGAGCCATTTCCTAGTTCCTTGCCTGGTTTATCTCGTCCAGTCTGTTTTTCTGCCTGCCCTGGATCTCTCGCCTGTTTTGGATTAATCCTTCGTCTTGCTGTTTCGGACTGTCTGGCCTTGTGACTTGCCCTCTGTGTACCTGTTTGTTGGTGTTCGACCCCGCCAGTGTTTTGACCATGTTTAATAATAAAAGTTTGCGTTTGAAACCACTCGCTTCATGCGTCTGTCGCTCCGTTACATCAGTATTGAAAACTATGCTGTATACTTAAACTTAGTCTTAGGTATATTTTTGTTAATGGATGTTTTCGTTTATTAATAAATGTTCACCTTTTGAGTATTACTGTTGCCTCTAGTAATTGTGTCTGCTTTTTAATTTCCAACCTTTTGGTTCATTTTAAGCCAGCTATAGTCATTTTCAATCAATATTTGCTTTAATTAAAACAACCCAGCCTCTAGTAATTCTCTGTCTGATTATTATTATTATTGTTTCAAACCTATTTTGGGTTTGTTTTTAACCAGAAATGTAGTAATTTTAATAAATAGCTGATATAAATAATACCATCCAAAGATTTAACCCAAAAGTCTGGGTTAAAATAACCAAACGTTGGGTTTGTCCATATTTGACTTAGCACTGGGTTGGCAAAATACCCCAAATTGGCCAAAATTAGCATATTAAACCTACCCTCACACAAAATGTTCAGCATTTTTAGATTTCCAAAAAAAAAAAAAAAAAAAAAAAAGATTCATAAACTGTTTTCCTCATTTGGACCAGCAATGTCCCCACGAAGAAAGGGATATTGCCACTTTTTAGGGACACCTTTTCCCCTTGACATATGGTATAGCTGAGCCACACACACTTTTGTTCGATTTTGAGCCCAAAATACTAAAAATAATTAGATTATTGCAGATTTCCTTTTAAATTCCTCCCAAAACTGCCTTTTTTAAGGCTCTGTGAATTTTCAAACACTGTAATCAATGGCTGAGGAGAATCTTCTTACACAAACACCTCGCAAACCGAAAAGGTGGACAGTTGTGAGCTGTTTTGTTTGACATTTATGGGTATGAACACTAGGAAACACAACATTAAGCCAATGCATTTTATCTGGGTCGTTTTTCAAGCTTGCTGACAGCCATGTGGACATCAAGAGGAATATCTGTTTTTCCAGAATCTGAATCTGTTGTTTCCAGTAATACTGTATCTTGTTTCAGAGAGCAGGTCTTTTATTTAACTTTGTTTCAAGGTACACTTTCGCTTTTGTCTTTTCATATGGGGTTACATCTTCCTCCAAAATGTCAATACGTTGGGAAGTTTCTTTGAGCACACTATTGAACTTTGTATCTCTAGGTTGGCATTCCCTAGGAGGCGATTGATTTTAACTTCAGCGAGTGGCCAATGGGAAAAAATAAAATAAAATAAGCACAACGCCTGGTGGAACTTTAATGGGCTGGATGTCGATTCATTCAAGAACTCACAAGTGATTTTCAGTGAGGTTATGAAATTTCTATGGAACAAGAAAAAACGCAATAGCTCTGAAGTTGTCGAGTGAAACTAATGAAACTAAAT
Organism: Garra rufa; assembly: GCF_049309525.1. Classification (NCBI taxonomy): domain Eukaryota; kingdom Metazoa; phylum Chordata; class Actinopteri; order Cypriniformes; family Cyprinidae; genus Garra; species Garra rufa. Next base: position 39,833,899 of record NC_133367.1, on the reverse strand, counting down.
GAAACAAAACCTCTTCATCTTTACAAGCATGTGCATGTACCTTTCACCTGAGCTTTCTGGAAGCGAGAAATCAAAATATGTTTTGATAATACTGAGGTATAGGTGGGCCATTTCAGGAATGCATGGCTGAAATCCATCTTACCTCACAGGTGATTTCAGGTTAAGCCCTGCTGAGCCCACCACAGCAATCTTCATGAAATAACTATAAACTGCCTACTGCTTGATAAGAAACCCTGTAACATGAAAGAGTCCCAAAGCTTTCTCACTTATTCCAGTCTTGCTAATCTAAAAATCCCAAAAACATGGAATTATTCATTCTCCCAGATTTTAATCTGTCCAAAGAGGTGCAATTAGTCAAAAAACAGGTTTGAGGTTGTAGAATTCCTTGCATCTCTTTGAATGAGTTCACAAGGTTATATGACACTATGGTTACATCCACATTAATGTAATATTAAAGGATTAGATCACTTTGAGAATAAAAATTTCCTGATAATTTACTCACCCCCATGCCATCCAAGATGTTCCTTTCTTTCTTTCTTAAGTCGAAAAGAGATTAAGGTTTTTGAGGAAAACATTACAGGATTTTTCTTCATATACACTTAAAAATAAAGGTGCTTCATGATGCCATAGAAGAACCTTTTTTGTCTAAATGGTTCCATAAAGAACCTTTAAAATCTTCTGAAGCACCTTTCTGTTTCACAAATGCTTCTTTGTGGTGAAATAAGGTTCTTCAGATAGAACCTTTGAATTGTTGAATATTGTCTGAATGGTTTTGTGTGGAAGCAAAAATGGTTCTTCTGTGGCAGTGCTGTGAAGAACCTTTTAAAGCACCTTTATTTTTAAGAGTGTAGTGAACTTCAATGGGAGCCAACAGGTTGAAGGTCCAAATTGCAGTTTCAATACCACTTCAAAGGGCTCTACATGACACCAGCTGAGGAATAAGGCTCTTATCTAGCGAAACGATCTCTTTATAATCACAAATACTTGTCTTGCACTAGCTCGATTACACAATCACATTGGAAAGGTCAAGCGTACCCAGTGTTTACAATGAAAACGCGCAAAGAAAGTCAAACGCCCTTTACAAAAAAATTGTAAAACAACAATGTCTGACAATTTTGAAGTTGGAAAAGAAAATGAGATGGAGGTTTTTGCCTAACATGATTATGTAACATCACAGTCATGTTTTTAACACTTGTGGCTAACAAGTTTTTATTTTTTAGAAAATGAGCCATCGTTTTGCTAGATAAGACCCTTATTCATCAGCTGGGATTGTGTAGAGCCCTTTGAAGCTGCATTGGAACTGCAATTTGGACCTTCAACCCTTTGATCCCCATTGAAGTCCACTATAAAATTTCAAAATGTATATACTTTTTTAACCAAAGTTGCTCGTCTTGCACTAGCTGGACTTCACGCATTACGTAATCACATTGGAAAGCTCATGTGTGACGTCAGCGGAAAGTGTTTACAAAACGAACATGCAAAGAAAGCCAAACGCCCTTTACAAAAAAAGGTAAAACAACTTTGTCAGACAATTTTAGTTGGACGAGAAATCGAGATTTTTCACCCACAGAGTACACAGATGAAGAACTAACCTCATTTGTGGTTAAAAATATTATTTTTTTAATTATTATTATTATTATTATTATAATTTTTAATTACCAATTGTTTCACTAGATAAGACCCTTTATGTCTTGGCTGGGATTGTGTAGAGCCCTTTAAAGCTGCATTTAAACTGCAATTTCGACCTTTAACCCATTGGTCACCATTGAAGTCCACTATTTGGAGAAAAAACCCTGGAAAGTTTTCCTCAAAAACCTTAATTTCTTTTCGACTAAAGACATGCACATCTTGGATGACATTGGGGGTGAGTAAATTATCAGAACTTTTTTAATAGTACTGTTTTGTTTTAAAACCTCAATCCACAGATTTTATTTTATTTATTTTTTTTTTTTACGTTTTTCAAAGGTCTTCTTTTGTCTGAAAACGCTTAAAGGTGAAGAAAAAAGTATATCAATTGTATTTATTTTGTTTTAGAAAATGGCAGATAGATTCACTAGATAAGACCCTTATTCCTTGGCTGGGATTGTGTAGAGCCCTTTGAAGCTGCATTGAAACTGCAATTTAGACCTGCAAACCATTGACTTCACACATTACGTAATAATATTGGAAAGCTCACGTGTGACAATGGCGGAAAGTGTTTACAAAGCGAACATGTAAAGAAAGTCAAACGCCCTATACAAAAAAAGATAAAACAACAATGTCGGACAATTTCGAATTTGGATGAGAAAATGAGATTGAGTTTTTCCGCCCTACTCTACTTTTTTGAACCAGACAAAGAACTGCTGAAAGCGTGACCTTTTCAATGTGATTATGTAAAGTCATAGATGTGTTTTTAGCATTTGTGGCTAAAAAGTATATGATTTTTTTTTTTTTTTTTTTTTAACTGATTGCTTCGCTAAATAAGACCCTTGAAACCACAATTTGGACCTTCAACCTGCTGATCCCCATTGAAGTCCACTATATGGTTTTCCTCAAAAAACATTTCTTTTCGACTGAAGAAAGAAAGACATGAACATCTTTGAATGACATGGAGGTGAGTAAATTATCAGGAAATGTTTGTTCTTTCTGGAAGTAAAGTTATCCTTTAATAACAACCTCATTCCACAAGTTTTTAACATTTTTTAACACTTTCCAAAAATCGCCTGTCCTTATTTCTGAAGTTTCCATCCATGTACTTTTAAGCATTTTGGGATTTCGCATTTAAATGCTGGATGGAAACACTAAAATTACCATACGATCCTAAAATGTGAATAAAAAACTCAATTTCTCAATTATGGTGGAAAATTAGTATCCAATAAGAACACTTGGACAAATAAATACAATAAATTCCTCAATGTGCAACAAAAAAACTGTCACTTTGCCTCAAAATACATGTATTTTTAGGTTCCCAACTCATGGCTTGCGACTGAAAATTGGTACACAGATCTATTCTGATTGGGTGATGGAGACCAGAAACAAAAAGCAATGCTAAATGCCAACAATAAAGCAAAACCAGCTGAGAACCATTGATCTAGGGTGCGAATGAAGGACTATATCCGCACTGGGAACAATATATAATAACCAATCAAATGTTGCAAGCATTGCAACTGCGTCTCAAATTGCTGAATTGTAAGCCGTCCTTGCAGTAATGCATCGGTTTCCTTGTTAGCGAACACTAAATGGCCTTTGCTATTGCAACTCAGCAATCACAAATATGAAATCACAGTCATTTTTAACTATAAGAGTTGGATTCAGTTGTCATTCTTAAATGTGCAATTGCAGCATTTTTCCTTAGGAATAGCCCAACCGAGCCTTGGCCTGGAGCGCATGCTATTAGCCTAGCCGCGTGTAGCTCCACTCCTCTCTAACAAGGTCTATTTATATTCCTCACACAAACACTAACAGTTTTATCCTTAGTTAGTGCTCCTGTCAACTGAAGCTATCTGTACTATGCCTCACAAAAGACAAATTTAGAGGGAGAAAACAGGTCTCTGTGCGGGCAAAAATACATCATCACATGCAAATTACAGCTGATAACGGGAGTCCAAAGGGGAAAGATTATCAAGTATTTAGGCGCCGGGGCTCTAGATGCAAAGAGCCAATTGCGTAGTGTTAATACCGCTAACCAATGATATCGCCCTGAGACTCCCACGACTCCGTGCTATCAGGACCACTACATTCGGTGCAATTATCAGCAGCATGGACTGATAAGAAATAAATAAAGTAAGAAGAGCAAATTTTGCTCTGCTTCAATTTACCTGACAAATATTAATCAATTTGCTTTCAGGTTCAGAAGTATAGACTTTAGCATACTAATTATATGGCTAGAGCATATTAGACAAAGAGTCTAAAATATAAAATATATCACAGGTGGAATATAAGAATGTATTCTGTGTAAACGGCTGATGAATGGACCTTGGGTTGATCCACAAACTAGATGGTTGTTCAATAATATGGAAATAAAATGTCTTAAACAAATGTCTTGGAAATACCCTCTCCTCCCCCCCCCCCCCCAGCAAATACTAATGAGATTAATGGTTTTATATTAAACTAATTTATTTGCATTTATTTGATAAAAAATACAGTAAACACAATATTATTATTATTATTTTTTTACAATTTAAAATAATCTCTACATTAACATGCCATCGATTAATGGATGGATGGATGGATGGATTGATTGATTGATTCATTGAGGTGAAGTAAGGCCAAGTATGGTGACCCATACTAGGAATTTGTGCTCTGCATTTAACCCATCCAAGTGCACACACACAGTAGTGAACACTAGTGATGGGAAGTTCAGATCATTTTACCGACTCGGATCTTTGAGTCTCGTTCAGCAAAATTAACAAATCTTTTTTCGAGTCATTTCGTTCATTTTACCAAAATATAATTAAAAAGCTACGTGTTACTTCCGTAACACATGTACTGCTTGTACAAACGTTGATTACACTACAAACAAGACAAAACTATAATACTATTAGAAAAAGAAAAGTTTAATTCATTGTTTACCTGGGTCTTCAGTCTATGATTAGCTCTCTCACCTCTATCTGTACAGGTTTGAGTCGTTCGTTCATCACGTGACAGCCCCATACGCTTAACCTATGCTGCCTGAGCCGGAAACAGAATTGATTAGTTCATTTCTCGAGTCTTCGGGTTTGAGTCGTTCGTTCATAGTTGCGCAATTGCGCATGCGCGACTGAACGAATCACTCCCCGAGACGACTCGTTCTTCCCGAGTCACATTAATGAATGAATCGTTCAAGAACGACCCATCACTAGTGAACACACACACACACACCGTGAACACACACCCAGAGCAGCTGCATTGAAACTGCAATTGGACAAATAAATGCAATAAATTCCTCAATGTGCAACAAAAAACTGTCACTTTGCCTCAAAATACATGTATTTTTAGGTTCCCAACTCATGGGTTGCAACTGAATGTATTCTGTGTAAACGGCTGATTCATATTGCTATCGCTGCGTCGCCCGGGGAGCAGTTGGGGGTACGGTACCTTGCTCAAGGGACTCACCTCAGTCGTGGTATTGAGGGTGAAGAGAGTGCTGGCTATTCACTCCCCCTACCTACAATCCTTGCCAGACCTGAGACTCGAACCTGCAACCTTTGGGTTACAAGTCTGACTCTCTAACCATTAGGCCACAGCTGCCCCTAAGACCAAGGCGGGCTCGTCCGGGATTTGAACCCAGGACCTCTCGCACCCTAACCGAGAATCATACCATAACCACCCAGATTCATTGATTCATTGATTCATTGTTTCGTTGATTCATTCATTCGTTGATTCATTCATTCATTGTTAATTTAAAATAACTTATACATTAACATATTTTGAAATGTAATCTTATTTTAAAATTCTATTATTTAATTATTTTTTGCTTACCAACCATTTATTTGATTTTATTTGAAATTACAGTAATAATAATAATAACAATAATAATAATAATAATAATAAATAATAATCAGATTGTTTTTTAAAATTTAAAATAACCTCTACATAAACATTTTAAAATGTAATCTTATTTTTAAATTAGTATTATTAAATAAATATTATTTATTTACTTTTTCTGCACACCAAGCATTTATTTGATAAAAATACAGCAAAAATAACAATATTCCGTTTTTTAATTTAATTTAAAATCTTTTTTTTTTATTTAATTTAAAATAACTTCTAAAACATTTTTAAATATAATCTTATTTGTCTTATTTATCTTATAAAATGCTATTTATTCATTTATTTATTTATCTGCACACTAAGCATTTATTTGATAAAAAATACATTAAAAGTAAAAAAAAAAAAAAATTAGATTGATTTGTACAATTTAAAATAACCTCTACATTAACATCTTGTAAAATGTAATCTTGTTAAAAAATGCTATTTGTTCATTTATTTATTTTCTGCTCACCAACCATTTATTTGATAAAACATAGAGACAAATAATAATATTCATACTTGTACTATTTAAGATGACCTACTCATTAACATATTTTAAAACATAATTTTATATTAAAATGTTATTTATTTAAATATTATTTATTTACTGACTTCTGCAAAAATACAAAAAAAAAATATTACGATTTTTTACAATTTAAAATAACCTCTACATTAACAAATTTTAAAATGTAATCTTATTAAAAAATACTATTTATTTATGCTGTATTTGTTTGTTATAATGCTATTTATTTATTTATTTATGCATTTTCTGCACACTACGCAATTATTTGTTGTAAATACATTAAATATTTTAAATGTAATCTTATTTTAAAATTGTATTTATTTATTTATTTTCTGCACACAAACCATTCATTTGATTAAAAAAAATACAGTAAACGTAGTAATATTCAGATTTTGTTCTTACCATTTAAAATAACCTCTACATTAACATATTTTAAAATGTTATTTATTTATTTACTGCTTACCAAGCTATTATCGGATAAAAACAAATACAGCAAAAAATAATAATATTCAGGTTTTTAACATTTAAAATAACCTCTACATTAACAAATTGTAAAATGTAATCTATTTCTGTGATGCAAAGCTGGATTTTCTAGCAATCTTACTCCAGTCTTTATTGTCACATGGTTGTACGGTGTCATTTTTTACTGTTCGAGTGTTGTATTTTTTATTTATTATTATTATTATTTTTTTACATTACTAACTACAATTATCTACCTATCTATCTAGGTTACTTTTGAAATGTAATAGGTTACACTATTTAAAATGTATTAAGTAGTGTAACTGTTTCAATTAATCTGACTACATTTGGTTACGTTTTGATTACCTTTCAAAATTTCTCTCTATATATCATCATATAGTATGATGCAATATTTAGGAGGACAGTGTTAATGAATGTTTCATCTGTTAGACATAAAAAAAGCTCAATCTGCAACACCAGATCCTGTCAAGTCTGAAACTCCTGGATGAATAGCAGTGTCTTTCTTCAGGTACAGCTGGAGCCTGCTGTGTTTGCTTTGACTCGAGCCCAGAGTCTCTACCTGTAGGAAGGTCATTGGGAGGGAAGGGAGGGAATGAGTGCATACGACCTGAGAGAGCAAGATAAACAGAGGTAGCTTCGCTCCACTTAGCCGAGCAAATAGTCAGGATATTACCGCAAAGGGGAGAACTGTCACCCGTGCCTCACTAACCAGCTGTTTGGAATTAGGCGCAAATAAAGGGACTAATTGATTTCCATTTTCGCACAGAACCTTTCGCAACAAGCTAATTGGTGGAGGATCAAACAGATTGTGATGAATTGATGCGGCTTAGATGGTCGAGTGAGAAACAGAGGAAAACAATGAACTTCAAATGAGTGAATTTTACATGTTTCATGATGAATGGCTTGTTGTCAGGCCTTCTTAATTTGAGCACAATGGTCACATGCTGAAGTGGCACGCACTTCTCTATCTCACTCGCGCTTAAACAGACAAACACATCGCTCTTTTGTCTACAGCCGAAGCCCGACCTTGGAGTTCCTCAAACTTCATTGTCAGTGTGGCATTCAGAGACAGACTTGGCTTACAAGCTGCTGCGCGCTCTGAATTTGTACACCGTTAAAGGTGAAGTGTGTCATTTCTAAGCCAGTGCCGTCGTAAAACTCGTTTCCACTGGAAGGACAAAAAGATAGTCCTGCCTCCAAATTTTATGGAATCAAAAATAACAAAATTGAGCTTACGACTGTGGTTACTTAATCACAACCTTCAACCTGTCCGTCAAACGAAATGACAATGCAAGTTGGCTCACTTTGTGCTGAACCTGATGATTTTGAGATGGTTTTAGATTGAAAAACAAAATATAATAGAAGAAAAGGAGAAAGCCCAAGTGTCAAAACATAAGTTGACATAAACATTGCTATTAACACACAGGAAAAAATGTGGAGACACTGTGCAGATGCAAACAAGGGTAACTATCTTCCTTTAGATAAAGGATGCATACAAAATTGTGTTTTATACACTTTATCACTGTCAGGATTATGTCTGTGTTTTGTCCTGTTCTGTCTTTCCTAGTGTTTTTTCCCCCCTATGTTTCATAGTCCTTTTGGTTTAGTCCTTGTCTCCCCTTTTGGTTTAGTCTAGTTGGTTTAGTCATGCCCATATTTGTATTTCCCCCTCGTTAGCCTTGTTAGCTTGTTTGTAACCACGCCCTGTCTTCAGTGTATTTAAGTCTGTTGCTGTTCACTCCCTGTTGTCCGTCGTTAAAGTTACATGGTTTCTGTTTGCTTTGTGTTCATCTTTTACATTCTTAATAAATATTAGTGTTTATCATTTATTCCGGTTCCTGCTCCTCCTTCATCTGCACTCCTCATCCTGCTAGACTGTGACAATCACATGCTTTATTTGTATAGTCTTTTTATTTAAAGGGGTCATCGGATGCAAAACTCACTTTTACATGTTGTTTGAACATTAATGTGTGTTGGTAGTTTGTGTGCACAACCACCTTACAATGATTTAAATCCACCCAGTGGTATTTTTTTTTTAAATCTTTAAAAGCAATATCCCCTTTTTAAAATCAGGTCATTCTCAGACAAAGGCCGCTCCCACAATAGTTGATTGACATGAGCGCCTTACCTTAGACCCGCCCTTACCGAGCCGAAACAGTCCGACTCCGATCGCCATTGTGTCGACTCAGGTGCAGGGGAAGACAAGAATGTCTCCGATTGAGCGACTGAGGTGTTCTGTTGTTGGATGTAATAATGAACATAGCGGTCGTCATTTACTCCCAACATCTGAGCTGCTGAAGACACGGAGAATTAACGTTACTTTCGTTTTTAATAAGGAAAGCGGCGATCCAGATCTACATATGCGTCTATGTTCGTACAAATTCTTCCTGATGCAGCTTCACCCATAGCAGAAGGGTTTTTATGCATCTTTGCAAACAGCCTTTAATGTGCTTGTTGGCAAGTTTCACCGCTAAACGCAGCTAAATTAAATATTACGGCTCATCACTGCAGAGAGGGGTGGGGTGAGCAGAGCTCATTTGCATTTAAAGGGACCATGTGATAAAATTAGTTGATTTTTTGCAGAGATGATTTTGACAAGGTAAAAGGGTGTTTTATTACACTTAACCAAAGTCTATTATAGACTTTTCATTAAGACCCTAAAGAATCATATGAATTTGTGGAAAATGGGCATCCGATGACCCCTTAAATGGATACAACATCACAGAATCATGGAAGTGTAAAATTAACAAGATTATTAGCTGATTTTGGGAACAAAACGAACAGAACTCTGTGAAACAGCCACTCTGGATTTAACCATTATGGATTTGAATTTATTTATGTATTTATTTATTTATTTTTGCAAGTGTTGGACATTTCAGCCCGTTTCTGCCACATTGCTAAAGAATAAAAAAAGGTAATTGCGACTTTTTATCTGACAATTGAGTTTTGTTTTGTTGCAATTGCAAGTTTACATCTCAACTTTTTTTTTCTTTTATACAAACTCGCGATTCTGATATAAACTCGCAATTGCGCATTATGTCAGAATTGTGAAATATAAAACTCGCAATTCTCAAAAAATATGATTTTTTCCACCTCAAAATTTGACTTTATAACTCGCAATTGTGAGTTTATATCTCATAATTCTGAGAAAGAAAAAAAGTCAGAATTGTGCGTAAAAAGTCAGAATCACAAGACATAAACTTGCGAGATAAACATTTGTACAATAAAACAATGACATTAATGTAACATAGGCTCAGAGACATTCGGATCCATGTGCAAGGCTTTATTCAGGATAACACAACTCACGGGAATTCCAATAGAGTAGTCACAAAGCAGGCGGGAATCAACAAGGCTGGCAGCAAGAATCGTCAACGATAGAAACAGTCCAGGGTCATACACGGGAAGGCAATCACAGGGAATAACGCTCAGAAATATGTCCATGGGAACGATAAGACTTCGCAAAGAAGTTCAGAATGTCCGCGCCTTATAAAGGCTAGAAATGATTGTGAAAATAGACAACACCTGAAGCGGAACAGACCGAGGTACGTGAGTAAACTGGGTCCGGGTAGGAACTAAAATGCGGGCGAAGGTTCCCGCTGCGACCGTTCGGAGAGGGCCACAGAGGCACCGTCTGTGACAGAGCCCCTCCCCTGCGAGCGGCTCCCGAAGCGAGCCACTCCTCGGCGCCGAGGTCTACCACGGGGGCGAGGGGCCGGCTTACCCGGGTGATCCCGGTGGAACGAGGCGGTGAGTTGAGGGTCGAGAATGTCCTTGGAATTGACCCATGACCTCTCCTCGGGACCGTACCCCTCCCAGTCGACAAGGTATTGGAGTACTCCCCCTCGACGCCGAGAGTCCAGGATCTGATTAACCTGATATATGTTCTCCACATCAGGTAGCAGGGAAGGGGTCTCAGCCTGGTCAGCCTCGTCCTGGTCCCCCTCTCCACCAGGGTCCGCAGCGGGCTTGAACAAAGAGACGTGAAAGGTGGGTGAGATACGATAATGGGACGGTAATTGTAAACGGAAAGAAACAGGGGTTATTTGTTTAATAATTTTGAAGGGACCCACGTACCTCGGACTGAGTTTCTTGCAGGGGAGCCGGAGGCGAAGATCTCGGGATGATAACCACACCCACTGGCCCACTTGGTAATGAGGTGCCCTCCTGCGGAGCCGATTGGCCTGACGAGTAACCCGTTGAACTGCTCTCTGTAGGTTAGTATGGGCGGCCTCCCAGGTAGCCTCACTCCTTTGCAACCAAGCGTCCAGTGTGGGGAGGTTGGTGGGTTCGCCGGACCAGGGAAACAATGGTGGTTGAAAGCCCAATACACATTGGAACGGGGTTAACTGAGTAGAGGGCTTTTTGAGTGAGTTCTGGGCGTACTCTGCCCACAGCAAGTAGTCACTCCAGTTATCTTGATTCAGATGGCAGTAGGCTCTGAGAAATTTGGTTAGTTCCTGGTTGAGCCTCTCTGCCTGCCCGTTGGATTGAGGATGATAGCCTGACGTCAGACTCACGTTGATATTTAGCTGGGAGCAGAAGGCCTTCCAGACTCGGGAGGTGAACTGAGGACCACGATCTGATACTATGTCCTCAGGTAAGCCATAGAAACGAAATACTTGATGTAGGAGCGCCTGAGCCGTCTCCCAGGCGGTGGGCAGTTTGGGGAGGGGAATGAGTCGGCAAGCCTTAGAGAAACGGTCAATAATGGTTAAAATTGTGGTGTTATGGTTAGAGGGAGGTAGATCTGTGATGAAGTCCACAGCCACGTGGGACCACGGTCGTTCAGGAACAGGCAAGGGCTGAAGGAGACCCGCTGGGCGTTGGTGCTGTGACTTAGATTTGTTGCAGGTAGCACAAGCCTTCACATAGCTGGTAATATGTTGATTCATTTTGGGCCACCAGAATTTGTTCAACACGAGTTCCTTCGTTGCTTGGATACCAGGATGTCCAGAACTGGGATTTTCATGGATTAGGGTTAGGAGACGCTGGCGAAGAGTTTCCGGCACATAAGTCAATTCGGCAGGACATTCGGGAGGCGTGGGATCGGTTTGCTGGGCGTCGGAGATCTCCGTCATAATATCCCACTGAACTGGAGAAACGATCAATGTGGTTGGTATGATAGTAGCGGGCTGTGAATCCAATTGAGAGTGATCGTGTTGTCGAGACAGAGCGTCGGCCTTGCCATTTTTCGACCCGGGGCGATAGGTGATCTGGAAGTGGAATCGTGAGAAGAATAGAGACCATCTAGCTTGACGAGCATTGAGACGTCGAGCTGACCGTAAATACTCTAAATTCTTATGATCAGTAAGAACGAGGAATGGGGTGCTGGATCCCTCCAGCCAATGCCTCCACTCCTCCAAGGCTACTTTCATGGCCAGGAGTTCCCTGTCCCCAACGTCGTAATTGCTCTCCGCAGGACTGAGTTTTCTGGAGTGGTATGCGCAGGGGTATAGTTTGGGTGGGTTACCATGACGTTGTGAGAGAATGGCCCCTGTGCCCGTGTTGGAGGCGTCTACCTCTACTACGAACTGCTTGTCGGGGTCTGGGTGCCGTAGAATGGGAGCGGACGTAAATCTGGATTTTAAATCTTGAAAAGCCTTCTCACTGGAAGGGTTCCACGCCAACTTGCCGGTGCCCTTACGGGTGAGGGAGGTGAGTGGAGCGGCCACCTGGCTGAAACCACGGATGAACCTCCTGTAAAAGTTAGCAAACCCCAGAAAGCGCTGTAACTCCTTGACAGAGTGGGGACGTGGCCATTGCACCACGGCGGATACCTTGTTGTCCTCCATAGTTATGCCCTCTGAGCTGACGATGTATCCCAGAAAGGAGACCGTAGACAGGTGAAACTGACACTTGGGAAGCTTGGCGTAAAGTTGATGCTCAATGAGTCTTTGTAGCACTGCGCGGACGTGTTCTACGTGTTCCTGTAGGTTCCTGGAGTAAATGAGGATGTCGTCAATATAGACTATTACATATTGGTTCAGCATGTCCCGGAAAATGTCATTGACTAAAGCCTGAAACACAGAGGGACTGTTGGACAATCCGAAGGGCATCACAAGATACTCGTAGTGACCAGTGGTAGTTGAAAAGGCGGTCTTCCACTCGTCGCCTGCTCGGATGCGTACAAGGTTGTAAGCGCTCCTCAAGTCCAGTTTGGTGAAGATGCGGGCCGAGCGGAGTTGTTCTAGGGCTGCAGGTACCAGGGGTAGAGGGTAACGGTACTTAACAGTAACTTCATTGAGGGCTCTATAATCAATGCATGGGCGGAGAGAGCCGTCTTTCTTCTTGACGAAGAAGAATCCGGCTGAAGCCGGTGAGGTTGAAGGACGTATGAAACCTTTAGCCACTTCCTCCTCAATGTACTGCTGCATGCTCAGGGTTTCGGGTTGTGAAAGTGGATAGACTCGTCCCCTGGGGGGAATGACTCCTGGCAGAAGGTCGATGGCACAGTCTGAGTCGCGATGAGGTGGCAGTTGTGTTGCCTTCACTTTGCTAAAGGCCAGGCTAAGGTCCTGATAGTGCGCTGGTAGGTTCTCTAGGGTCACGGGCTCGGAAGGGACAGTGGAGGATCCTGAAGAAGTTCTCTGTGGATAGTTCAAGCAGTTCAGTTGACAGGTCGTGGACCACTGTGATATCTCTTGATCCTTCCAGGAGATCTGAGGATCATGAAGGGTTAGCCAGGGATGGCCGAGGATGATGGCGTGACTGGGTGACTGTGTTACCAGAAGCTGTATAGATTCCTGGTGCAGTGAGCTGGTGATCAGAGTGAGGTGCTGGGTGGTGAAGTGAATTCTTCCAGCCCCTAGTGGTCGTCCGTCGAGGGCTGCCACAGCCATGGGGGGTTCACATGGAATAAGAGAAATGCGGTTACGGTTAGCAAAGTCTCTGTCAATAAAATTGCCCGCAGCTCCCGAATCAACTAAAGCCTTGGTCCTAATCTGACGATTCTGAATTACTATGCATACATCTAGAAGTAATGATGGAGTCAGAGGAACATGGCTTACCCGGTTGTTAGGACGCCGAGGGGCTCGCGTCGGACATTGTGCCCGAAGGTGTCCTGGTTGACCACAGTACAGACAGAGACGGTTCCTCATTCTCCGTTCGCGCTCCTCCTCGGTCAGGCGAGTGTAGCCGATCTGCATGGGTTCCTCAGGGGATGCGGAGGGAGATGAACCGAAAAATGCTGAAGAGCGGCGACCCCTGTGAGAGCGGATGAGGTTATCCGTTCTAATGGCCATGTCCATATACTCCTCCAGATCCTTGACATCATTCCAGCGTGTTAGCTCAGCCTGAAGATCCATCCGTAATCCTCGTCGGTACATCGCTCTCAGGGGCCCTGCCTCCCAACCCGCCTGGGCTGCCAGGGTACGAAATGCCAGCGTGTAATCAGCGGCTGTAGATGAGCCTTGACGAAGGTTAAGGAGCTCATCCTCTGCCTCCTTACCATCCTCTGAGTGGTCGAACACATCTTTAAACTTCTTAAGAAAGCTTTGATAGGTAGGGAAGGTCATTTGTTGTCCCTCCCAGAGTGCTGTCGCCCATTTTAACGCTCTGCCCGACAGGAGGGAACACACCAGGGAGACTTTACAGTCATCAGTGACAAACTGTGAAGGTTGTGAATTGATGTAGATAGCGCATTGCATAAGAAATCCCTTGCACTCGCCTGCCGTCCCATCGTACTTTCCCGGGAGTGATACACGAGATGGAGCGGGTTGACTCACCGAAGCCGCGGGGGGCGCGGCAATGGCGGCCGCTGCGGGTGGATCCATCGGGGCAAACGAGCGGTTAACAGCTGCTGTTAGTTCCTGCATCGATCGTACAAGGTCCTCAGTCGTGGTTGTAAGCTTACTGAGCTGAAGATGATGTACATTGAGAACCGACGCCTGGCGGGAGACTTCCGTGATGACGTCATGAATAGCCGCTGGATCCTGATCTGGCGAAGTCTTCTGTAACATAGGCTCAGAGACATTCGGATCCATGTGCAAGGCTTTATTCAGGATAACACAACTCACGGGAATTCCAATAGAGTAGTCACAAAGCAGGCGGGAATCAACAAGGCTGGCAGCAAGAATCGTCAACGATAGAAACAGTCCAGGGTCATACACGGGAAGGCAATCACAGGGAATAACGCTCAGAAATATGTCCATGGGAACGATAAGACTTCGCAAAGAAGTTCAGAATGTCCGCGCCTTATAAAGGCTAGAAATGATTGTGAAAATAGACAACACCTGAAGCGGAACAGACCGAGGTACGTGAGTAAACTGGGTCCGGGTAGGAACTAAAATGCGGGCGAAGGTTCCCGCTGCGACCGTTCGGAGAGGGCCACAGAGGCACCGTCTGTGACAATTAAATGGCTAAATGATAAATGTGAGTTAGAATAAAACATTATTGGTGTGCATCTTGAGACAAAACAAAGGCACTGATATATTTTAAGATCAGTCAGTGCAAGTTTCTTTCAGTTGAAACAGCTCATACTTGCAATTTAAGTCTTAAGTCTTAAGCCTTGTCTGTGAAACCGGGGGATAAACTCACAATTTTGACTTTTTTCTCAGAATTGTGTGATATAAATTCAGAATTGTCAGATTGAAACTCAAGTTTTCAATTTAAATCATTTTAATTGTATGTTTTATTATTAGCTTTTTATTAACTCACAAACCCACTGCCGTACTTATATTATGCCCAGTTTGGAAAAACCTGGTGTAATGTAATGTTTAACCCTTAAATGCATACTTCGAGTCTTTAGCGACCCAGGACATCATTCACTACCCTCTCCCTCCTTCATTTTTTCAAGTTTGACATCAACTTTCTTAGTATTCCTCAAATTATTCATTATAAACAATATAACAAGAAAAAATAAATAAATAACAAAATACAAAACAATATCTGTTTTCTGATTTTTTTAAGTATATAGGGTCGCTAGAGACTCGAGGTGTGTAATAGTGTAAGTATATTTTTTGTGTGCAAAAATATGTAAATATCTAATGACTCAATATGTGCAATTGACCTTTATTCCTCGAGGTGGCACTGTTTGATAGACAATAATGGCGTGATGTTTCACTCATTATTGTCGCAGGCATAAAACAAAAGAATATATCTGCAAAAACTGAACTGCTTTAAATGTCTTTACTGCAGAGCAGCTACTGTATGCAATAAAATATAAATGTCACTGTTATGAATATAAGACAGATGCTGAATGATGGCGATGGTACAATTATCTGCTAAAATTGAACCCTTTTAAGTTTTTAAAGGTAAAGAAATATGCTTTATTTTATTATTCTGTAATTGTTATTAAAATATCAAGAGAGTTTTTTTTTTTTTGCAATTGCAGAAGTTAGAGATCCATCTGTGCTGGATATATAAGTCTGGGTCGCTAAAGACCCGAATTTGCAATAATGATTGGCGAAACATTCATGCATTTTAAGGGATAATGTATTTTATATCGATATGGAAGACTTGATGGTAGGTTCAAAACATGCTTGATAAACTTGTCAGAATATATTACTTAAAACAAGTAACCTAGATTACATAACTAACTACAATTTTCATCATGTAATCAGTAATCAGTAACAGACTACAATTTGTAAGTACTCTACCCAGTTCTAATTACAAGTATCAGTACATCAGTTCACACACTTGTAGGTTTTGTGGGAAAGTGCGCTGTAGCTTTTCAAAAGCAATTAGATTTACAATACAATAAAATCTGCCAAAAAAAACCTTACACCTTAACATAACAAGCCTCAGCGTGACAAAACAACAAGCGATAAAAGCTACCTCACACCTGCTAATCTGAATGTTTGTCTTAGCCAGAAGTGACAGCAGTAATTGACGGAATAGGTGTGTTTAGTGTCCAGCTGGATTTAGTGTCCAGATTTTTTAATCGTTAAAATAGTCCATGTGACAAGCTACGAGAATACTTTTTGTGCTCAAAGAAAACAAAATTAACAACTTTATTTACCAATTTCACCTCTTCCACGTCAGTCTTTGACATTCGATAACAAGAGTTAAATTACAAAACTGAAGAAATTGTTGAACAAAGTCGCTATAACTTCTCATAGCTTCTTCTTTTCATAGCTTTCTTTCTGGGTCTTGAACATACTAGTTGTGTTGCTGTCTAGGCAGGATCAGAAAGCTCTCTGATTTAATCAGAAATATCTTAATTTGTGTTCTAAAGATGAACAAAGGTCTTACAGCATGAGGGTGAGTAATTTATGACAGAAATTTCATTTTTGGGTGAACTATTACTTTAAGATCACATGAAAAGAGTATTTAATGCTAAAAGACATGAGCATTAGCAGAAATTAAGGTTTTAGAATAAATAAAAAACATCCAGCCAATTATAAAACAGCTGTGTCTCTTTATTTTGCGCAAAATGGCCCCACCCACCAAGAAACGTTATTGGAGCAAAATCAAAGACTATAAGATGATGGTGCACTTATATTACTTATGAATGGGCCAAAATACATGTAATATGGTATAAAAAGTACAACACGCCTTCTAAACAAAACAGCCAATCACTAATTAGTCAAGTTCAAGCATCATTGCAGCTGTAGTTAGAAGCTCTAGTTGACTGCGCACATGCATTGGCTGAACCAGCCTGAAAAATAACTTTTTAAATGCTTAAGAAGCAACATTTATAGACCAGCTAATGCCAGATTCCATTGCTGGTTTGAAATATGCTATTTAAATGTGAGTTTTTGAGATTTCAGGTTTTCCCCATTCATTCATTGGCTAGGATGCCTGAAATAGCTGCCCAGAGGTGTTGTAAATATACCCAAGTGAAGGGACTTTGACTAAAATACTGCTTCTGAGCGATATTAAACATCAAATATAGATGAAGAGAGATTGACTGTGGAATAAAACGTTGGATACTGACAGAAACCTTCAGGTTTCATCTGGAGCACCTTTGGGTCAAGAAAAATCTGATGTTTTCTTACAATTTTACACCCTCTAGTTGCAGTGCCTTACGAAAGAGAATACAAACGCAGAAAACCCAACCCACACTGTTCTGAGGAAAACTGCTTGTTGTATATCTTGTCACGACTTGTTAGGACTCGCTGTTAGACTTACAGTAGAAGGTCCCAAGTCATGTCTAGAGACTTTGGGGGTGAGAACATTTGGACCAGTATGAACACCTTGCAACTGCATTGCAACACCCTGGCATCATACTCATTTTTTCTTCAGGAATCTAGTTTGCCGTACCACGGTTTAACACTCACAAAAGCAATGCAGCACCCACGGAACTTTTCTAAAAGAAAGGTCTGAAAAGAGCCTTTGTCCTTTATCTATTGAGTAGGCACAGAATCCCCATTCTTAATTATCTTATCTACTGCTTCGAGCAGAGAAAAAAAAGGAAAAGCAACACGTATTGACATCCTCCAAAAACTATTTTATCTTTCCACTGACACTCCTTACAGAATCAGTGACTGGGTTCTCAAGAGCTCCAATGACTTGGCGATTCAATCGTTACAATAAGACAGCCAATGACGTAGCCTTGTCGAGTCAATAGACGGTAGTGAGTCATGTCGAAGACACACGCGCACACACACATTTCACAGGCCGCACACAGAGAAGCTATTCAGAAACGCCACCGTCCAATATTCTCTACCCCAGTGAACCAAAGATACAGTGACAGCATCAAATGTCACAGAATCTAAGAAGGAAATTAAACAGACTCCGAGGTCTATTTAGGATATTAAACTAAGCCAAGCATGACATCTTCAAGAGAATTTCACTAATGATAGGAAGCATTTTTTTTGCGGGTTCTAAAGCGCCTACTTAACAATATTGAGCAGCTTTAGTCTTGGAGACAAATCTGAGTGAAGGCTTTTCGAAAAGAGAAGGACTTAAATATTGTATCAAGGAAGGGATCTCTGAAGTTCTGCTGAGAAATATCCAGAGTTCTGTGCTAAGCTTCCTGACATGATTTGAAAGGAGGAATTGAGGAATTGAAACCCCTAGTCTATCAGCTTCTTAACACATTATTTGTTTAATGAATGGCTCAAGGAAAAGTCATTTCTGCCAAGTGAAAATTTGCACAGATTTTCTGCAAACTTTGGTGGAAAAATCCAGTGGAAAGTTCTTCCTTAAAATCATGTATTGCCAGTACCAACGTGATCTCATGACGAAAATTTACCTTTTTCACAAAATGTGAAATACATACCAATAAGTACATATCACTTTGGTTTCCAACAGAAATGAACACTAGAAGCGGTAAAACGGCAATCACTTCAAGCTTGCTCGGTAGCTCATACGGCACAGAATTGGACTTAGGATGCGGAATCTTTGGGTACAAGTCCTGTCAAAAACATGACTCACGAAGAAAGAGCTGAAAGATGAGAAACTGAAAAACTAGCTAAAACGGCATGTTTGCGATTACGTTTTTACGTCACATTCGCTTTTGTTCATGCTATCGGGTAGGTTTAGGTGTAGTGCAAATGTTACGTTTTTGGAGATGGAGATGAGTAAATTTTTCTTATTTTGCCTAAATATCACTTTTTTTTTTTCATTTAGTACTGCCCTTCAGCGCCTATAGAAGATAGTTACATGTTTCCCAAAACACAAAATAGGTTCAATTTACCCTGATCTTCAAATTCAAAAAGTTTTCACCCTTTCACCTTTTCACACTTAATGCATGTATGTGGTTTTTTTTTCTACTGGAGTATTAGTGAGAATTTGAAACTTCTGTAATAGTTGCATATGAGTCCCTCAGTTGTCCTCAGTGTGAAAAGATGGATCTTAAAACCATACTGTCATGGTTGGAAAGGGTGCAAATACACAAAAATGCTAGGAAACCAAATAAATTGTGGGACCTGAATGATTTTTCTAAAAGAACAGCAGGCAGTTTAACTGTTCAGGACAAACAAGGGACTCATGAACAACTATCACAAAAAAAAAAACGAAAAAAAAAAAACGAAAAAAAACAGCTGTGGATCATTCAGGTAACAACACTTTGAACTGTGCCATTTTTATAAATTCAGCTATTATTTTCTTTTGTGGACTATATGTTAAAACATCTTTTATGTGAAATATCTTATTCAGGTCAGTACTAAATAAACAATAACATGCATTTTGTATGATCCCTCTTATTTTGGTAGAATAATTAACATTTTGCAGATTCTGAAAGGGGGATGTAAACTTTTGACCTCAACTGTAACTAATCTAATGCGTTACTTTTTAATTTACAAGAAAATATCTGAGCTACTTTTTGAAAAAAGTAACTTTTGCCAAAAATATATTTTTTTTATATTAAAAAGTAATGCAATTAGTTACCTTTTTAGGGAGAAACACAATATTAATGCATTACTTTTAAAAGTAACTTTACACAACACTGCTTTCCAGAATGAGAAAGTGCTTGCTAGACCATACTTTTATAGAAATACCTGTACGACTTTGTTGATTTGTTGTTTTAAAGGAATAGTTCACCGAAACATTAAAATTTGATGAATGTTTACACACCCACATGCCATCCAAGATGTTAATTGGTTTGTTTCTTCATCAGATTTGGAGAAATGTAGCATTATATCACTTGCTCACCAATATATCCTCTGCAGTGAATGGGTACCATCAGAATACGAGTCCAAACAGCTGATAAAAACATCACAATAATCCACACGACTCAAGTACATCAATTAACATTGTGTGATGTGAAAATCTGCATGTTTTAATGCAAAATATTGCTTTCTCTAGTGGAAAAGTCATCTTGTCTGAATCGGGAGAGAAATATGCACAGATAAAGCACTGTTTACTTTTAAGCTTTTGTATTTTTGGCCAGAAAGTGAGTTTAAAGGTAAATCATGATAGATTTGTTTCTTACAAACATTTAGCTTTTCGCTTCACACAACATTACTGCAGAGGATCCATTGGTGAGCAAATGATGCAATACTACATTTCTCCAAATCTGACGAAGAAACCAACTTATCTGCATCTTCAATGGCCTGAAGATGAGTAAATATTGGGATTTGGGGTGTTGTGATGATTTACAGATTCAAAATTAAATTCAGTCTTATCAGTCAGTCCAATACTGCTTTCTTTGTTGTTTACAAAGTCTAATTTCCATTGCATGCAGATGTGAGGGGATGAGGATATTTCCAATTCACCATACTTCCCGTGGCTTGCCTTCCAATAGCTGAAAGTGTGACTTTCCTCTCTGCCAGATATCAAGACTGTATCCAAACACGCTGCACATTATTTATAGCACACAAACTGACCCACATCCATGCATGAGCAATGCATGCCCCAGTCACCACTAATGATCTCTTTCTATCCGCGTTGCGATTGCTTGCGGGATGGCGTTTTGGGGCATTAGACTATCCTTTCACTGACCTGACAAAACAGTGCCCGCATGGATGCATTTCAGATGGAAATTCATGGATGAAAGTCCAAAGCGTGGTGGCTTAGAACTGTTATGCCGCATGCATTAAGTCAGATAAGATTCAGACATCTTAACACATCCCAGAGTTCACTAGCTTGCCAGTACGCCAGTTGAAAGATATATAATTTACGCATCGAACGTGTCATTTTCAATGCACTTAAACGGCTTGAAGGAATGCGGCTGGTGTTTTGAGGAGCCAAAAGTCCTTTTCATTTTCGGGATGATTTCTGTCTTAGTCCTTTTTAATTTCATGCATTCCTGTCGCGTTATACTTCATCATTAAAAGCGTGTTGAGCATACACAATGTGTCGTATGTACACTGATTTCAAAGCTGTTCTCGTCAAGCGGATGTCAACAGATCGGCAGTTAAAGCACAAAACAGAATGAGGATTAATAGATAAAGCCAGAGCAAAGAAAAGGCGAAGTGAGACAAGAATGACAGTGTTCTTGGAAAACATAGTGGATCGAAACGGGGGCGAATTACACAATGACCTTCTGGCAGGTTGCTGGGCTTTGCCTGAGGTGGGCCGGGCCAGTGCTTCTGCGCAATTCTTGCGCACCAGCAGGTCTGATAAACCGTCAGTAATCTCTGTTTCTGTCACTCTCACTAAACAAACACTGTTAGTCGTGCAAGCCAAATGTTTTGACTGTTGGCAGTAATTTTGAGGCATACTGTAGCTTAATCTGGTGTAGAACCACTTGTGCAGATATGAGGTACAGTCTGACCGACATGGAAGACTACCAATCACACTTCGCTCAGTTTTATATGTCATGAATAGAACAGAGTTCCCTTTTAACATTTTCGTTTTAAAGAAAACTGTATGTTGCCAAAATGTTACATTATTAGTTAAATGCATAAGGGTTGCGAATTGGGCAGGGCATAAATATTGATTTCTCGATTTAAATCTATTCTCATATTTACGAAACAATATTGATTCTTAAACCTCAAGGATCGATTAGTCTAGCCTGTTTTCAGGTGAATGGATCATTATTGACCTTATTTTCTCCCGTAAGAGTGGAAACTTGATGTCTCTGGCTTCCGGTGTCATTTGCTTCCAGCTATTTTTAGCAGGAATCAACAAATCTCAACAGTTTTGCCACTTACTGCACTTCGTTACGGGTTCAAGCGAGTAGCTATTGTAATTGTTAGAATGGTCACAAATCTCCACGTAAAACTGATCGTGCAGACCAAACCGTAAGCTATAGAGACTTGAAACTTGGAGGGATGGTAGTAATAACACTGCCTACATTGTGGCCAAGGCTTGTCCAAATCGGCCTGACGGGGGCGCTACAGTGATCAAAAGTATGAAATTGTTCATAACTCCTAAATCGTCAGTTGCAGGCTGAAGTGGCAAAATCATCGGGTACTAGTCCTAGGTTGTTTGCCCGGAACCAAATCAGGGCATAAAGATGCTCTGGAGAGTAAAAATCAATCAAAAAAGTCATCATGGCAAAGGGATGTCAAAACGTTCGAAAGAGGCACGGCTTTTAGACTTTTGAAAACAATTGTCTCCTGAGGGGAGATAGCACATTTTTCAAGGGTGTAAACTATTTTTTTTATCGCATATATGCACAATATTCATAGCATTTGATAGAAGTCCTCATTCCGAAGAACTTTGCCTTTAGAACCAATCAAATCATTTGTTAAATGTTTGAGAAGATGTAAAAAACTACTTTTGCAAACTAGTCCTATGTTTGTTTTTGTGAATTGTGGGGACATTCTATAGACGTAATGGTTTTTATACTGTACAAACGATATTTGCTATCACCCTACACCTTCCCTACACCTAAACCTAGCCCTCACAGGAGACTGTGCATATCTTTACATTCTCAAAAAAACGTATTCTGTATGATTTATAAGCCTTTTGAAAAGTGGGGACATGGGCAATGTCATCATAAGTCACCCTCTCCTTGTAATACCTATGTCATACCCATGTTATTACACAAATTTGTGTCCTGATATGTCACAAAAACAAACACACACACACACACACACACACACACACAAAAAAAAAAAAAAAACAAAAAAAAAAAAAAAAAAAACAATGCAGTATAATTTTCTGGACTAAAGAAATCAGTCTAATGATGATGTGCTGCTCAAGAAACATGACTATTATTAATAATGTTATTTATAATCTTAATAAACGGTCTATAACTAGGGGCCCCCAAACCCTTGATTTAAAGATGAGGAAAAAAACAAAAAAAACAATAAAGACTAGCTCAGCTTTTGTCTCCAACCTGGTAAACGTTCAAAAAAAGAACTACAGACTTTGCTCTGAGGGGAAACTGGAATTATTGTACTTCTGTAACATGACAGCATGACTCAGTAAAAGGCGAGCGAGGAGTTAGCCGAACGCCTGGAGATTAGGTTGAGTTGGCCACTCACCCAATCGGACAGAATAAACTGTCTCCGGCTGGTGGAGCGTCTCAGTCCTTGCGTTTATGAGACCATCTCCGCTCTGTCAGCGGCAACGCCATTATAGCAATTCCGGCAGGTCTTGATCTCAATTTTTTACCACATTCAACACGTTTAAAATCCAATTTTTAAACAAAATTAAATTTCTGAACTGTGACTAATTGTAACTACCAGCCACAATTTGCAGAGAGCAGTTTCCCCTTTTTCAAGCGGTGAAAGGTTGCCATGTATCTGACTGCTATTTTAATACTAATACCGCATGCAAGACTCGTTTGCAAATTTTACCACTTATTAACTTCTTGTGGGTTGGTTTGCTTTGGATGGCTGCCACAGCTGCAGAGAAGATGGATCTATAGCGAGGGGATGTTTGATGGGAAAGATAGAGCTAACAATGCTACAGTGCTTGATAGCAGCGTACTGTAGCCCAAGGCTAAATCTCTTTATTCAGGCCCAGGCTATCATCGCTAACACAGAGCAAACTAATTTGGTTACAAAATGCTGACAACTGAGACATAAGGTCGCTGAGAGTGCAACTTGTGAAGGGGGAAGAACTGTTATTAATGCACACTGACATGTTTAGGTTTGTTCTGGCGCTAGTTGTTTTTGCTAAGCTTAAAGGTAGATGCTTTTTATTGAAAAGAACAGTTCATCCAAAACGTTTGAATCTTTTATTCACGGTCATGTTGAGTTTCTTACCTTTAAATGCATTTTCGAAGAATTTGTTCATCACAGATTCTTTTTTTGTTACTGTAAGTCATTGTTTTGTTCCAGCAGTAGCTGTTTTTGCTAATCTTAAAAGTAGGTGCCTTTCATTTAAAGGAACAGTTCATCCAAAAATCTATTTTTTTTACTCACCGACATCTTACTTTATTACATGGGACAGAAATGGGACATTTTTAAGAATATGTTGATAACAAATTCATTTTTGCTATTATAACTCATTGTTTTGTTGTGGCGCTAGTTATTTTTTACTAAGTTTAAAAGTGGGTGCTATTCATTTAAAGGATCAGTTCATCCAAAAAAAATCCAAAATCTTTTACTTACCAACATCTTTTTTTTTTATTACATGGGACATAAAAGAGCCATTTTTAAGAATATGTTCATAACAAATTCATGTTGACTTTTTTCTTAAGTGGGACATAAAAGAGGAATTTTTGAAGAATATGTTGATCACAAATCCATTTTTTTTTTTTTTGCTGTTATAACTCACTGTTTTGTTTTCAGCACTAGCTATTTTTGCTCAATTTAAAAGTAGGTGCTTTTCATTTAAAGGAACAGTTCACCCAAAAACCTCTTCTCACAGTGATTTTGACTTTCTTTCTTAGGTGGGGCATAAAAGAGGATTTTTTTAAACAGTATGTCCATCACAAATCAATTAATGCTATTATAACAAATTGTTTTGAGTTTAAAAGTAAGTGCTTTTTGATTTAAAGGAACAGTTCACCCAAAAATGTTCCATTCATTTACTCACTGACTTTCATTCTTAGGTGGGGCATGAAATGTTTTGTTCTGACACTAGCTGTTTTTGCTAAGCTTAAAACGCATGGCCAATGCCTTTCATTTAAAGGAACAGTTCATCCAAAATTGTCCCAATCATTTACTCACTTTCATTTGTATTTTCTCTCTTAAACAGAACATCACAAATTACTTTGAGTGGACTATCTCTTTAAATGTATAATTCTGCATGGTTAATTTTCACAAAGTAACATAACGCCGAAGATGAGTTATAATAGCGCATGTTCAGCTCTATAAGAATAAGAATTTTAAGTAATGCATTGACTTTTAATACGAAAAGACACTGTTTACATTATATCCCTGTAAACGTATTTCCGATAGCTCTTCTCAGGAAGTTGAAACATCGCACCTCACTATTCGTCTGTTGCTTTGTTTGGATTTGTGCATGTAATCCTCTTTGCGGCTTAAAATGATACGAAGTCAGAGAGCCAAAAACCTCTGTCTCATAGCGCCTGGTTAGAAAGAGAGAGAAAGACAGGAACCAGGAAAAGAAATTTAAACAGGATGCCCATATTGCGGTTTTAACATGGATGACATTCCTAGACTTATAGAACACAATTTAAGAGAAAATTTGGAAAATGTTTTATCATAATCTAACAACGTTTTCCTTCTCTGAAACAACTTTGCTTTGAGCTGACGTCATCAAACCCTTTTATTTTTAACTCCTCCCCTTAAACCATCTGGTGCATTCTGGTTTATAATACCCACTTTTCATTTCTAGCTTTCCCCCTCTCCATTGAATGTCCTGTTTGTGATTGTTGTTAAAAATGGTTTTAATTTTGACTTGAAAAACTAAGTGAAGACACAGCTAGTGTCCATTCAACTTCTGGCCTCACTGAAAGCGATTTACTAAACCATTGTGTGATTCATTTTAATACTCTCCTCCCATTAATTTTGTGTCTGAAAGAGAAACCCCTACAAAAGCATATTCAATTAGGTCAGGTGCAAAAATAACTGTGTCCACACCTTTTCAGCGCTAATTCTTCACAGTGCATCTTTAGTAAAAGACGGTTTGCGCTGACGCCCATAATTATGCCCATAATATGGCCCATAGTTGCATAACAATCAGACCAGTGCACCAATGAGAATTCCATGTGGATGGAGCTGTACACTGTTAAAAGTTTTCACCAGTTTCAACTTAAAAGCTTAAATTTAGCAGCTGCCTTAAGATTTTAAGTTAAATCAACTTAAGTCACTTAAACTCACAAGTTATGTCAACTCATTTTTATTGTAATAAGTTAAAATGACTTGTAGTTTTAAGCTGATTTAACTTAAGAACTTTAGGCAGCTGCTGAACTTACAGTGGTTGTACAGTGTACAGTCCAATGCAAAATAAATAAATAAAGAGATACCAACAGAACGTCTTACCGTTTGGTTCCATTTGATTATGACATAAAATTAATTCATTAAATAAATAAACAGATAGATAAATACATGCATACACAAATAAATAAAGCTTTAATTATTTGTCATAATACACTTTAAAAAGCGAAAATGTAAACTTTTTTTTCTATTTGATTTGAGCCTTATTTATTAGCATTTTATTTGTTTAAGACAATGCAATGTTAGCTGAAAAGGTCATCTTAGATAATTAGTGTTAAACTGAAATTTTGGCAACTGAAAATGTTTGTCTAAAACAAACAAACAATAATAATAATAATAATAATAATAATTTAAAAAACACTAATAATCGAAAATATGGAGATTAGTGGTTTAATTTATCACTTAAGAACATGACACTCTCAACAGCAGAAAAAAAAAAATAATAAATCAAAATTAATGGATGAATGAATTAAAAATATATATTGAGTTTCAATCTTTTACCAAGCATAAAAAAAAAATCAATCCAAAAATATTTTCCATTTTTGCTTTTTATTGTGATAGGACAGATCAGAATTGACAGGAAGCGAAGCAATCAAACGCTTCCTTTCCAGCGTTTTGCATGTCTCCACTGGTATTTTTGCCCATTCATCTTTAGCAATGAGCATCAACTCTTTCAGGTTGGAGGGTCTTCTTGCCTTCACCCTGATCTTTAGCTCCCTCCACAGATTCTCAATTGGATTTAAGTCAGGACTCTGGCTGGGCCGCTGCAAAACGTTAATGTTTTTGTCTGCTGACCATTTCTTCACCATTTTGCTGTGTGTTTTGGGTCGTTGTCGTGCTGAAATGTCCACTGGTGCCCAAGGCCAAGTTTCTCTGCAGACTGCCTGATGTTGTTGTTGAGAATTTTGATGTATTGCTCCTTTTTAATGGTGCCGTTTACTGTGATTAGGTTCCCTGGTCCACCGGCTGAAAAACACCCCCAAAACATTAGATTCCCACCACCATGTTTGACAGTGGGATGGTGTTCTTAGGGTTGAAGGCTTCTCCTTTTTTACACCAAATGAAGGCTACATCATTATGGCCAAACAATTCAATTTTTGTTTCATCTGACCATAAAACATAAGATCAGAAGTTTTCATCTGGACTGTCTGCCTTGAGATGTTGCCACCATCAGAGCCCAGATTCATCAGGATGGCCTTGGTGGTGATCCTTGGATTATTTTTTTCCTCTCTCACTATCCTCCCGGCCAGCACAGGTGTGATTTTTCACAGTGCGCCCTGCTGAAAAAAACAGCATATGCTGGTTAGGTATGTTTTGGTGCTGGGATGCTGGTTTTAGCTGGTTTATGCTGGTCCTTTGCTGGTTTATGCTGGTCCTTGACCAGCAACATGACCAGCATAAACCAGCAAAGTACCAGCATTAACCAGCTAAAGACCAGCATAAACCAGCATCCCAGCACCAAAACATACCTAACCAGCATATGCTGTTTTTTTCAGCAGGGCGGAACATCTTGTATTTTTTAATAACACTTTGCACTGTAGAAACTGGAACTTCAAAACATTTAGATATGGTCTTATAGCCCTTCCTGACTTGTGAGCAGCCACAATGTGCAGCACAGGACCTCAGTGAGCTCCTTTTTCTTAGCCATGACTGTCCACAAACCAACAGCAGAGAGCTTCTGTTTTTCACCTGTTGAGTTGATTAAAACAGCTGTTCCCAATGAATCAGAGTAATTAGAATGCTTTAGAACAGGGTGGACTATTTGGAATGGTATAGAACTTTGGATTTTCCCATAGACTGTGACAGTTTGCAAAGGGTATGAATAATTTTGGACATGTCTCATTTTGTTCAAATGTAAATAAAAGCTGAGAAATATATATATATATATATATATATTTATTTATTTTTTTTTTTTCTCCACAATAATGCCTCTTGTACATCATCTGGGAAAAGCCTGTGTCATTTCCAGTAAACAAAAAAAAAAAAAAAAAAAAAAAAACTTGCTGGTTGAATAAATGTTACTTTAAGCCAGTATTTGCCAGGGGTATGAATAATTTCGGGCTTGACTGTATATTTTTTGCACACAATATTTGGTCATTATATTATG
Source organism: Garra rufa (assembly GCF_049309525.1). Taxonomy (NCBI): domain Eukaryota; kingdom Metazoa; phylum Chordata; class Actinopteri; order Cypriniformes; family Cyprinidae; genus Garra; species Garra rufa. The sequence goes on along the minus strand of NC_133367.1, from coordinate 39,805,671 downwards.
TATTGTCCCAGCTCTGTATTTGAATTCATGTTTGAATTAATTTGATATTTGAATTCATTTTTCCACCCATACAACACATACATCGCGATTCCTTGTGGACCGACACAAAACACTATTTGCGCAAGTCTCGAAAACACAATAAAACACTTGCACGCCTCCCTGGCTAAACCGTTAGTGATGGTTGTCAAACCAAACAGTCGATTTCACAGACAACGGCAAAAACACAACCCACCCCGGCATCACGAGCGGAGCGTGAAGAATCTGACGCTTCACACCTCTCCATATGTTCAAGAACTCCCAATGCGGAGTTTCTAAAACAGACTTCCAGAAGTCGGGAGGGTCTGACATTCCCGCATTCCAGGCCCGACAGATCGGCCAGATAAGAGTCTCTCTCCCCTTCTGATAGCCATCAACACTTCTCAGCCATATCTCACCTGCCCTCTCATTTCTCAGATGTTCATTTTGATTAGCGCAAGACTGGGAGCTAGCGCTAGCCTGAGGGGGGGAAGGGGGCTGGAATGACACACGAGCAGCAGACAGAAGGGGCTGACGAGCTTCAAGCCGCCACATGCTGTTGGCAAACATGCCTTGAGAATGTAAATCTATGATGCTTACACCCCCTTCACCCCCCACCGCTACATCCCCGCCGTGTTAGCCCTCTTTTTCTGTCAATGGACGCTTAGCGATAGTGGAAATGGACCCGATGAGCACTTTATAAAGCTGACTATTGACTATGTTAAGCTTAAGAGGAGCCGAAATGTGTTGGAAAATCTCCCCTATTGAAAAACACGACAGTGATGGGAATCTTTGATTAGAATACTTGCCTTTTTGCAAATGAGCTCTGCATGCTAGTGATTAGCCACTATTTGGAGACTTGCTATTGTAAAGGTTAAGAAAACTGTGAAATGTGTGAGCTAAGAGTTTGAAACGTGAATATATATCATTGTTTAAAGCACTTTAAAGGAATAGTTCACACAAATGTTGTCGTATTTTGGTTCTGGAATACCAAAGGACAATGTTTTGAAGCATATATTATGCATGCTGAACTTGCTCAAATGCTCAAAAAAAAAAAAAAAAAAAAAAAAAAAATCCAGTATTTTATTTAATTTCAAAGCTTTATTTCAGAATGTTAAAATTTATTTATTTTTTAATATTTATTAATTTATTTTATTTCAAACTTTTTTATACTACAAACTATATTTCTAAATTTTGAAAACACATTTTTCAATATTTATTTTATTTTATTTTATTTCAAACCTTCATATACTGAAGTATATTTCAACATTTTGAAAAAAATATTTTCAATATTTATTTTATTTTATTTCAAAACTTCATATGCTAAAGTATATTAAAGATTTTTGAAAGTTTATTGATTTTTTATTTAATTTTATTAATTCATTTTTAAGTATATTTCAAAGTATATACATTAAATATACTTTGAAATATACTTAAATGTATTTTTCATTATTTTCCAATATTTTATTATTAGATTATATTATATTTTATTAATATTATTATTTTATTTTAATATTTATTTATTTTATTTTATTTTATTTTATTTTATCATTTTATTTTATTTATTTCAAAGCTTCATATACTAAAGTATATTTCAAATTTTCGAAAGTATTTTTCAATATTTATTTTTTATTCTATTTTTTTCAAATGTTCATATACTAAAGTATATTTCAAAAATGTTGAAATGTATTGTTCATTACTTTCCAATATTTATTTATTTTATTTTAATATTTATTTATTATTATTTTATTTTATTTCAATCCTTCATATACTAAAGTGTATTTAAAATTTTCGAAAGTATTTTCAATACTTATTTTTTATTCTATTTTTCATTTTATTTTATTTCAAATCTTCATATACTAAAGTATATTTCAAAAATGTTGAAATGTATTGTTCATTACTTTCCAATATTTATTTATTTTATTTTAATATTTATTTATTTTATTTTATTATTATTATATTTTATATTATTTTATTTTATTATTTTTATTTTATTTTATTTTATTTCAATCCTTCATATACTAAAGTGTATTTAAAATTTTCGAAATGTATTTTTCATTATTATTATTTTTTTTTTGAACCTTCATATTCTAAAGTATAGCCTATTTCAACTTTTTGAAAATTTTGCTATATTTATTTTATTTTATTTTATTTTATTTTATTATTTTATTTTTTATAAAGCACTTTAAAGGAATAGTTCACACAAATTTTGCTGTAAGTTGGTTCTGGAACACCAAAGGACAATGTTCTGAAGCATCTTTTATGCATGTTTTTAGTATTTTATATGAGCATTAATGATTTTGAACCTAGCAAAACATGTTAGCATGCTATGTTTTAAATCTTAAAAATGGATGAAAATTAAATTTTTAGTGAAAAAGTAAATTTTTGTCTATTCTGTTATGGTTTTGTTATAGTTTTTGTTGTTTTACAGTCCGTGGGCACTGTGAACTTTGCTTTATAGTGCACAAAAGTATTTAAAATGGCCAATTTATGTTCCATCCCTGCTGAAAAATCAATAGAAACACTCATGGGATTTATAATGGTTTTAATGGTCATAATGGGAATTGTATTGGTTTTACTGGAAGCTGTAATGGTCCCTGTGGGTCTGGTAATATGGTGCGCCTTCTTTTGATGGTTTGTTAAAATCTAACTAAATCTCAATGGAATATGTCCCAAAACACATGGTAATGGCTTTAATGGTTAAAATGTATTTTGGCCAGAAGAAATGGTCAGTCAGTCAGTCAGTCAGTCAGTCAGTCAGTCAGTCAGTCATTAACAAACAAATAAATAAACAAATAATATAAGTATTTTTTCAATATTTATTTTATTGTATTTTATTTAAAACCTTTATATAGTAAAGTATATTTTAAAAAAAATATTTATATTTATATTTATATTTTTATTTATATCAATATTTATTTTTTATTTTATTTTATTTATTGCAAACTTTAATATGATAAAAAATGAAATGTATTTTCAATATTTATTTAATTTGTATTTCATTTTAAACCTAAATATACTAAAGTATATTTAAAAATGTTGAAATGAATTTTCAACAATTATTTTATTTTATGTCAAACCTTTAATATACTAAAGTATATAAAAAAATTCTGAAATGTATTTTTCAATTGCATTTTTACGTCATATTTTTCAATGTTTATTTTATTTTATTTCATACTAAAGTATATTTAAATTTTTTTAATGTATTTTTTAATTTTTCTTTATTTATTTTATTTTATTTCAAACATTAATATTGTATATTTCAAAATGTATTATTTTATATTTATAAATGTATTTTCTTTTATTTTCTTTTTCTTTTCTTTTCTTTTCTTTTATTTTATATCAAACCTTAATATTCTAAAGTATATTTCAAAATGTTGAAATTTATTTTTCTGTATTTATTTAATTTAATTTAGTTTATTTCAAACCTTCATATACTGAAGTGTTTCAATATTTTGCAATATTCATTTATTATTTATTTAATTTAATTTTATTTTAATTCAGCCCTTCATATACAAAAGTATATTTCAATTTTGTTTATGTATTTTTCAATATTTTATTTAATCTCAAACCAAAAAAGTATATTTCAATATTTTTCAATATTTATTTATTTATTTATTTTATTTTATTTTATTTCAAACCTAAATATAGTTAAGTATATTTACAAATGTATTATTTCATATTTATTTTATTTTATATCAAACCTTAATATTCTAAAATATTTCAAAATGTTGAAATGTATTTTTCTGTATTAATTTAATTTAATTTAATTTAATTTATTCCAAACCTTCAAACCTTTAATTTAATTTAATTTAATTTAATTTAAATTAATTTTTTTATTTCATTTCAGCCGTTCAATATTTTATTTGATCTCAAACCAAAAAATATATATATATATATATTCAATATTTATTTCGTTTTTTTTTATTTTATTTTATTTCAAACCTTTATATACCAAAGTATATTTCAAAATTATTATTATGCAATATTCATTTATAATTTCATTTCATTTTATTATTTCAACTCATCAAATTTTATTTGATCTCAAACCAAAAACAATTCAATATTTTTCAATATTTATTTATTTATTTTATTTAAAACCTTTATATACTAAATTAGATTTCAATATAATTTTCAAATTACATTTCTTTCAGTGTTTTTCAATATTTATTTCATTTAATCTTATTTCAAACCTTCACATACTAACGTATATTTTAAAATTTTTAAATGTATTTTTAAATATTTTATTTTATTTCAAACTTTCATATGCTAAAATATATTTCAAAATGTTACATTTTATTTTATGTTACACCAATATAAATTACTATGTTTCTTACTAGTTTTAATAATGTGTTAATGTTTGCATGTGCTCTCTGTCAAAAAAAAAAAAAAAAAAAAAAATTGAAGTGTTTCTTTAACTTAGCTCTGCATTCAGGCGATGCATTTCAATCATTTGCATAATCCCATGCTTTCCCATGTTCTTCTGTATGAGTACATACACAGAGAAGAATTCATTATAATGCAAAGACGCCTGAGTGCGGATTATAGAAAGTAGGAGAGCACATGAAACACTTTAATACAGATAAACAGTTTACTTATGTATGCAAATGATTCGTGTGCATTCCAGCGAAAGCAAACACTCTCAAAAACCTCATATATGACTCTGAATATTTAGCTGAACCTAAGCGTGACGATTAACCTCCAGCAGTCCAGCCGCATCAAACTCAAAGCTTTTTCTCTCAGTGAAATCCTAGTTGTCACTTCTGTGTCATTAAACCATTGAAGTTTACGTTTCTTCTCCTCGCTCAAGTAGTCTGGCTAACATCTGTTTACATACAGAGCCACTAAGATCACTCGGGGCATAATGCCAGAGGACTGGTTATAGAGTAGAAGAAGGACCAGAGTACTTTGAAACGGCCTCTGGTGGCACTTCCCACTGTCCTTTATGGTTTTATAACACCTCCGTTTAGATGTGGCCGTACCTTTCACACCTCACCCCACACCCGCTAACACAGCAGCTGGGAGCCTGCGCTAGTTCGGTCAAAAACGCTTCATAGAAAGGAGACAAAGATTGTGTACTGAGTTAGAAGGGGTCAGCTGTAAGGTATTTGTCCCTGTCAAGACAGTTTTGCATTGTCATTGCAGTTTTGGAAATTACATACAAACAAATCAGTTATATTAACATTTAATGCTAATTTTGTCTTGCAAAAGAGTGGGTATGAATGCATAGCTGTCATGGAGTTATATTATAGATGCATAAATTCCATGTGTTATTGAAAAAAAAATATATATATACAACTTTTTAATAAAATAGTAAAACACCTAAGACATATTAAATATTTAAATAATAATTAATTATAAAATTGATAATTATTTAATTATTAAATAATAATTTTATAATTTTATTAAATAGAAAATTAATACATTATTAAAACATTTATTTTGAATTAATAATTAATAATGATTGAATTATTAAATACTAATTTAATTTAAAAAAGAAAATTACAAAATTATTAAAACATCAGACTTATTAAATATTTAAATAATATTTAAGCATTAAATAATCATTTTAATATTTTATTAAATAGAAAATTATTGAATTATTAAAACATAAGACATAATTTATTATACAATTAATAATTGTTGAATGATATATAAATAATATAATATAATATAATATAATATATAAATAATAATTGTATAATTTTGTTAAATATGAAAATACTCACATAAAACTTATTAAATATTTAAATAATAATTAATTATAAAATTGATAATTATTTAATTATATAATAAAATTGTATAATTGTATTTGAAAGAAAAATACAAATTGTTAAAACACATACGTTTTATTAAATGGGCAAATAATAATTAATTATAAAATGTATAATTATTAAATAGAAAATTATTAAATTATAAAAACATCCAAGACATAGTAAATATATAAATAATAATGTATTAAACAATTAGCAAATATTTAAATAATGATTTATTATACAAGTAATAATTATTTAATTATTAAATAATTATTGTATAATTTTATTAAATAGATATTTGCAAAATAATTTAAACACAAGGCATATTACATATTTAAATAATAATTAATTATACAATTTATAAATATTTAATCATTAAATAATATTTTATTATATTATTAAATAGAAAATAATGAAATTATTAAAACATACAAGACATAGTAAATATTTAAATAATAAATTGTTATTAAATTAATAATTATTACATGATTTAATTATAATTTTATTAAATGGAAAAATACTCATCATTAAAACATATTAAATATTTAAATAATAATTCATTGTATAATTGATAATTATTTAATTATTAAATAATAGTTTTATAATTTTATTAAATATAAAATTATTTTTATTACTATTCATTTTAAATAGAAAATTATTAAATCATTAAAACATATAAGACAGTAATTATTTAAATAATAATTTATTATAAAATTAATAATTATTTAATGATTAAATAATAATTGTATTATTTTATTAAATGGAAAAATATTTATTTTTAATTTTTAAAACACATTAAATATATTAAATATTTAAATAATAATGAATTCTAAAATTGATAATTATTTAATGGTTAAATAATAATTGTATTATTTTATTAAATAGAAAAATATTAAAACATATAAGACATAGTAAATATTTAAATAATAATTTATAATTTTATTTAAAAGAAAATTGCTAAATTATTAAAACACATAAGACTTATTAAATATGTAAATAATAATGAATTATAAAAAGAATTATCTAATGATTACATACAATTTTTTTTTATATAGAAAATATTAAAACAAATATTAAAACATATAAGACAAAGTAAATATTTAAATAATAATTTATTATAAAATTATAAAATGAAGAATACTTTTTTAAAATTATAATTGTATTAAATTGAAAATTACTCATTATTAAAACACATGACAAATGTAATAAAAATTAGTTATAAAAATGATTATTATTTAATGATTAAATAATAATTTTACAATTTTATTGAATAGAAACGTACTAAGTTATTAAAACACTTAAGACATATTACGTTTAAATAATAATTAATTATAAAATAATCATTATTTAATGAATAAAAACAATTTTTCTAATTTTATTAAATATCAAATGACTAAATTATGAAAACACATATGACCTTAATTATTAATAATTAATATTTAAATAATAATTAATAATAAAATGAATAATTATACAATGATTAAATAATAGCTAACTAATAATTTTAGAATTGTATTACATAGAGAATTGATCAATTATCAAAGACATAGTAAATATGTAAATGAATAATTATTATTTATTAAATAATATTTTTATTATTTTATTAAATAGAAAAGTATTAAATTATTAAAACATATAATACATTGTAAATATTAAAATTTTAATTTATTATAAAACTAATAATTATTATAATTATTAAAACATTTAAGACATTAAATATTGAAATACTAATTAACTACAAAATTAAATTGTTTAATGGCTAAATAATAATTTTATTTTGTTTAAGTAGAAAATTACTAAATTATTAAAACACATAAGACGTATTCAATATTTAAATAATAACAATTATAAAATTGATAATTATTTAATGATTAAATAATAATTGTATAACTTTATTAATTAGAAAAATATCAAATTACTAAAACACATAAGATATATTATATATTTAAATAATAATTAGCAACTATAAAATTATAACTGTTAAATTTAAAATTCACTATTTTTGCACTATTTCCTATTAATTAAATTTCAAAACATTTTTTTTGTGTGTGTAATTTTACCTTGCCTGTTATTTTTGTTTGTATTTAACTATGTATTTTTTATATAATTTGTGTAATTCATTATTAAATACTGTTTAATTATGGTGGATGTGCCTTATGTTGCTGGATGTCCCCTGTCTTGTATTGCAAAATTTTAAATAAAATAAAATAAATACATTTCTATTATGTTATAATTAATACATAATTAAATAAATTTTAAATATATATATAACTTTTCTTTATTTTTTCATTAATTTACAAAAATAAAATAAAATAAAAAATAAAATAAAATAAAATAAAATAAAATAAAATAAAATAAAATAAAATAAAATAATAAAATAAATGTTTAAGACTTCAGACGAACCCTTACTGTCTAACTTCGTAGTTATTTGCTAGAAAAGGCTCCAGATTTTACCAGATTTTATACTGACAGAAAGCCAAAAAGTCTGGCTTGGACTCCTGTGAAGTGAACTGAGATCTAAGAAGGAGCGAAACAAGCAGGCGCTGGGAATTGCACTCGATGACGGCCATGCAGACATATAAATGAAAGAGAAAAGACCCGTCACAACACCACAGATGAAATATGCAGTCCTAACTAATGTTAAGCGACAACGTTTGCCTTTCCAGACCACTCTGACAAGCCAGGATGATGACCCTGTGTTGGGCGAGGGCCTGTACACATCACAGCCAATCTGTCAGAAGTCTAACTAGGCTGTATTCATATTTCATGGCCATCTCTACAACCTGTCCGAGTCCACAGTGATTAATCCAAAAGTCCTTTCATCGAGTTATAAAAAATGTATAAAGACTCGCTGAGTGACTCAGTTCAACTTGTGGGCAAACGCTTGCGGACAGAGTTTGCTCTCTCGCTAGCTTTTTAAATCCACTCATTGATATTTACGATATATTCCTTAGTAATTTATTCAGTAAACAATTTAACAAAATCTGTCTGGGTCCTTACGAGTGTTTTACAGTGTATCTGATCCAGCTTAAGCAGTTAGCTGTTTTATTTTTATTTTATTTTTTTTTAAACATAGCAGCTGGTTTCTTTTTGGTCTAAGCTGGTAATTAATTGGTTCAAACTGGTCATTAGCTTGAGCAAGCTGGTAAACCATCTTGGACAAGCAAGAAACCAGCTACCAGCTGGTCATGGCAGGTTTTGTGAAACATCAATCAGCTAATGATTAGGGGTTAATTTCCCAAAAGCATCATTAGCTCAGAATGATCGTTAGTTCCATTGAACTCTATTGGTATTGACAGAATTTGCGACCAAAGTTGCTTTTGGGAATTGCAACCCAGTTTGGAACACGTCTCATGGCAATTCTTTAGTATTTTAATGTTTTGACGAATCGGTACTTAATTGGTTTGTATAACCTCATTTTTGCGTTTTCTTGCAATCAGCTTGCGCCCCAATGATGGTTAGGATTATTTGGCTAGAAACCATGCTGTCATGAAATTACCTTTAAATGAGAAATAGTATTCATTACATAATGGAATCCATGTTTCCCTCATTGAACTGCAGCTCCCCAGTATCAGCAGCACTCATGCAGTCCCAGACCATGATGCTACCCCCACCATGCTTGACTCTAGCCAAGACACCATTTTCTTAGTCCTCACCAGGGCATCGCCACACATGCTGGACACCATTTGAGCTAAACAAGTTTATGTTATAGTCTTATCAGACCATAGGACATGGTTCCAGTAATTCATGCTCTTGGACTGGTTGTCTTCAGCAAACTGTTTGCGGGCTTTCTTGTGAGCCAGCTTCAGATGAGGCTTCCTTCTGCAAACCGACTTGAACCTCACTGAGGACCTTAATTCTTACGTTTTCCTATACATTTACATACAAATCACATTGTACAAATTCCTATGTAAATGCCACCTCATAATATATAGTCACGTTTTTTTGCATGGGTTGGCTAGAACTCATGCTGTCAAAAATGAAGTGACACTTTAATGAGAAATAGTATAGATACTGAGATGTTATAAAATTTAAAATATGAAACGTTTTGGCGAATTTGTGGCTAATTCATAGAATTTTGTCCAACCTCATTTCTACGTTTTTTTATGATCTGCTTGTGCCCCACTTTTAGTTAGATGTAGGGTCAAACTTTAATACGCGTTTTTTTTTTTTGTTTGTTTACCCTTAAATGCATAATGGGACCACGCCTATGCAAACCGACTTGATACTGAGATGTTATAAAATACAAAATATGAAACGTTTTGGCGAATTTGTGGCTAATTCATGGAATTTTGTCCAACCTCGTTTCTGTTTTCTTATGATCTGCTTGTGCTTCACTTTCAGTTAGATTTAGGGTCAAACTTTTACTTTTTTTTTTTTCTTTTTTTAATCATACATTTCCAATCGAGTCAATTTGTATGAATTAATTTGTAAACACTATCATATAAAATAGTTATGTTTTCTTATGAGACCAGGTTGGCCGTGCTACCATGATCCAAAACACAGCTACCAACTTCACTCTAAATTTTTAATTTTGTATGAATTAATTGATACAAATTTGTATGTTTTTGTACATGCAGCTTACTGCTGGTTATGTTTGGGAGGGGGAGGGGGGGGGGACCTTCATGCTTACTTTTCCTTTAAAACTCTTACATTTTCATGCAAATCACATCATATGATTTCAAACAAAATCGCCACCTTGGCAAATATTAAATATTCCCGTTTTCTCTCGAGATCGTGTTGGCTAGGAACCACGCTATCATGATCCAAAACACCGGTTCCAGCTTAACTCTGACTTCCCAAGCAACATCAGACTAAAAACAAAGTTTGAATGAAGTGACCTTTAAATGAGAAATAGTATTCAGAGACTGAGGCGCTGCGTTGTATTTGCATTGCACAGAATGAAACCCCACGCGACTCCTGGGAAAAATGTCAGTGCCTTTGGATTTAAATAAATAGTGCAGGTTTCAGGGCCCTTCTATTTTGAGCCTTTCAATATAAGAGGAGTTTTCCGTTAGTGAATCCAAGTTCCTAACAAACCAGCATGCCACGGGTCCCGATGGAAATGAAGGATATCTTTGGTTGAGAGCCTGCCTAAGCTGCTAGTGTCTGGAGTGCTTTCCTCTTAAAAAATTGCTTCAGAGCAATGAAAAGGAGGAAATGGATTTCTCATTGGGGAATATAAATGCTGGAACTTCTTCTACTAAACAATGAATGCAGTTCTTTCCGTCTCTTGTGCGCACTAAGATTTGGGAGGGTAAAGCTGTTATCCTGCAGCTGTGGCATCCTTCAAATAACTGAAACAAATCCCGAGAAATAACCGTTGATTCCCGCTTACTTCGATTCAGTTGGACTAAGCGCCTGTTGGCATTTTCTCCTATTCTTTTTCTCAGTGTAGTCCCATTTGGAACATGTCTAACCAATAGCACTGAAGTGATAAACACTGGATGAAACTTAACTGGGCAATTGCGGTTTTCTAAAAGAATAGAGTGGCCTTCTTTGGCGAGAACTGACTTGCTAACTTTGCTCTTCAAACTACACAAGCACTCAGAGTGTATAATTAACTCTAATTCTCCTCACAGTTGATCCCTTTGGTGCGTTATTTTTCCGACCTGAATATTTTAGGATGGTGCTTCATGCCTTAAAGTAAAGTAACATGTTGAGAGAACGTTTTTTGATGCATTAGTCTGGATCCAACTGTTGCCATCCACAGAGAAAAGGCTAAATTTAATGACTCTAAAAACGTCATGTGGTGCAACTTATTTATACAGCTTAGTCAAGTTTTTAAATATATATATTTTTCAAGATTTCAAGAGGTATTTTTACAAATACCATGACTTATTAACTAATAAATTATCATCCATTTTTAGGGGGGAGTCGTACCACATGACATGAACTATCAACAGCCAGAACTATCCTTGCATTGTCATACAAACAAAAAATTATAAAAAAAATGTCATATTCTAACAGACTTATTGACTTTGACAAACAATCATGAGGGTTTGGGTTCCTTCATTTTTCTGTATTTTGGTTGCACCACATGACATGAACTATTAACTGCCTGAACTATCCTTACCTTTTCATACAAACAAAAAAATATGAAAAAAATATATTTGATATTCTAACAGACTTATTGACCTTGACAAACAATCATGAGGGTTTGGGTTCCTTCATTTTCCTGCATCTAGGTTGCACCACATGACATGAACTACAGCCTGAACTGTCCGTGCCTTGTCATACAAACAAAAATATATATAAAAAAAATATTTGATATTCTAACAGATTTATTGATCTTGACAAACAATCATGAGGGTTTGGGTTCCTTCATTTTCCTGCATCTAGGTTGCACCACATGACATGAACTATCAACAGCCTGAACTATCCGTGCCTTGTCATACAAACAAAAAAATATAAAAAATATTTGATATTCTAACAGATTTATTGACCTTGAAAAACAATCATGAGAGTTTGGGTTCCTTAATTTTTCGGTATCTTGGATGCACCACATGACATGGACTATCAACAGTCTGAACTATCCTTGCCTTTTCATACAAAAAAAATAATAATAATAAAAATAAATAAATAAATAAATAAATAAATAAATAAATATTTGATATTCTAACAGATTTATTGACCTTGAAAAACAATCATGAAGGTTTGGGTTCCCTCTTTTCTGCATCTTGGTTGCACCACATGACATGAACTATCAACCGCCTTAACTCTCTTTGCCTTGTCATATATAAAAAAATTGATATTCTAACAGACTTATTAACCTTGACAAACAATCATGAGGGTTTGGGTTCCTTCATTTTTCTGCATCTTGGTTGCACCACATGATAGTACAATATAAAACAATAAAATACATGTTTTCTTGATTTTTTTTTTCAATAAATGATATCAGGACACAAATATAAGCAGGAAACCATCAATATGTAAGCAGCTTCTGTTTACACAGAAATGTATACAGCTGGACTGAAAATGCTACCTTGTATTTGGATGGCAAAAGAATGAGCCATAATGTAGTCTAAAACACCTGTAGCAGTGCCCCGAGCCAGAAGGACATTAAGAGAGACAGACAGAACACATTAATAAGCGTACAGGCTGTCACATTATTCGGGACTCTGGCTGCCAATGTCCTCAATGCTGGTATGTGGTGGTCAACATTATGTTCCAGAATAGAGGCAGAATCACGCTTAAAGCCATGGTGACTCAGCTTACATTGTTCTTGATAGAAAAGTTAGTCTCTACAACACAGTGGATATCACACATTACAAAATAATTCAATAGGAACCTCTCACAAAACATATGGGTCAATAATAATAATAATAATAATAAAAATAAATAAATAAATAAATAATAATAATAATAATAATAATAATAATAATAAATCCCACTTATAGGACCACACACACACACACACACACACACACACACACACACACACACACACACACACACACACATAATTAAATAATAAAAACAAATATTTATTGTTACATTTATTATTATTATTATTATTATTATTATTATTATTATACAAATATATAACAGTATGCTAATCAATAAACTAAAATTCGCTTCACTGGCTTTATAGAAGAAAATGAATACACTAGAAAAAATAAAACTGACTTCACTGTCTTTATACAATAATAACAACAACAACAATAATAGATAAAAACAGACAATATATATAGTAGATAAATCTGACTTCATTGTCTAAAAAAAACATTAAATAAGTCTACTTAAATACAAAATAATAATAACAATTATTACTATTTATTGTTGTCAGTCAGCATGTATTCAAAAAAACATCTTTGCTAGCTAAAATTGTCATTTAATAATTATAAAACAACATTGTCAGTAAAACAGGTTTGATTTAGCTACTTTCCTATTAGCTTCTGGCTCAGCAAACTTCAGGCAAGTTGGTTTCCCTTTACTGCAAAAGCCAAACATGTAAGAATGAAAGAATGGAGGAAGACATAACATTACCTCAGAAAAACATTAGATAAGTAATAAACATTAACCTTTTCAGGAGGAATACAGTCCTTAGGCGAGGCTAACAGACGGGAAAAGTATTTAATTCAAATTCCATCTGCTTCTATGTTTACGACAGTCAGCCCTCCTTCACCCCAGCCGCTCTCTATTCCGCCTCAAATCAGCCGTAACATCCCCATTGTGTTTTCATTTCCTTTAAAGCCCTTAACCTGCTTCTAAATGTGTTATAAATAATTGATCAGCCCAAGGGAAACGATGCTAAGTGCACCCATGGGAGCCGGGTCAATAAATTCGGTGACCAACAATGCAGTCGTGTGATTCATGACGTGGCGAGTAAAATGTGAAGTGGCGAGTTGCTGACCACATGGATACGCCACCCAAGGGATTGGGAGTGGAACATTCCCATCTAATGAACCTTCAGGCCTCAAAAAGACAACATGTATTGTACATTTTGTCGCCATTTTGAAAGCACCTCTGATCTTCTCTGGGAAAGCTAGTCCTGTCTGAATATCATTGTGACCCAGTACTGCACAACACAACTAAATATTTTTGTGTTGTGACTTGTTTACATTGTGTTGTGCTAATTTTATTATGTTGTGGCTTATTTCCGTTGTGTTGTGGCTTGTTTCCATTGTGTTGTTGAAATTTTGTTTTGTTGTGAATGTTTCCGTTTTGTTGTGCTAATTTCGTTGTATTGCTGTTTGTTTCCGTGGTGTTGTGGCTTGTTTCGGTTGTTTTGTGGAAATTTTGTTATGTTGTGGCTGTCATGATCGGAGCTGTGGGTCTCCCCTCAGCCTCCTGAGGTCGCCGTTCACACTGCACTTCTGATAACATTCACCTGTCCTTGTCGTTAACACTGATTACTCACATCTGTTCACTATTATCCGGTCTTTAAATACTCTCACATTTCTCTCCTGCTTCATGTCTGCATTGTCTTTTGTCCTCAATGTTATTTTGTGTTCCTGCTCCAGCTCTAGACCTTGTTCTCTGTTTTGTTCAGTTTATGTTTAAGTTTATGTTTAGTTTGCCGTGTTGGCTTTGTTTGATTTGTTTATTGTTTTATTATTAAATTCATTACTCTCCTGCATTTGGACCCAGACCTCCTGACTTCACGTGACAGAATGCAGACATCACCTATGGGTCCAGCGGGGAGTAATTTTTTTTTTCTCACTGAGGAGGCGGCGGCTTTTGAGGCGGCGTCGGCCGCTCGATTCGAGGAGGTGATATACCTCCAACTGGCCGAGATGGAAGCATGCAGGGCTGAAACGGCGCGACTGCGTTCCCGCTTCGCGGTTGGAGCGGAATGGCTTTTCGGTGGGAAGGCGGAAGGGTCCGTTGTCTCCGCTCCTGTGACCGCACCTTCTGTTCCGGACGCGGCGGTAACCGCGCTCTCTGTTCCGGACGCGGCGGTAACCGCGCTCTCTGTTCCTGACGCGGCGGTGACCGCGCTCTCTGTTCCGGACGCGGCGGTGACCGCGCTCTCTGTTCCGGACGCGGCGGAGACCGTGCTCTCTGTTCCGGACGCGGCGGTGACCGCGCTCTCTATTCCGGACGCGGCGGCGTCCGCTATCTCCGTGCCTGGCGCGGCGGCGTCCGCTATCTCCGTGCCTGACGCGGCGGCGTCCGCTATCTCCGTGCCTGACGCGGCGGCGTCCGCTATCTCCGTGCCTGACGCGGCGGCGTCCGCTATCTCCGTGCCTGGCGCGGCGGCGTCCGCTATCTCCGTGCCTGACGCGGCGGCGTCCGCTATCTCCGTGCCTGACGCGGCGGCGTCCGCTATCTCCGTGCCTGGCGTGGCGACGTCCGCTATCTCCGTGCCTGGCGCGGCGGCGTCCGCTATCTCCGTGCCTGACGCGGCGGCGTCCGCTATCTCCGTGCCTGACGCGGCGGCGTCCGCTATCTCCGTGCCTGGCGTGGCGACGTCCGCTATCTCCGTGCCTGACGCGGCGGCGTCCGCTATCTCCGTGCCTGACGCGGCGGCGTCCGATGTCTCCGTGCCTGACGCGGCGGCGTCCGCTATCTCCGTGCCTGACGTGGCGGCGTCCGCTATCTCCGTGCCTGACGCGGCGGCGTCCGCTATCTCCGTGCCTGACGTGGCGACGTCCGCTATCTCCGTGCCTGACGCGGCGGTGTCCGCTATTGGGTCTGACGCGCCGTTACACGGGCCTGGCCCGCCATCCCTCCCCCTGACTTGCCTTCCTCCGTGCCTCCTCCCTCCAGACTTAGGGAACGTCTGGGAGCCGTTCCGTGGGGAGGGGGTACTGTCATGATCGGAGCTGTGGGTCTCCCCTCAGCCTCCTGAGGTCGCCGTTCACACTGCACTTCTGATAACATTCACCTGTCCTTGTCGTTAACACTGATTACTCACATCTGTTCACTATTATCCGGTCTTTAAATACTCTCACATTTCTCTCCTGCTTCATGTCTGCATTGTCTTTTGTCCTCAATGTTATTTTGTGTTCCTGCTCCAGCTCTAGACCTTGTTCTCTGTTTTGTTCAGTTTATGTTTAAGTTTATGTTTAGTTTGCCGTGTTGGCTTTGTTTGCTTTGTTTATTGTTTTATTATTAAATTCATTACTCTCCTGCATTTGGACCCAGACCTCCTGACTTCACGTGACAGTGGCTTGTTTCAGTTGCGCTGTAACTTGTTTTAGTTGTGTTACAGCTTGTTTCTATTGTGTTGTGCCAATTTTGTTGTGTTGTTGTTTGTTTCTATTGTGTTGCTGTTTGTTTCCGTTGTGTTGCAGCTTGTGTCTGTTGTGTTGCGGCTTGTTTCTGTTGTGTTGTGGCTTGTTTTGGTTGTGTTGTGGAGATTTTGTTGTGTTGTGGCTTGTTTCCATTGTGTTGTGGCTTGTTTCAGTTGTGTTGTGGAGATTTTGTTGTGTTGTGGCTTGTTTCCATTGTGTTGTGGCTTGTTTCAGTTGTGTTGTGGCGATTTTGTTGTGTTGTGGCTTGTTTCCATTGTGTTGTGGCTTGTTTCAGTTGTGTTGTGGAGATTTTGTTGTGTTGTGGCTTGTTTCCATTGTGTTGTGGCTTGTTTCAGTTGTGTTGTGGAGATTTTGGTTGTGTTGTGGTTTGTTTCCATTGTGTTGTGGCTTGTTTTGGTTGTGTTGTGGAGATTTTGTTGTGTAGTTGCTTGTTTCCATTGTGTTGTGGCTTGTTTCAGTTGTGTTGTGAAGATTTTGTTGTGTTGTGGCTTGTTTCCGTTGTTTTTGTGGAGATTTTGTTGTGTTGTGGTTTGTTTCAGTTGTGTTGTGGCTTGTTTTCATTGTGTTGTGGCTTGTTTTGGTTGTGTTGTGGAGATTTTGTTGTGTTGTGGCTTGTTTCCGTTGTGTTGTGGCTTGTTTTGTTTGTGTTGTGGAGATTTTGTTGTGTTGTGGTTTGTTTCAGTTGTGTTGTGGCTTGTTTCCATTGTGTTGTGGCTTGTTTCAGTTGTGTTGTGGAGATTTTGTTGTGTTGTGGCTTGTTTCCATTGTGTTGTGGCTTGTTTCAGTTGTGTTGTGGCGATTTTGTTGTGTTGTGGCTTGTTTCCATTGTGTTGTGGCTTGTTTCAGTTGTGTTGTGGAGATTTTGTTGTGTTGTGGCTTGTTTCCATTGTGTTGTGGCTTGTTTCAGTTGTGTTGTGGAGATTTTGGTTGTGTTGTGGTTTGTTTCCATTGTGTTGTGGCTTGTTTTGGTTGTGTTGTGGAGATTTTGTTGTGTAGTTGCTTGTTTCCATTGTGTTGTGGCTTGTTTCAGTTGTGTTGTGAAGATTTTGTTGTGTTGTGGCTTGTTTCCGTTGTTTTTGTGGAGATTTTGTTGTGTTGTGGCTTGTTTTCATTGTGTTGTGGCTTGTTTTGGTTGTGTTGTGGAGATTTTGTTGTGTTGTGGCTTGTTTCCGTTGTGTTGTGGCTTGTTTTGTTTGTGTTGTGGAGATTTTGTTGTGTTGTGGTTTGTTTCAGTTGTGTTGTGGCTTGTTTCCATTGTGTTGTGGCTTGTTTCAGTTGTGTTGTGGAGATTTTGTTGTGTTGTGGCTTGTTTCCATTGTGTTGTGGCTTGTTTCAGTTGTGTTGTGGCGATTTTGTTGTGTTGTGGCTTGTTTCCATTGTGTTGTGGCTTGTTTCAGTTGTGTTGTGGAGATTTTGTTGTGTTGTGGCTTGTTTCCATTGTGTTGTGGCTTGTTTCAGTTGTGTTGTGGAGATTTTGGTTGTGTTGTGGTTTGTTTCCATTGTGTTGTGGCTTGTTTTGGTTGTGTTGTGGAGATTTTGTTGTGTAGTTGCTTGTTTCCATTGTGTTGTGGCTTGTTTCAGTTGTGTTGTGAAGATTTTGTTGTGTTGTGGCTTGTTTCCGTTGTTTTTGTGGAGATTTTGTTGTGTTGTGGTTTGTTTCAGTTGTGTTGTGGCTTGTTTTCATTGTGTTGTGGCTTGTTTTGGTTGTGTTGTGGAGATTTTGTTGTGTTGTGGCTTGTTTCCGTTGTGTTGTGGCTTGTTTTGTTTGTGTTGTGGAGATTTTGTTGTGTTGTGGTTTGTTTCAGTTGTGTTGTGGCTTGCTTTCATTGTGTTGTGGCTTGTTTTGGTTGTGTTGTGGAGATTTTGTTGTGTTGTGGCTTGTTTCAGTTGTGTTGTGGCTTGTTTCCGTTGTGTTGTGGATATTTTGTTGTGTTGTGGTTTGTTTCAGTTGTGTTGTGGCTTGTTTCCGTTGTGTTGTGGAGATTTTGTTGTGTTGTGGTTTGTTTCAGTTGTGTTGTGGCTTGTTTCAGTTGTGTTGTGGAGATTTTGTTGTGTTGTGGCTTGTTTCCATTGTGTTGTGGCTTGTTTCAGTTGTGTTGTGGAGATTTTGTTGTGTTGTGGTTTGTTTCAGTTGTGTTGTGGCTTGTTTTGGTTGTGTTGTGGAGATTTTGTTGTGTTGTGGCTTGTTTCCGTTGTGTTGTGGCTTGTTTTGTTTGTGTTGTGGAGATTTTGTTGTGTTGTGGTTTGTTTCAGTTGTGTTGTGGCTTGTTTCCGTTGTGTTGTGGAGATTTTGTTGTGTTGTGGTTTGTTTCAGTTGTGTTGTGGCTTGTTTCCGTTGTGTTGTGGAGATTTTGTTGTGTTGTGGTTTGTTTCAGTTGTGTTGTGGCTTGTTTCCGTTGTGTTGTGGAGATTTTGTTGTGTTGTGGTTTGTTTCAGTTGTGTTGTGGCTTGTTTCCGTTGTGTTGTGGAGATTTTGTGTTTTGGCTTGTTTCCGTTGTGTTGTGGAGATTTTGTTGTGTTGTGGTTTGTTTCAATTGTGTTGTGGTTTGTTTCAATTGTGCTGTGGCTTGTTTTCATTGTTTTGTGGCTTGTTTTGGTTGTGTTGTGGCTTGTTTCCGTTTTTGTGGAGATTTTGTTGTGTTGTTGTTTGTTTCAGTTGTGTTGTGGCTTGTTTCCATTTTTTTGTGGAGATTTTGTTGTGTTGTGGTTTGTTTCAGTTGTGTTATGGCTTGTTTCCGTTGTGTTGTGGATATTTTGTTGTGTTGTGGTTTGTTTCAATTGTGTTGTAGCTTGTTTTCATTGTGTTGTGGCTTGTTTTGGTTGTGTTGTGGAGATTTTGTTGTGTTGTGGAGATTTTGTTGTGTTGTGATTTGTTTCAGTTGTGTTGTGGCTTGTTTCCATTGTGTTGTGGCTTGTTTTGGTTGTGTTGTGGATATTTTGTTGTGTTGTGGCTTGTTTCCATTGTGTTGTGGCTTGTATTGGTTGTGTTGTGGAGATTTTGTTGTATTGTGGTTTGTTTCCGTTGTGTTGTGGAGATTTTGTTGTATTGTGGTTTGTTTCAGTTGTGTTGTGGCTTGCTTTCATTGTGTTGTGGCTTGTTTTGGTTGTGTTGTGGAGATTTTGTTGTATTGTGGCTTGTTTCCGTTGTGTTGTGGAGATTTTGTTGTGTTGTGGTTTGTTTCCGTTGTGTTGAGGAGATTTTGTTGTGTTGTGGCTTGCTTTCATTGTGTTGTGGCTTGTTTTGGTTGTGTTGTGGAGATTTTGTTGTATTGTGGTTTGTTTCAGTTGTGTTGTGGAGATTTTGTTGTGTTGTGGCTTGCTTTCATTGTTTTGTGACTTGTTTGGTTGTGTTGTGGAGATTTTGTTGTGTTGTGGTTTGTTTCAGTTGTGTTGTGGCTTGTTTCCGTTGTGTTGTGGAGATTTTGTTGTGTTGTGGTTTGTTTCAGTTGTGTCGTGGCTTGTTTCCGTTGTGTTGTGGAGATTTTGTTGTGTTGTGGTTTGTTTCAGTTGTGTTGTGGCTTGTTTCCGTTGTGTTGTGGAGATTTTGTGTTTTGGCTTGTTTCCGTTGTGTTGTGGAGATTTTGTTGTGTTGTGGTTTGTTTCAATTGTGTTGTGGTTTGTTTCAATTGTGTTGTGGTTTGTTTCAATTGTGCTGTGGCTTGTTTTCATTGTTTTGTGGCTTGTTTTGGTTGTGTTGTGGCTTGTTTCCGTTTTTGTGGAGATTTTGTTGTGTTGTTGTTTGTTTCAGTTGTGTTGTGGCTTGTTTCCATTTTTTTGTGGAGATTTTGTTGTGTTGTGGTTTGTTTCAGTTGTGTTATGGCTTGTTTCCGTTGTGTTGTGGATATTTTGTTGTGTTGTGGTTTGTTTCAATTGTGTTGTAGCTTGTTTTCATTGTGTTGTGGCTTGTTTTGGTTGTGTTGTGGAGATTTTGTTGTGTTGTGGAGATTTTGTTGTGTTGTGATTTGTTTCAGTTGTGTTGTGGCTTGTTTTCATTGTGTTGTGGCTTGTTTTGGTTGTGTTGTGGATATTTTGTTGTGTTGTGGCTTGTTTCCATTGTGTTGTGGCTTGTATTGGTTGTGTTGTGGAGATTTTGTTGTATTGTGGTTTGTTTCCGTTGTGTTGTGGAGATTTTGTTGTATTGTGGTTTGTTTCAGTTGTGTTGTGGCTTGCTTTCATTGTGTTGTGGCTTGTTTTGGTTGTGTTGTGGAGATTTTGTTGTATTGTGGCTTGTTTCCGTTGTGTTGTGGAGATTTTGTTGTGTTGTGGTTTGTTTCAGTTGTGTTGTGGAGATTTTGTTGTGTTGTGGCTTGCTTTCATTGTTTTGTGACTTGTTTGGTTGTGTTGTGGAGATTTTGTTGTGTTGTGGTTTGTTTCAGTTGTGTTGTGGCTTGTTTCCGTTGTGTTGTGGAGATTTTGTTGTGTTGTGGTTTGTTTCAGTTGTGTTGTGGCTTGTTTCCGTTGTGTTGTGGAGATTTTGTTGTGTTGTGGCTTGTTTCGGTTGTGTTGTGGAGATTGTGTTGGTTTGTGGCTTGTTTCTGTTGTGTTGTAGCTTGTTTGTTTTGTGTTGTGATTTGTTTCCATTATGTGGTGCTAATTTCTTTGTGTTGCTATTTGTTTCCGTTGTTGTGTTGCGGCTTACTTCCGTTGTGTTTTGGAGATTTCGGTGTGTTGTGGCTTGTTTCCGTTG
Source organism: Garra rufa (assembly GCF_049309525.1). NCBI lineage: Eukaryota > Metazoa > Chordata > Actinopteri > Cypriniformes > Cyprinidae > Garra > Garra rufa. Next base: position 39,784,510 of record NC_133367.1, on the reverse strand, counting down.
TGTTGAGCTAAATCCATTGTATTGTGCACTACTGGGCCACCGTAGAATATAGCTTATGCATGTATTTATTCTGTCATCTCTGTGTATATTATTACCCACCACGTGAAAAATGCCATGCAAATTTGCATACGCAACCCACGACTGGCCAAAAATAGCCTGTTTGAATTGCATAATGTTGCGGCCAATCATTAAGCTGCCTCTTGGATGTGGAAGCAGGTTGGGATGCTTTAAAAAGCCGCTGGAGAACAATGGAAGGCTGGCGCTTCTCATCAAAAGCCTGAATAGCAAGAGAAGAAAATAATCACTGTTATTAACAGCGTGCTTTCATTTCTAGGGAGTCTTTAATGAGGTTGGTGAAATTTTCGTACAACAACCCCTTAGCTTCAATCAGGTAGAGCACTGCGCACAGCTTTCGTTGTTTTGATAAAGCCCAGTCAGTTGTTTCTGTTTGTACTTGTTTGGTGACCAACTCCTCCATCAGTGCCTGAAATATATGGAATTTATTTCTGAAGAAAAAGTAAATAGTGTTTACTGGATCATGTGATACTTCTTGTCATGGTGCTTGGGACATTCTGGGTGGTCTCTATGGCGTTACTAATCAGTTGCATACAATGTGTTGGTATGCAATTGCTAGGGTGTTCTAGGTGATTGCTACGCAACATGCCAGGTGCTCTGGGTGGTTTCTAGGGCGTTACTTTGCAGCTGCAAACAATGGGCTGCTATTCAGTTGCTAGGGTGTTCTAGGTGATTGCTAAGCAACATGCCAGGTGCTCTGGGTGGTTTCTAGGGTGTTACTATGCAGCTGCAAACAATGGGCTGCTATGCAGTTGCTAGGGTGTTCTAGGTGATTGCTAAGCAACATACCCGCTGTTCTGGGTGGTTGCTAGGGCATTACTGTGCAGCTACATACAACAGGTTGGTGGTGGTTGTTATGCAGTTTCTAAGGTGTTTTGAGTAGTAGAGTTTCTACTTGGTTGCTAGGGTGTTCTGGTGGTTACTATCCAGTTGCATACAATGGGCTAGGGTGTTCTGTTGGTTGCCAGGCTGTTACTATCCAGTTGCATACATTGGGTTGCTATACCTTTGCTGTTTAAGGTTTTATATATGATTGCTAGCATATTGTGCTAGTATGTGGTTGCTAAGGTGTTCTAAATGATTTTTAACAAACTTCAATGGATTGCTTAGGTCTTCTGAGCAGTTTACTTGCAGGTTGCTAGGGTATTGTGGGTGGTTTCTATGCGGTTGTTAAGTGTTCTGAGTGGCTTTTAACAATGTGCTAGCAGTAGATAAGGTGTTTTCAGTGGTTGCTAAAGCATTCAGAGTAATTTTGAATGAATTGCTATGTGATTTCTAAGGTGTTCTAAGTAGTTTGTAACAAGTTGGTATACAGTTTCCAGGGTGTTTTGGTGGTTGCTAGTACGTCAATATATGGTTGCTAACATGCAGTTGCTACGACCTGCTATGCATTTCTAACGTGTTTCATGTGTGATTTAACAAGCTGGTTTACAGTCGATATGGTGTTTTTGGGTGGTTGCTAGGTCATTGTTATGCGGTTGCTATAGTGTTCTGAGTGGATTTTAGCAAGTTGCTGTGCAGTTGCTAGGGTGTGGGTGGTTACTAAGGGGCTGCTTACTGGTCTACATCCGTAAAAGTTTTCTTTTCACCCATTTTATATCATCAAACAAGCAAAAACCGTAAGTATGATTATTTGGAAAATAAATAGCAGCCCTCGCCTCAACAAACTGTTCTCAACACAAACGGTTAACATTAAGTATGGGCAATACCAACAGTGAGGCTTGTCTAGCAGTATTGAAACAACAAGCTCAAATCCCAGCAATCTTAATCTCACGAAATCCTGTTTTTGTTATTTTTATATTATTTTTAATATAAATTCTCCTTGCTGCCTCACCTTATTTTGACAGATATTCAGCAAACCACTCAGCAGACAGTATTTTACAACATTGTGACAGCCTCAAGACACATTTGCATGTCACAGACGGCACAAATGCCATCATCTCAAACAGCAGTGATGGAATAACTCAATTCTCTTGCCTAAAATACTTCAAAACAGGCAACACAAATCCTTCATGCTTCTCTAAACGTTTAATTTAACCTTTAAGGCAGTGCTACATACACTATATGCCTGCCCCATGGGTTTGTGGGTAATCCCTAAACAAGCCATGCTTGCAGCCAACTGCTTCTGATTGGATAAAACAATCCTTATCAGACAACTAACAGCACTTCCCTTATGTTTAGTTTATGTGCAAAGTCTGCTTGTCAAAACATGCCCTGATAGTCATGAAAATATGAATAAAATGAGATGCAACGTCACATTTGCATCTGTGTTTCACAAGGTTGCAACTAATAAATGCCTAATAAATGGAGTGTAAATAGACAAACTGGGTTTGTATTTAGTCACATTTCAGGGGTATGAGAGCATTTATAAAATGTAAAAGAAAGCCTGAAAACAATAATCCATATTTAAAACTTTATAAACCGCAATCTCTTGCCATTTACTGCCATTATAAAGCATGGAAGAGCCAGGCCATTTTTTAATATAACTCTGTTTGTATTTGTCTGGCTTGAGGCTTGACAGCTAAAGTTGAATTAACCAATCAGAATCAAGTATTCCAGGCGAAAGTGTGTTAAAAGTACCATTTAGCAAACATTTACCTAAGCAAGCAGAAAATAACAGCTTCTTTCCTCTCAGCATTCAAACAGCCTCTTAAGTCAAACATTAAATTTCATGTCAGTCTGGATTCCAGCGCTATAAATGTGTAAAATAATAACTATTCTCTTTCATAAATCTGTAAATTCCTTGTAGCCTGTCATGAAACATGCATAAGTCTTTAATAACCTCTCAAAGGCTTTGTGGTTTGAGCATAATTTTACATTAAGATGGCATATTAGGATTTCTTCTTTAATGCAGTAAATGTCAGATTGTTCACTGAAACTGCTAGTTGTCTATTATTGACAATCACTCTCTGGCGATACAAGCTCTCAGTTATGCTTCTACAAAAAGCTAGCAGGATAAGGTCATGCTGGAGGTGCTGCACACGGCCAGTAGCCGCCTGGTACCGCTTTGCCCCTAAGACCCTAACGTCTTAACAAAGCGATCATGACGGATATCCACCACTAAGTGCTGAGTCTACACTGACCTGAGAGCTGCTTTCCTCTACTGTAGGAGTTTATCTCCTCCGCTGAGGTTAGAGGAGCGTCATGGGCTGTTTCAGACCTACGGCCCGCTTGCTATTTGAGATATTTGAGTTCTATTCCGAGCGTGGAGACATCGAGACACTGCACGCAAGATGAGAAGAGGGAGATTTAGACTTGACTGTGAACCAGAAAACCCTTAAAATGTTCTTTCTGTGTTAATAGGTGTTTCTACAAGAGTAAAATAAAGCTAAACTATTTTAATATTTATAGTATTAAATATACATTTTAAATAAAAAATCCACCTCTAAATTGATTTGTGATTTAAGATTAAAGCGTGGTAGAAATGGCATTTGCTCAGGAGGCGAAAAAAAAAAAACGTTTCAATTTGCTGAAGAAAGTATGTCTTAAGAAAGGATTTTCTTCACAGGTCTCATAGAAATAGAAATTCCTTCTAAATTCTTAGGTTGGTGTTTTTCTGTTCCTTGCTGTTTTTCTCTCTACTTCACAAGGTCAAATATAAAACAGGTCTGTTGCTGACAGATCTTCACTCTGATGTTTAAAATAAGACAGCGGGGAAGGTTAAACGTGTCTATCATGGCACATCAGACTTTATATGTTCTGAGCGCAAGTTTAGGACAGTGTGCTGACACAGTATGCCTTTGTCATGATATAAAAGATGAAAATAACTTTCACATGCCCTTGTTCTGTTCTAAAGAAGACTTAGCAGGCATTTACAGGAAGTATTAAGCCTGGAACATACTCCATGCAAGTATGTGAACGCAGACGCTACTAGCAAGCTTGAGTGCAAGCTAGAAAGCAAAGCAAGTATTTTACATTCTCAGCACTGCCAAAACAAGTTAGCATAAACTGTCTTCTGTCGTCAGTTCTCTTTTTCAGGTCAGCAACAGTCAACATTTTGAAGACAATCCTGCAAGGTACGCTAGTCAATGCGCTAAAAGCTAGCTACCTAAATCAAAATATTACCACTACAGTGCATTTCAAAGTTTGTAATTTCTAAACCTAGAGTCATTACTTGCATTGAAAAATATCATGGTATATGTTTATGAACACGGTAATTCCATGGTACTTTTAGTGAATGACATAAGAGAAAGAAGTGCACTTTGTTAGGTATCCCTGTTGAAACAAAACAGCTAAAACAATCTTAGGCTGGTTGGCTGATTGGCCGGTTTAGCTGGCCAGCGGGCTGGTTTTAGAGGGGTTTTGGCCACTTTCCCAGCCTGACTGGCCTGGCTGGGAGACCAGCTAAAACCAGCTACTTCCAGCTTAAAACAGCTAAGAGCAGCCAACCAGCCTAGGCTGGTTTTTGCTGGGGTTTTTGTTTTTTTCAGCAGGGATATGAATGTCACTGATGTTTATGTGTGTATTTGTGTGTCTGTTTTAATTTCGCTAGGCTAAGATTCGACACACAAGAGTAATTTCTCACCTGGCATTAACTGGACGACCGGCTGACTCCGTAAATTCAGATCTGGGTAATAAGCCACCTAATGAGTCTGTAATTAAACCCAGCGCACTCAACAAGGCTGAGGAAAATTGTCAACCTCAATGTTTTAAAAGTTCAATCATCTTAAAGGGATAGTGCACCAATATCAAGATTTCTGTCATTTAGGTTACTCACTCATCAAAACCCATTTTCATGAGTGTTAAGGATATGCTTTCAACTCATACAGTTACAATTACAGCAGTGTTTTTGTGGGCCTGAAAATAAAAACTTTAAAACCTAAAACTGGTTTCAAAGTGAAAACAATACTGTTATCGTATGTCAAATGTGTGAAAATGTCATGCGCATGCATGTTCAGTCTATAGATATGCGCACATGCATGTAACTGACATCGCCAACTATTAGCCTAGCATGCATAATACAGTATTTGTAATAACTTTCTACTAACTTTTAGGTTACTCACTCATCAAAACCCATTTTCATGAGTGTTAAGGATATGCTTTCAACTCATACAGTTACAATTACAGTGACTACAATCACTAAGTTCCAAAAACAGCTTAAAAAAGAATATCCAATAGTTTTTAGAAAGCATACGATTTGCGGCGATACACATTAGGGTTTACCGTAATTACCGTTTTTATGCTAATTTTGAAATTTCACATAAGAAATGTGTCAAGGAAACATCAAATTTTTAAACCTTGCTTGAATTGAGTACAACTGAAGTAAAGAGCAAATTGAGTAAAGAACGACCTCCTCACTCACTTTCTTCCAAGCAAGATCCTTTTTATTCCTGTTTCTATAAAAGTACGAAGATGTATCGTATAGTATCCACATACAGCAAAAATGATTTTGTCCTCCATTGTTGTTTCGGATTTCAGCTTCCGCTCACTACGTCGTAATCAAGTCACTACTAGAGCAAGCTCCTGATTGGTTAATGTGGCGCGAATATTCGCCAAAGTTCAGATTTTTCAACTCATGTCAAACGCCCAAAAAGCTCAATTCGTGCCACAGGAAGTCTTTTGCGTCTTTGCATTGACTTAACATGTAAATCACTCACGCTTAACGCTACATTCGCGTCTAGCGTGAACGCACCTTAATGCTTCATTCCCGTCTGGTGTGAACACACCATAAGTGCCTCACAGAACTGTCTTACACGACTGCGTTTCCAAGCTGCAAGCATCCTCCTCCAAAAACAATGACCGCATTTATTGTGTTTCATCTGCTCACTCTGAGGTGCAAGTCATTTATTCTATTATTCTATTATTATTATTCTCTTTGACTCGTTGGATGGAAGTGGTGCTTATTCGCAAATGTTATATGTGACATTCCAATTTTGGATGGAAACCCAGCTACTGGTAATATATCTTCTAAACTATTATCTTTAGAGATTTTTAAAATGTAGGGGGCATTTGCACAATACTGTTTTTAGCTAAAAACATTCTATGCGTTTTGGCCGTTCAGTTACACGACAGCAGTGTTTTTGTGGGCCTGAAAATGAAAACTTTAAAACCTAAAACAGGTTTCAAAGTGAAAACAATACTGTTATCATATGTCAAATGTGTGAAAATGTCATGCGCATGCATGTTCAGTCTATAGATATGCGCACATGCATGTAACTGACATCGCCAACTATTAGCCTAGCATGCATAATACAGTATTTGCAATAACTTTCGCAGATCCGTGTGAACAGAACGTTTTGACAAAAAAAAAAAAAAAAAAAAATTGGTACATTGTTGTCGTGTAAATGTACCCATGTTCACTGATGCCAAACTGTCACAGTCCTGTCTGTTCATCTGGTCTCCCCCTGTCATTTTGTCATTTTTGGTTTCACCCTCATCAGCCTGTCATCCCCATCACCTGTGTTTAATTATTAGTCATCTGTGTCACCTGTGTTTAATCATCTAGTCACCCTTTAAAAGTCTGTTTGTATCTTCAGTTCATGTCGGTCTTTAATCGTTGAATGTTCTTCGTGTGTGGATGTCTCTATGTTCCTGCCTGTTCCCGCCTGTGTATATTGAGAAGATTTATTAAAATAGTGTTTATTGTACTCCTCGTCTCATCTCGTCCGTCCAGCACGCAGCACACGTGACAGAAAGACCGACCCAAAACAGTTCACGGCGTCTTCCCCTGCGTTTCTTTTCCGTTTTTTTGTAACAGTGTTTTATTTTTATTTATTTTCCCTTTTCCCTTTATGGATATCCCTGCCGTCCTCATCCTCCTTCTGGAGCAGGGGAACCGCTCTCTCGAGGACCACACAAGAGACTTTGTGCGACTCGTTCCATACACGCACTACCCGGACAGCTGCCTGTGCACATTCTATCGCACAGGACTCAACAACTCCACCAAAGCGCGGCTGTCCGGGGAGGGTCCTCGAGAGAGCATCGCCGATTACATCGAGTGGGTGCTGGTGTCCAGCAGAGCTTCGTTGACCGCGAAGGATGACACCAGCCCCACTCCAGACCCAGAACCCAGCCCAACATCACCCCGACAAGCGGAGTTGCAGCCCGAGCCCACCGACGATGGAGAGCCAGAGCCGAGAGCGACAGTGCCAGAGCCGGACCCATCGGACCAGGTGCGAGAGCCGACTGCTACATCCGCGACGATGGAGTATGACGTGGAGCAAGAGAGGGCTACAGAGAGCCCTGCCCACTGCACCACCACTGGGGGTGAGCATGAGCAACACTCTGGGGACTTAATAGACTTTTCCACAGAACCACTGGCCTGCCTGAACTTCCCACCCACCCGCCCTCTTCTGCCTATGCCTGAGTCTCCGCTGGTCCCGTCCAGCCATCCTGAGTCTCCGCTGGTCCCGTCCAGCCATCCTGAATCTCCGCTGGTCCCGTCCAGCCGTCCTGAATCTCCGCTGGTTCCGTCCAGTCGTCCAGAGTCATCGCTGGTTTCGCCCAGCCTTCCAGAATCTCCGCTATCACCTGTCAGTCCCCCTGCTCACCCTCAGTCATCCATCTGTGCAGTGGGCTCGCCGCAGGTCTGCCAGTTTCCAACGGCGTCTCGGCTGGAGGATCCCTCAGCTCCGCCTCCAGCCTCCGAGTCCAGGACTCCGCCTTGGCCCTCCGACCCTGCGGTTCCATCACGGCTCTCGACGCCCTCCTCTCCACCGTCGCCCGTCGTTCCACCAGCTTCACCGGGCTCCATCGTCTCTCCGGCTCCGCCCTGGTCTGTCGTCACCCCATCGTCTCCTCCGGACTCTGCTCCTCCGGCTGTGCCTCGTCGCGCCGTTCCTCCGGCTCCTAGGGAATCCTCCTTCCTGCAGGCACAGCCTCCATCCTCTGTCGCTCCGGCTCCGCCGCGGATCTCCGGAACTCCGCCTCCGCCTCGGCCGCCAGAGCCTCCTGTTCCACCTTGGCCCTCCGGATCCGCGGTGTCGCCCCGGATCTTCGGCTCTCCATCTCCGCCTCGGGCTCCTCTGCCAGCTGCTCCGCCTCTGTCAGTCGGCCCCCTGGAGTCGGCGGTCCTTCCTCCACCATGGCTCCTCCCTCCGTCGGCTCCACCGTGGGCCGTCACCATGGCTGTGGTCTGGGTCTGTTCCTCCTGCTTCAGGTCCCTTCTGTTTCTTCCCTGGCTCCTCCCACCATCGTCGCCCCCTTGGACTGTCCTTTTTGTCACCTGGACTTTTGTTTTTGTCCCCCTCCAAGGGTTGCGTCCTCCGCCAAAGCCTCCTCCCTCATGGACTCTGTTTTTTCGCCCCTCTTATTTTTGTTGTTTCCCACGGCGCGAGGACGCGCCTTTTCGGAGGGGGGCGTTATGTCACAGTCCTGTCTGTTCATCTGGTCTCCCCCTGTCATTTTGTCATTTTTGGTTTCACCCTCATCAGCCTGTCATCCCCATCACCTGTGTTTAATTATTAGTCATCTGTGTCACCTGTGTTTAATCATCTAGTCACCCTTTAAAAGTCTGTTTGTATCTTCAGTTCATGTCGGTCTTTAATCGTTGAATGTTCTTCGTGTGTGGATGTCTCTATGTTCCTGCCTGTTCCCGCCTGTGTATATTGAGAAGATTTATTAAAATAGTGTTTATTGTACTCCTCGTCTCATCTCGTCCGTCCAGCACGCAGCACACGTGACACAAACATTGATAGTGTTCACATCAAATGCAGTATACTAATTTGAATATGCACAAGTCTGAATGAGATTTTATAGGTGCAGTAAAATGAAAAAAAAAAAAAAAAAAAAAAAATAGGTGATTAATGACAAAGTTGACTAGGGTTGTCCTCGACTAATGATTTTTCTGGTTGACTAGTAGTTGTCCATTTTAGGCATTAGTCGACTATTAGTAGCACATTTATTAATAAACCATAGAAATCATAATAACGAGTCTTTAATTGGCTAAAATGCAAGCAAAAAAAAGTTTACCACAAGCGCATTGGCAGATACAATAATTATATTATTGAATGTGTCAGGGAAAAACAGCAAAAAGACTGCATTAACGTTTTAAAACATTTTGATAAACTAGTGCTTTCTTTGTTTTTATTTTGACTCGTCATCTCTGTATGCATGTTTCATACAGATTACATAATCTAAGAATATTTGTTTTCCATTTTAATTGGTTAATTTCAAAGTAGACATTTCGCTCTCTATAGACAATCTATATTTTTCATGTCTGTAAGGCAAGTATACGTGGAGCTTCGAAGTTTCGTTCTCAAGTTCAGAGATCGATACGGCAGAATGCGCACCCTGTTTGCTTTCTTTATTTTACAAAAGTGCAACGTTTCATTGTTATTGTGAGTGCACACAAATAAACGTAGAGTCTTTACCGGACGTGTCAAACTAGACGTGTCAATAAGTTCTTCGCTAATACATTTGCATGACAGTGTGTTGTGTATTTTCTGCTCAAGTTACAAATTTTCCAACCTGCGCGGACGACAGCATATAGCACATTTGCTCCCAGTTCAACATTCATATCGTCTGGAGTGAATTTTTATTTGCATTGACTTTGTATGTAATCTAATTGTGTGAATAGTTAAATTAGCTTTTGGTGTTTACGCACCATTAAGCCTCGTTCAGACTGTCAGCCCCAAATCCAATGTTTGTGCAAAATCCAATTCAAATCCGATCGTATTGAGATGAATGGTCTGATTATTTAGTCTGAATGGCAGTGAACTACATAAAATTAGTTTTTTTGCAAATTTGTTCTGAGCTACATTTATATGTGGTTTGAAATTCTATTCAAATAACATTAGTGGAAATTAGTTTTAGACTGACTGGACAGATTGGATTTAGCATAGCTTTTTTACTTTGTCAGATGCAGAAAACATGGCAGACGTCTTGCGGAAATAAGCTTGTTTTGTTGCGAAGAGCAAGTCAAGCAGAAAAAAAAATACTGCTAGTATACGCACCTCTTTGCATTTTGAGACCAGATGGCAGCATGGAATAAAGTCACATATTCCAGCTTCCTGCGTTTCTGCCGCTGCCTATTTATACTAAGTAAAACAAAAGCAGTGTTTTTAGCAATATTCTATTTATCTTTACACTATGTTACAATTGCATTAATTTTCGCTATTTTTAAAGGTTGTATCAGCGATTTCTAGCCTAAAACATAAAGTGTCAATTTCAGCTTACCTTTCTTCACGATCCGCTCGCTGCCTGCCCCATAAATTGTCTGTGAAAAAACCGCGTCTCTCTGGTCAGCCTAGGGTCCGAGATATGCCAAAAAAACAATCGGCACTACCAACCTTTCCACACAAAAACAAACAGTGTTCCAACCAATCAGCGTCAGGGGTTTGGTGTTTTGGACTTTCGCTCCGCCCCCCTCACGTCCCAGCACCAGTAGGAAAGTCCACAACACCAAACCCCTGACGCTGATTGGTTGGAACACTGTTTGGTTATCTGTGGTGTGTTGATAGCGCCGATTGTTTTTTTGGCATATCTCGGACCCTAGGCTGACCAGAGAGACGCGTTTTTTTCACAGACAATTTATGGGGCAGGCAGCGAGCGGATCGTGAAGAAAGGTAAGCTGAAATCGACACTTTATGTTTTAGGCTAGAAATCGCTGATACAACCTTTAATACTTGTTGCAAATAGTGGCACCTCACTATTATTATCTGCACCTCAGTTTTGTAGTACATTATACTATACTATGCTATGTAGTACATTATACTATAGTATGCAATAAAAACGTATTGAGCGTAAATTGTCATTTTAATTCAAATTATTAAATGGATGTCACCTTATTGGGACAATAAAGCCCTCCCTACACCTACCCAAACCCTACCCGATACTGTATTTTAAACTTTTTGATTGTTTCCTTCATTTTTATTGAAAATAAATGCCTTTCCGAAGTGATATGAGATTTGAAAAGGGAGAAAAAAAGTTTGGCAAAAGGTGGATTCGAACTCGGGTCGATCGCGTCAAAAATAATGTGGCATCTACGCCACTGGAGCTGATGTTTGACAGTCGTCTTTTGTAGTGTTGACTACTCCAATCACATGTTGATGGGCAGTGTTAGTGTAAATAGCCTCTGCTAACAAGGTGGCCTATTTGCACTTAGTGTAAATAGACACTCTGTTTAAAAAATACTGCACCATTGACTTTAGACCAGGTTTTAGTTGGTCAATAGCGCAATCGTTTTCATTTGCCTCAAAATTGGATTTGGGTTGACAGACTGAACGAGGCATTAGTCCTTTACATTTATGGTAGCCATGTATGTATAGAAAAGACCTGATTCAATATTCTTCAATGTCTTATTTAAAAAAAAAAAAAGAAATAGCCCCATACAGATTTGTAATGGCATGAGGATGAATAAATAATATGCAGTTTTTATCTCTGAGTGTACTGTTCCAAAAAGACTAGAGAACATTTGCATATGTGTTCATTTGTAGCTTTTAAAAAGCTTCAGATATCCATTCTCAGTGTTGGGAATACCACTGGAACTGTTATTGATAACAAATCGTGATTTTGATATCTATACCACCGCCAGCCAGGTGATCCGAGAACTGTTGGCTCTAATGCGCCGTCTAATGTTGATCCAAATCACTGTGGTGGGTATAGTCAGTCTCTTTGTAGTTGTCTCTATGCTTGTTCTCCCTCCTACCATCTTTTTTCTCCTGCCAGAACACCCCCTCTCCATCTCCCCTGCAATATTCTCACCTCCATTTATTTTTACGCCACAGTTTAAGCACCTGTAATTCGAGCCAGGAGACAGCTGCAAGTGCCGGCCGCCTTGTCCAAATACGTATGGCTGAGTAAAATTAGCCAGTGCCTGCTATGCCGAAGTGACACCAGGGATTCGTGTATTGGGCAACCGAATCCCAAAAACAAATCCTAGATCAGATTTGACGTCACCGTGTGGTGGTGAAGATTTGGCAGGAGTTTAAAGTGACTGATTTGAGACCTGTCAGATATGGGAATGGCAAATGGGGTTCTATGACTCAAGACCACACAGAGAGAGGAGAGTGTTATGGATGAAAGACACCTGGTGTCATTTTCCACTGTCTGACATGCACTCCACAGGGGGACGACTTGATTACATTATGGGGTGTGGTGGTCCGGTCTTATTTTTTCTTACACAAGGAACTTTAAAACCAAGCTAGACCACCTATCGGTGCACCACAGATTGACACCACAACTGCGACACAAACCTATGACAGACGGATGCTGCCCTCCAGGCATGTCTCAGAGTAACATAATCATCTCCACAGAGCACCTACCTTCATAATTCTACTTAATCTTACGGCACAGCGCCCTGTGGATTATTGGACAATTTGACAAGGTTTGCTTGCCAGTGATGAGTTTCTGGAAGAAATTTGAAAATTTCATTTTCAATTTAGCAGAACAAAAGACGGCTATAGAAACGAGTCTCTGAAGCAACAAGCTAAACTTTTTTTATGGAAGCCCAGAGATGTCCTCGCCTTGTCTCGGTTGTCACAATGCACATTGTTACTTATTACATAACCTGCATGTTTCTTTGTGATGTTATTTAGAAAGAATGTGAACTCCCAGAAGTTCAAAGATCAGACAAAATATTCTCTTTGATATCTCAATTTGCTCCCCCAAATCAAATCAACGAAACCTTATAGACATTGGAGATGTCCAATGTCAAATCCTGCTCATGGAGGACCACTTTCCTGTTGAGTTAGGCTCCAACCTTCTCAAATACACCTGCCTGGTGGTCCTGAAGACTTGATTAGCAGGTTCAGGTGTGTTTACAGTATTTGGGGTGGAGGGGGAAGGAACTTAGAGCAGGATTGGACAATCCTGACCATTGTTGTATGCACAAAAATGACAGGGTGTTTTATACAACCAAATCTTCATTTGTGTTTTGCACAAGATAGAAATAAAATAAGGTTTAAAGCATACTCCACACAAGTACACAAACAAATGCTTTCTAGCTATACAAAATCAGTTTCGAGAGTAGTTGCTTTCAAATGTGTCAAGAGGGCAATTTACTGCAAGTTAAGCTGCAAGGGACATTACTGCCAACTTTCAAGGCAAATGCTGCTGAAGAGCAGGTCATAAGGATTTTTCGAAAAATATATTTTTTGCAGTTTCTAATGTAGCTACTTTTCAATGTAAACAGTCTAAAAGTGCATTATACATAAATATATTGTCTCTCGATAGAAAGAGTGGACTCTGAGCCACCTTAACCCTTAAATGCATGAATGTTTTGCCAATCATTATTACATATTCAGGTCCTATATATCCAGCAGAGATGGATCTCTAACATCTGCAATAGCAGATATTTTTAAGAACAATTACAGAAGAATAAAATAAAGCATATTTTGTTACTTTCTGAAGCTTAGAAAGCTTCCAGACTACATTCAGCATCTGATAATCGTGATCTCAGCCATATTCTCAAAACTATCGTTTTCACTCACTTCAATGTCAATATTTTGATCTCTGGCAGTTTATTCACCACATCCACCACCAAATAACAGTGACATTAATATTTTATTGCGTACAGTAATTGCTCTGCAGTAAAGCCATTCAAACCAGTTACATTTTTGCTGATAATATTCTTTTGTTTTATGCCTGCGATAATTACGATTGAAACATCACATCATAATTGTCTATTAAACAAGGAATAAAAGTGAATTGCATGCATTGAGTCATACAGATATTTATTTTTGCGCACTAAAAATATACTTACACTATTATACACCTAGGGTCTCTAGAATATCTGAAAACAGATATTCTTTTATATTTTGTTATTTTTTCTTGTTATTATGTTTATAATGAATAGATTAAAGAATACTAAGAAAGTTGATGTCAAACTTGAAAAAATGAAGGAAGGAGAAGGTAATGAATGACATCCTGGTTCATAAAGGACCCAAGGTATGCATTTAAGGGTTAATGAGTCTTCATATTTTCTAAACTTCTGCCTGTTACCGATCTACGTCCCTGGGTAGGACATTTGCATAATCAGCGAAGTTCGTGTGTTTACATCATTTCAAGAAGACGCTGTGTTCTGCGCTGTGAAAGCAAGTTTGTTTTGTTTTCTTTGCCGTAAGGTGATAATGTGAAGAATCAGTGGTTATTTTTTTCCCCACGATACCACAGCAATACAATTCGAACCTTTTGTTCTGTGCTCATCATTTTACCAATAACTGCTTATCTAATATTGGCTTTGTTGGCTTCTAATCTTCTTTATTTGCACTAACAAGCGTCTCCGAACCACAACCTGTAAGTACGATACATACGTTATGTGTACATTTTCAAGTGAGTGCTCAAAATATCAAGTTAATATATATATTAATATAATATGTGATGTATAATACCTAGTGCAGCTTTAGGTTTCCAGGTAAACCACGGTATTACTGTGTTACTGAAATAGATAATTCGCTGTGAAACCACTATTTCCTAAGAATGTGTTGATTAATGTAGACTGTCGTTGTTCTAATTACTTCGTTTAATAATAAAGAATGTAACTTAGACACATTTTGGCTTACAAACTGCACTCGGCTAACATATCCACCATGATTATTTTATGTCTTTGCAGTTTAGCAGCTAAACTTTAGCTGTGGGCACAATTCACTTACATCAGTGTTAAACAAAATGTTTTTATGTAATTATTTTAAGAACCGATTGGAGCACTATGTTACAGTATTGTTTTAAGTGTCAGGGCTGCCAGGTTTTCACATCAGAACCCGCCCAGTTGCTACTCAAAACTAGTCCAATTGCATTTGGAGGGGGCCCTCCATTAGAAATTGCATTTATAGGTGTAAAATACATGCTTTTTGTCGAGATTCCTCTGGTAAATTTGCATTCCAGGGGCTAAATATTTGGATTACTTCAACCCGCGGACATCAAAAACAACCCAGACTTGGCAACACAGATGGTTGCGCTTGCTAACTTGCTTAAGTACTCTGCTCTGAGCAAATCACAACAGGCTTGGCCAGCTGACCAATTAGAGCAGAGTAGGCTTATTAAAGGGAGGAGAGGTGGCCAGAGCGCAGGGGCAGAGTCCGCCTACTGAGAGAACCAGGGTCTGCGGAGAGGGATGGGCATCTATCGAAGTTACCCGCCTGGCCTCACCCCTGGTGGGGCAGACAGAGCAGGGCTGGACCCCGGAGTAACATGGACACGAGAGAAAAAACAAAAATCGATGATAACACGGACCAGAAAAAATTACTAAGTCAATGATCGACTTAGGTTTTGAGCATTTTTTTGTGGATAAATCTAAGGCCCTGTCCACAAGAACACGGGTATTTTCAAAACCACAGCCTTTTGTATGCGGTTTGACTGTTCGTCCACACGCAAACGCAGTATCAGGTCACTGAAACTGAACCTTTTTGAAAACTCGTGTCAGGGTGAAGATTTTCAGAAACTCTGACTTGTACTTAAGACGTAGGAGTGCGCTTTTTATCAACCTTCTGATTGACCAACATTTTGCGGTTAGCGTTATATCTCCACCTGTTGGTTTGGCATGCTCTTGACAACGCTTCATAGCATTTTGTTTTTGTTTCTAAAAATACCTGTGTACATGTGGACTAAAACTACCTCCCATGAGTACTGAGGTTTTTAACTACCACAGCAATGCAAGGACATTGCCATGAAATATGACCATTAGCGCCTAAGTTAGCATACTTGCGTAGAATCTGTTTTTGGCTTGTCCCTGCATCTCATGGCTCCTGAGCGAAAGACCCCAATTCCACATCCCATGTATCCTCTAGAGTTTCAAAAGAGATCTAAATGTCTCAAACTAAGTTCAGATATGGTCATAATGGTCAATTTTATGAAACTGAGATTATACATCATCTGAAAGCTGAATAAAGCTTTCCATTAATGTATGGTTTGTTAGAATAGGGCAATATTTGTCCGAGATTCAAATATTTGAAAATCTGGAATCAGAGGGTGCAAAAAAAAAAAAAAAAAAAAAAAAAAAAAATACTGAGAAAATCACCTTTAAAGTTGTCCAAATGAAGTTCTTAGAAATGCATATTACTAATTAAAAATTAAGTTTTGATATATTTACGGTAGATATTTTTTTATGAAACATGATCTTTACTTAATATCCTAATGATTTTTGGCATACAAGAAAAATTGATAATTTTGACCCATTCAGTGTATTTTTGACTATTGCTACACATATACCCGTGCTACTTAAGACTGGTTTTGTGGTCCAAGGTCACTTATTTAAGACACCAAGACTAAATGATCTCGGCCATGCTATCCACATTAGCTCTAAACTATTACTGCTTTAAGTTCAAAATTGTGGCCAAAAACAACAACAACAACAACAACAACAACAACAACAACAACTCTTATTCTACTACTAAATTCTGGGATATCTGTCTTTATATACTCTCCTGAACAGACAGCTGCTGTCCTCTGTACGTTGAGACTGTGGTGTTGGGGTACAAACTCTGAGTTCGTTTAATAATGTCATGTATCACGTGTCACCCGCTTCACCTCATCTTTGTGGGCCTGAGAGATAAAGCGGCGAAGCATCTATCATGTTGCGGCTGATGTTTTGAAGCACACTAAAACGGAAATGTGACCACAAAGTTAATGAGCTTTAAAACTCTTTTAATAGTTCCAGTAATCTCACAGCTTTTCACAGACAAGCGAGATCAGAAACTGCCTCGGCGGGAAATATGTTGTGGAGGATTATGTTCCCCCTCTGGCTGGATGAACTGGCCATTCGGTGACCCAGAGGAGGAACAGGAGAGGAATGTTCTAGGAAGGGCTGGATGGGGCAGGAGGGAGTGTGTTTTTATAGTTGGTGTTCTGCTGAAACTGCATACCTGCAGACTCGGTTTATGCGTTTTTGACTGATAGAGGGCACGAACAGATATGTCCAATCTTGCAGTCCAATCAGCAAACATGGTGGCAGCCACAATCTTTAGGTTTTCGAAGTAAGAATTTCATATTTTGCAACAGGGCATGTCTGTTAAATGAATACAGATTACTACATGGCACAGCTGTGGTCTAGCATTTAGCATTCACTAAAGGCCTAGACATTCTTAATTTTCCTTGTTCCGCTCCGTCTAGCAAATAGTTGAATGCGTAAGCCATTCACAGTACACTCCACTGACCGTGAGCATGTATGTGTACGTGCTACCTAGTGAACCTTTTGTTTTTAAATGTTCAGATCACTCGTATCACTCAATGGACACTGTGCACAGACATCAGTGGACTGAGTTGATATTATAAAATACGTCACATACTGTCTGAAAGCTGGAGCAAAACGTAGATAATGTAGTATACTTTTTTATGCTTTATTTTGTGTGTCCTGATTTGTGTCTGGTTAGAGTCTGGACTTTTTCAGGCTGTTACATGCATAAAAGGGCAAATAGTTGTTTTTTCTAAATGTCAGAGTGGCAGCCTAGTGGTTAGTCAGTGACACCCTGGGCCTCATGTGGACTACGGTGGTTTGAATTTAGCTTGCAGCTATTTCTAATCCCCCTAATACCTATTCAAATGTAATGTTAAATTGTTTTCTAGATGGCCTAGCAGTTAACACCCTTACTTCAACACATTAAGCCTTGTGACCCTGGACCACAAAACCAGTCTTAATTCGCTGGGGTATATTTGTAGCAATAGCCAAAAATACATTGTATGGGTCAAAATTATTGATTTTTCTTTTATGCCAAAAATCATTAGGAAATTAAGTAAAGATCATGTTCCATGAAGATTTTTTGTAAAATTCCTACTATAAATATATCAAAATGTAATTTTTGATTAGTAATATGCATTGTTAAGGACTTAATTTGGAGAACTTTAAAGATGAATTTCTCAGTATTTTGATTTTTTTGCATCCTCAGATTCCAGATTTTCAAATAGATGTATCTCGACCAAATATTGGCCTATCCTAACAAACCATGCATCAATAGAAAGCTTATTTATTGAGCTTTTATATGATGTATACATCTCAGTTTTGTAAAATTTAACCTTATGACTGATTTTGTGGTCCAGGGTCACAAATGGGTTTGACTGGTTTATATTTGGCTTGCAACTCTTAATCATGTTCCCCAGCTAGTTTACTGAAAATGTGTATATGAAAACAGGCTAAAAGGCTATATAATTTTCTAGATGTAAGTCATGGCATAAATGTAACCTTAACAAATATTGACCTCATATGAACTACACTGGTTTGAATTTGGCTTGCAACCATTTCTAATTCCATTCCTCATCACTTTACCTGTGTTTTCTCCAAATGTACCTGCGAATACTGACTATTTACTAGATACCAGAATCACCAAATAGCTAACACACATAGTTAAAAATTTGGCTCGTAAATATTTCTATTTATGTCTCTAGCTTATTTCCTTGAATGTAATAAACACGCCAAAGAAGGCTACATGCATAAAAGGGCAAATTGTTTTCTAAATGTCAGAGTGGTGGCCTAGTGGTTAGTGAGTGACACACTGAGCCTCATGTGGACTACAGTGGTTCGAATTTGGCTTGCAACTATTTCTAATCCCTATTACCTATTCTAATGTAATGTTAAATTGTTTTCTAGATGTCAAAGCCGTGGTCTAGCGGTTAACACACTTACTTCAACATATTGAGCCTTATATGGGCTACAATGGTTCAAATTTGGTTTGCAACTACTCTTAACCATGTTCCCCAGCTAGTCTACTGGAAATATGTACATGGAAAAACGCTAAAAGGCTATATTTTTCCTAGACTAATGCAACATTAGTGCACACATTGACCTCATATGGACTACCCTGATTTGTATTTGGCTTGCAACTATTTCTAATCCCATTTCCCATTTCATTTCCTGTCTTTTCTCTAATGTACCTGCAAATACTGACTATTTACTAGATTCCAGAGTTGCCAAATAGCTAACACACACATTTTGATATGCTGAGCTGTGGTGCTCATGCAGGCTACAAGCTCATACAGGCCTCAAATTTGGCTTGCAACTATTCATTTTCATGTGTCTCCAGCTTATTTTCTGGAAATGTGAAAAAAAGGTCTAGATGGATGAAAGGCTAATTGGACAATGAATTATACTTTTTATAATGATTTTTTTTTTCAACTTGCCTGATTTGAGTCTGGTTAGGATCAGGACTTTTTTTGCCTGTTACATACAAAGTAGCAACTATGGGACACTGGGCTATGATGCTCATGCAGGCTTTGCTGGTTTGAATTTTGCTCACAACTATTCCTAATTGTGCTCCCCAGCTCATTTTCTGGAAATCTCATTAGCATAGGGAAAAGAGCTAAATGGCTGAAATGTTAAATAGTTTTCTTTAATTCAGAGCTGTGGCTTAGCGGTTAACACACTTACTTCAACACATTGAGCCTTATATGGGCTACACTGGTTCAAATTTGGCTTGCAACTATTCTAAATCATGTTCCTAAGCTAGTTTACTGGATATACATATGGAAAAAGGCTATTCTATTTTCCACATGCAAGTCATGGCCTAGACGTTAGTGCACACATTGACCTCATGTTGACTACACTGGCTTGCAACTATTCCTAATCTCATTCCCCATCTCATTTCCTGTCTTTTACCTAATGTATCTGCAAATACTGACTATTTACTAGATACCAGAGTTGCCAAATAGTTAACACAGATAGTTTGATACTCTGAGCCACTAAGTGGTGCTCATGCAAGCTATGCAGGTTCAAATTTGGCTCTCAACTATTTCTATTTATGTGTCTCTAGCTTTTTTCCTGGAAATGTAATAAACCTGTGAAAAAAAGGCCACATGAAAAAAGGCTAAATTGTTTTCTAAATGTCAGAGTGGCGGCATAGTGGTTAGTGCTTTGACACACTAAGCCTTATGTGGATTGCATTGGTTTGAATTTGGCTTGCAACTATTTCAAATCTGTATTACCTATTCTAAACTATTTCTGTACCCTTAAATACCAATGATTTGCTAGATGTCACAGTGGCCTATTTGTTAACACATATTTTGACACGTGATGTACAGTATATGCACCGACATACTGAGCTGTGGTTTTAATATATATATATATATATATATATATATATATATATTTATATTTATATTTATTTTTAATTTAGTACAGTTATTTTTCCTCCCCAAGTGCACGATGGTCCTCTATTTCACCTCAGATTCGCGTGCACTCTGCTCATTAGCTCACACACAGGAGAAAAAGAAAGCAGGTAAGCTTCTCTAAGCTCTTCAGATGACTGGAACACTCCCAAGTCTGTTTTTCAGTGGCGATTTCCAGCCAAAAAGAGAAAAGCACTCAAAGCGAGTGCCAAATTGGTGGCCCATGAGAGGGCCAGAGCGTGTCAGCTTCACCCCCCGCCACTGTGCAAACCCGAATGTTTTTCCAAAGCACTAGAAAGTGCAACCTCGGCCTTTGAACTTGTGTCTTGAAGGAAGATGCTTACGATTCCTCAAGGGAAGCTCATCCCAGAGCCCCCTCCGCGCTGGGCTGTATGTATGGGGTTTGACTGGATTCATCTACGGCACCGGCCCTGATCTTGCCTGTGGCAGCCAAATTGCTGGCTCTGAGCTCAGTAGAGGAAATTCTGGAGAAAAGCCCACCAGAGACTGTGTGAGCGAGGACGCTGTGCTCTTTCTCCGGCTGGAGTGTTTATCTCTCATAGCATGGCATGACGATGTTTCCACAGCCATGATTTGCTCCCAGGTTGCCTGAGGAAGGAGAGAGGAAAGGAGGGATTGTCCTTGGCTGGATGGGGACAAGTGGTGTATTGATTTATTTTGCTTGCATGCTCGCTTACTCATAATTTGGGGTTTTAATATGGTTTTGATTGGTTGCAGACTGCAGGATGTTTGAGCTTAAGGTATATATATATATATATATATATATATATATATATATATATATATATATATATATATATATATACACACACACACACACACACACACACACACACACACAAATGTTTGAAAACAGAAAATAGCCTCAGTTCACTTATAAACTACAAAGTCATGCAAGAAAACACACCCACACCCACACCAAAGAAAACTTATCTAACCTCAAATGGGGACGGAGAAAAACCACGTGTCACTGGTCACATATGCGTCCCACGTCAACAGGAAATGTCCTGCTGATGCACCCCCACCCACACAGGTGGAGGTCCGGGTGGAATTCAATTAATATGCACAATGGGGCGTCTCTCGCCAAACATCCCTGCCCTTCTTCCATTGCGTCAGACAAGTCACCTTGTTTGCTCTCAATGAAACAAATAAAGCCGGAACATCAGATCTATAAAGTGATTTCTGCGTCCTGGCATTGGCGTGTCAGAGGGAATCACCTTTCCTCTCTGGGTACGGAGGGTGGCACTACTCTGTCGCCCTTTTAGCAGGTCAACAAAAACAAAAATAGGGAGGACAGTAAAATGGAAGACTCAGCAGAGGGATATTGGGACAGAGAAAAAGCTAAACTGCAAACTGTGACTTTTTTTTTTTTTTTTTTTTTTTTTTTTTTCATTGGTATGCCAAGAGACATTAGCACAGGGTCTAACCTCTCTCAGAGGGCACATGGCAGAAAGCCCCAGTGGATTCTGGGTTACAGTGCAAAGCTGAGTGCCTATCATTACA
Source organism: Garra rufa (assembly GCF_049309525.1). NCBI lineage: Eukaryota > Metazoa > Chordata > Actinopteri > Cypriniformes > Cyprinidae > Garra > Garra rufa. The sequence continues at coordinate 39,762,940 of NC_133367.1, read as the reverse complement.
AGTGGATGCAAATCAGTTTATACATATGAATGCCGTTAGTATTCGAAAAAACGGTAGTGCAATATGATTCAGACATACATTTGTGAGATATATTTCCCATCTGTTAACAAGAGTACTCATACAAAAATATGTCCTTGCATCAGCTGTATCTAAAGGCCTTTCATAAATCTAAATGAATGGCAAATTTCATTTGCATGATGGTAAGCATATTTATTGTTTTAGGAAAGCGTAACATCAAACCCTTTTAAAATGTATGAAATAATTTGGCTTGCACAGGTAAATATGTCCTCCATATACAGTACGACCATATGGATTAATCACCGCGATAACTCAGCGCTCCAAACCTCACCTATTTTTCTGCCAAGGTACTCCATTGCTCTCTTATCTGAATTTTTTCTCTTTGTCGAGAAAGAGCGTTTTTCTGCTCAGCACTTTTTTTAACGACTCTTGCAAGGCAGGGGCAATCGCGTGTTGCCAGACCAGGGCAGAAGAGTGATGTTCCATTATCTGCGCGCAGCTGAGAAACGGATTTCTCCGTGGGAGCGCGGCTATGGAATGGGGCAGGCGGCTGAAATACGGTGACACCCTCAAGCAGGAAGCAGCTAAGCATGACAGGGGAGGTGGAGGGGAAGAAATACAGTGAATGCCTACCGGTGGGTGAGCAGCCAGGATGGCTTCATTGTTGAAGTGGGCATAGCATGAAGCCGCATTACAGGCCCGCCACAGTCATGGAGCTCAGCCAGCAAACTCAAGCCATGCAAGTGGCGGTTAAACTAGTTTAAAAACTATGAAACAGATACAGCAGTTTAAAATGATGTTCAGAGTGGGAAATGCTTACTTTATCAGTAGAATGTTACTGTGTTACTCGTATTGTAGTAGTTTGTTTTAGTCAGAGTTATTGTCATGCTAAAACGTACATTTAATTTTCATTGCATTTCCCTGAGAAACTTAATTGAAAGCACAATTATGTTTTTTTTCCGTAAACATCATAGTTTTGCATGTAAGTGCAAAGATTCTTGGGAGAATGCAAATGTTGTGCAAACAAATGTAAAGTTTTGCAGCATGAAGCATAAGTTGTGCAAACAAAGAAAAAAATATTTGATGAATGCAAAAATTGTGCAAACAAATGCAAAGTTTCTTGGGAAAACACAAAGTTGTGTAAAAAACTTACTTTTCTTGGGATGGTGTGCAAGTTGTGGAAACAAAGCAAAATGTTCTTGGGTGAATGCAAAAATTGTGCAAACGAATGCAACGTTTCTTAGGGGAATGCAAAAATTGTGCAGACGAATGCAAAGTTTCTTGAGAGAATGCAACAGTTTTACCAATGAATGCAAAGTTTCTTTGGTGAACGCAAAAAGTTGTGCAAATGAATGCACAGTTTCTTGGGGTAATGCAAAAATTGTATGAATGAACACAAAGTTTCTCAAGGGTACTACAATAGTTGTTTTAATAAATGCAAAGTTTCTCGGGATCACGCATATGTTGTGCAAACAAAGCACATTTTTCTTGGGTTGATGCAAAAATTGTGCAAATGAATGCAAAGTTTCTTGGAAAAATGCAAAAGTTTTAGCAACGAATGCAAAGTTGCTTTGGTGAATGCAAAAAAAAAGTTGTGCAAATGATTCCACAGTTGTACGAATGAACATAAAATTTCTGATGCATAAGCAAAATTTTCTTGGGTAAATGCAAAATTTGTGCGATAAATGTGCAGTTTAATGGGAGAATGCAAAAATTGTACAAATTAACAAAGTTTCTTGGGTAACACAAAAGTTGTTTAAATAAACGCAGTTTCATGGGAAAATGCAAAATTTGTGCCAACAAACAAAGTTTGTCAGGGTGATGCATAAGCTGTGTAAACAAAGCAAAATTTATTCGGTGAACATAAAAACTTTACAAACAAATGCACATGTTTTGGGATAATGCAAAAGTGGTGCGAATGAATGCAAAGCTTCTTGGGGGAACACAGAAATTGGGTTTATTAACGCAAGGCTTCTTGGGAGAATACAAAAGTTGTGCGAATGAACGCAAAGTTTCTCTCTGTAATACAAAAGTTGTTTAAATAAAGAAAAAAATGTATTTGGAAAGCGCAAAAGTTGTGCCAACAAACAAAATTTCTCGGGGTGACGCATAAGTTGTGCAAATAAAGCAACTTTTTCTTGGGGGAACACAAAAATTGTGCAAACGAATGCAAAGTTTCTTGGGAGAAGGCAAAAGTTGTGCGAACGAATACAAAGTTTTTTGGAGGAACACAAAAGTTGGGTGAATTAACACAAGGTTTCTTGGGAGAATACAAATGTGTCAATGAACACAAAGTTTCTCTGTAATACAAAAGTTTTTTAAACAAACGCAAAAGTTAAGCCAACAAACAAAACATTTCTCAGGGTAGATGCATAAGCAAAATTTTCTTGGGTAAATAGAAAAAAAATACTTACGAATGTTTCTTGGGAGAATTCAAAAGTTGTGCCAACAAATGCAAAGTTTCTTTGGTGAACTCAAAAAGTTCAAAAAGTGCCAATAAATGTACAGTTTTATGGAGAATGCAGAAATTGTGTGAATGAACACAAGTTTCTTGAGAGAATGCAAAAGTATGTAAATGAATGCAAAGTTACTTGGGGGTAATACAAAAGTTGTTTAAATAACTGCAAAGTTTCTCTGGAAAACGCAAAATTTGTGCCAACAGACAAAGTTTCTCAGGGTGATACATAAGTTGTGCAAACAATGAAAAAATTTATTGGGTGAGCATAAAAATTGTAAAAGTGAATGCAAAGTTTTTTTTGGGAGAATTGAAAAGTTTAAATTAAAAAAGTACAAATGAACACAAAGTTTCTCTGTGTAATACAAAAGTTGTTTAAACAAACAAAAGGTTTTTCTGGAAAATGCTAAATTTGTGCCAACAAATACAAACATTGTTTTTCGGGGTGACGCATAAGTTGTCCAAACAAAGCAAACATTTCTTGGGCAATTCTTGAACAAAACAATTGTACAAACAAATGCATAGTTTCTTGGGAAAATGCAAAAGTTTCTTGGAGGAACACAGAAGTTGGGTGAATTAACGCAAGGTTTCTTGGGAGAATACAAACATTGTGCGAATGAACACAAAGTTTCTCTGTGTAATACAAAAGTTGTTTAAAAAAAAATGCAAAAGTTGTACCAACAATCACAACATTTCTCAGGTTGATGCATAAGTTGTACAAATAAAGCAACATTTTCTTTGGGAAAACAAAAATTGTACAAACATATGCAACATTTCTTGGGGAAACACAGAAGTTGTGTGAATTAATTCAAGATTTATCAGGAGAATACAAAAGTTGTACGAATAAACAAAGTTTCTCGGGGTAATACAAAAGTTGTTTAAATAAACACAAAGTTTCTCTGGAATATGCTAAATTTGTGCCAACAAACTTTGGCGAGGTGACGCAGAAGTTGTGCAAACAAAGCTACATTTTCTTCGGTGAACACAAAAATTGTGCAAACGAATGCAAAGTTTCTTGGGAGAATGCAAAAGTTATGCCAAGGAATGACAAGTTTATTTGGTGAATGCAAAAGGTTGTGCAAATGAATGCACAGTTTTATGGGAGAATGCAAAAATTGTGTGAACGAATGCTAAGTTTCTTGGGAGAATGCTAAAGTTGTGCCAATAAACACAAAGTTTCTTAGTGAATACATAAGTTGTGCAAACAAAGCAAAAACGTATTGGGTGAGCATAAAAATTGTAAAAGCAAATGCAAAGTTTCTCTGTGTAATACAAAAGTTGTTTAAACTAACAAAAAGTTTCTCTGCAAAAACACAAAATTTGTGGCAACAAACACAACGTTTTTCAGGGTGACGCATAAGTTGTGCAAACAAAGCAAACATTTCTTGGGTGAACATAAAAATTGTACAAATGAATGCATAGTTTCTTGGGAAAATGCAAAAAAAAAAAAGGAAGACAGAAGTTGGGTGTATTAACGCAAGGTTTCTTGGGAGAATACAAACATTGTGCGAATGAACAATGTTTTTCTGTGTAATACAAAAGTTGTATTAAAGAAACAAAAAGTTTCTCTGGAAAATGCAAAAGTTGTGCCAACAAACAAAATTTCTCGGGGTGATGCATTAGTTGTGCAAACAAAGCAAAATTTTATTGGATAAATAGAAAAACTGTACAAACAAATGTAAAATTTCTTGGGAGAATGCAAAAGTTCTGCGAATGAATGCAAAGTTTTTTTGAGGAACACAGAAGTTAGGTCAATTAATGCAAGGTTTCTTGGGAGAATACAAAAGTATGAATTAATGCAAAGTTTCTGGGGTTAATTTAAAAATTGTTTAAATAAATGCAAAGTTTTTCTGGAAAATGCTAGTTTGTGCCAACAAACAAAGTTTCTCGGGGTGATGAAGAATTTGTGCAAACAAAGCAAAATTTTCTTGGGTAAACACAAAAATTGTGCAAATGAATGCAAAGTTTCTTGGAAGAATGGAAAACTTATGCCAACGGATGACAAGTTTCTTTGGTGAATGCAAAAGGTTGTGCAAATGAATGCACAGTTTTATGGGAGATTGCAAAAATTGTGTAAACTAGGAATGCACGATATTTTACCGGACAGATAAATTATCGACCGATATGGGTAAAAATGACGTCATTTTTATTGCTCCGATAAATAAATTAAATCCGATCCGATAAAGTACTCTTGCTGGTAAATCAATCAATCAGTCTGGTTTATCTGAGATTTCTGAGTGCAAGTGACTGCAGCTGTAAACTGCAGTGACGCTCGGACTTTGTCGCGTGTAATACGTCATCATCTGTGTCGTCATCATCGTCTTTGCTATGATTGTTAGATATATACAGTAATATACATTTCATTAGTTTATCTCAGATTTTGTATTCTCCTGGGTGCACAAAATTATCATATAAAAATGAATGAACGTATCGGTATCGGTATCGGCCACAAGAAGGACTTAATTATCGGCTATCGGTAACAAATTTTCATATCGTGCATCCCTAGTGTAAACGAACACTAAGTTTCTTGCGAGAATGCTAAAGTTGTGCCAATAAACGCAAAGTTTCTTGGGATGACACATACTGTACAGTAAGTTGTGCAAACAAAACAAAATTGTCTTGGGTGAACGAAAAATTGTGTACATTGTGTACAATGCAGTTTCTTGGGAGAATGCAAAAGTTGTTCTAACAATTGCGAAATTGAAGTGAATGTGCAAACATTTTATGAATGAATGCAGTTTCTCAAAAGTTGTGCAAACGAGAGATCTATTCCTATCTAAATTTCCGCCTATCACTGACAATATTTATGACAATAATATTTAGAAGTTTTCAAAATAGCATGTCAACCTATCAGACCTAACATCTTAAATAAATGATCATTTATGAATTTAAAAATATGTCTTTGTTTGTGTTTTCACTTAATTGCGCCAATATAAGATGTAATATTGCATTTATTTGACATTTTATATAATATTTGTTTGACATGATTAATTAACAAAATTAGCAAAGCAGTTCAAAGAAAACTCAAAAGTATTATGATGTAAATTGAAAAAGAAAAGCGCTGTTGAGTGTCTGGCCTCTACAACATGTCAAGCTTGCCCAGATACTTTGTCCTAATAATTGCAGAACAAAAGGTGACATTAATATCGAGGTCACAGTGTGAAAAAATATGAAAAGATTTAATTAGAGAATCACCATGTTCTTAACTTCACAAGCGTTCTGGAGTCACACACTCCCCTGAAACTCATTTAGCGCCTATAATACAGTGACCAAACTTTTTAGCTCTTTCCATTTTCCGCCATCATCAGCTTCTTCCTTTCCTGACAAGATCTGCTCCTCCTTCTCATAAGACTGGGCTCGCTCATCTCCAGTCCAGCGCTGCGTAGATTAATTGAGATCCTGTCATCATTATCTTGTTGTGTCAGTCTTGCCTGCGTTTAGGTTTTTTCGAAGCGCGGTTTTAACCGAACGGAATACCAATGAACCCTTACGGGCCCTTTTTCAATGCGGCCTGGGCCTGGTGGTTTCAGAGGAGTGTGGAGACGCTTCCGCACGCCTGCCTCGTCAGCCCGCCACGTCTCTTTCATCTCGGAGGATAGCTGGAGCTGCTGTCAGCTCCCAGATGACCTGCTTCTGCGTTTTCAGTCTGGTTTGACTCTTTCATAAGGCCTGCGTTATATTACAGTTTTTTGGAAGGGTTGAATGCTTGATTCTGATTGGTTGACAGGCACTCTAAAGTGTTGATTAATTTTGTAGAACTGCATGACTGTGAAGTAGGTCCAGGTTTGTTGACTGCATTTCAGTCTGTATTTCTTCACCACATGATTTATGAACTACTGCGAAGCTGCAATGAAGCCTTGTGCTGTGCTGAATGCTTTACCTAATTTGGTGTTCCCCATTACAAATAAAGGGCCTTTTAAAAATTGCTTGTAAATCTGTCATGATGTTATATTTATGGAAGCACATTTCCGCCACTGAATAAAAATAATTTAAAAAGGTAATTGCAACTTTTTATCTCACAATTCAGATTTTTTTTTTTTTTTTTTTTCAGAATTGTGAGATATAAACTTGCAATTGTGAATTAAGTCAGAATTGTAAAAAACTTTTTAAAAACGTTAAAATTTTTGGTCAGAATTTAGTTTATGTCTAGCAATTGTGACTTTTTTCTCAGAATTGTGAGTTTATAACACGGAACTGTGAGTTATTAAAATTATAATTGTGAGATATAAACTAGCAATTCATAGTCTTCTTTCTTACAATTCTGACTTTATACCTTGTATTTGGGAGTTTATATCTTGCAATTTTGACTTTATAATTCACAATTGCGAGTATATATCTTGCAATTCTGACTTAATAGCTTGCATTTGCAAGTTTATATCTCGCAATTCTGACTTTATAACTCGCATTTGCATTTTTATCTAGGAATTATGATTTTAGAACCCACAATGTTTATATCTTGCAATTCTGACTTTATAACTTGCAATTGTGAGTTTTTATCTTTCAATTCTTATTTTATAACTCACAATTGTGAGTTTATATCTCCCAATTTTGACTTCAGAACTCGCAATTGTGAGTTTATATTACGCAATTCTGATGAAAGTTAGAATCTCGCAATTTTGACTATAACTTGCAATTTTGACTTTATAACTCGCAATTGTGAGTTTATATCTTGCAATTCTGACTTTATAACTCGCAATTGTGAGTTTATATCTTGCAATTCTGACTTTATAACTCGCATTTATGAGTTTATATCTCCCAATTTTGACTTTAGAACTCGCAATTGTGAGTTTATATCTCCCAATTCTGACTTAATAACTCGCATTTGTAAGTTTATATTTTGAAATATTGACTTTATAATTCACAATTGCGAGTTTATATTACGCAATTCTAATGCAAATCATAATCTCGCAATTCTGACTATAACTTGCAATTTTGACTTTATAACTCGCATTTATGAGTTTATATCTACCAATTTTGACTTCAGAACTCGCAATTGTGAGTTTATATTACGCAATTCTGATGAAAGTTAGAATCTCGCAATTTTGACTATAACTTGCAATTTTGACTTTATAACTCGCATTTATGAGTTTATATCTCCCAATTTTGACTTCAGAACTCGCAATAGTGAGTTTATATTACGCAATTCTGATGAAAGTTAGAATCTCGCAATTTTGACTTTATAACTCGCAATTGCGAGTTTATATCTTGCAATTCTGACTTTATAACTCGCATTTATGAGTTTATATCTCCCAATTTTGACTTCAGAACTTGCAATTTTGAGTTTATATTACGCAATTCTGATGAAAGTTAGAATCCTGCAATTTTGACTTTATAACTCGCAATTGTGAGTTTATATCTTGCAATTCTGATTTTATAACTCGCAATTGTGAATTTATATCTCCCAATTTTGACTTTAGAACTCGCAATTGTGAGTTTATATCTCCCAATTTTGACTTTAGAACTCGCAATTGTGAGTTTATATTACGCAATTCTGATGAAAGTTAGAATCTTGCAATTCTGACTTAATAACTCGCATTTGTAAGTTTATATTTTGAAATATTGACTTTATAATTCGCAATTGCGAGTTTATATTACGCAATTCTAATGCAAATCAGAATCTCGCAATTCTGACTATAATTTGCAATTTTGACTTTATAACTCGCATTTATGAGTTTATATCTCCCAATTTTGACTTTATAACTCGCAATTGCGAGTTTATATCTTGCAATTCTGACTTTATAACTCGCTTTTATGAGTTTATATCTCCCAATTTTGACTTCAGAACTTGCAATTTTGAGTTTATATTACGCAATTCTGATGAAAGTTAGAATCCTGCAATTTTGACTTTATAACTCGCAATTGTGAGTTTATATCTTGCAATTCTGATTTTATAACTCGCAATTGTGAGTTTATATCTCCCAATTTTGACTTTAGAACTCGCAATTGTGAGTTTATATCTCCCAATTTTGACTTTAGAACTCGCAATTGTGAGTTTATATCTCCCAATTTTGACTTTAGAACTCGCAATTGTGAGTTTATATTACGCAATTCTGATGAAAGTTAGAATCTTGCAAGTCTGACTTAATAACTCGCATTTGTAAGTTTTTATTTTGAAATGTTGACTTTATAATTCGCAATTGCGAGTTTATATTACGCAATTCTAATGCAAATCAGAATCTCGCAATTCTGACTATAATTTGCAATTTTGACTTTATAACTCGCATTTATGAGTTTATATCTCCCAATTTTGACTTACGAACTCGCAATTGTGAGTTTATATTACGCAATTCTGATGAAAGTTAGAATCTCGCAATTTTGACTTTATAACTCGCAATTGTGAGTTTATATCTTGCAATTCTGACTTTATAACTCGCATTTATGAGTTTATATCTCCCAATTTTGACTTCAGAACTCGCAATTGTGAGTTTATATTACGCAATTCTGATGAAAGTTAGAATCCTGCAATTTTGACTTTATAACTCGCAATTGTGAGTTTATACCTTGCAATTCTGATTTTATAACTCGCAATTGTGAGTTTATATCTCCCAATTTTGACTTTAGAACTCGCAATTGTGAGTTTATATCTCCCAATTTTGACTTTAGAACTCGCAATTGTGAGTTTATATCTCCCAATTTTGACTTTATAACTCGCAATTGCAAGTTTATATCTTGCAATTCTGACTTTATAACTCGCATTTATGAGTTTATATCTCCCAATTTTGACTTCAGAACTTGCAATTTTGAGTTTATATTACGCAATTCTGATGAAAGTTAGAATCCTGCAATTTTGACTTTATAACACGCAATTGTGAGTTTATATCTTGCAATTCTGATTTTATAACTCGCAATTGTGAGTTTATATCTCCCAATTTTGACTTTAGAACTCGCAATTGTGAGTTTATATCTCCCAATTTTGACTTTAGAACTCGCAATTGTGAGTTTATATCTCCCAATTTTGACTTTAGAACTCGCAATTGTGTTTATATTACGCAATTCTGATGAAAGTTAGAATCTTGCAATTCTGACTTAATAACTCGCATTTGTAAGTTTATATTTTGAAATATTGACTTTATAATTCGCAATTGCGAGTTTATATTACGCAATTCTAATGCAAATCAGAATCTCGCAATTCTGACTATAATTTGCAATTTTGACTTTATAACTCGCATTTATGAGTTTATATCTCCCAATTTTGACTTTATAACTCGCAATTGCGAGTTTATATCTTGCAATTCTGACTTTATAACTCGCTTTTATGAGTTTATATCTCCCAATTTTGACTTCAGAACTTGCAATTTTGAGTTTATATTACGCAATTCTGATGAAAGTTAGAATCCTGCAATTTTGACTTTATAACTCGCAATTGTGAGTTTATATCTTGCAATTCTGATTTTATAACTCGCAATTGTGAGTTTATATCTCCCAATTTTGACTTTAGAACTCGCAATTGTGAGTTTATATCTCCCAATTTTGACTTTAGAACTCGCAATTGTGAGTTTATATCTCCCAATTTTGACTTTAGAACTCGTAATTGTGAGTTTATATCTCCCAATTTTGACTTTAGAACTCGCAATTGTGAGTTTATATTACGCAATTCTGATGAAAGTTAGAATCTTGCAAGTCTGACTTAATAACTCGCATTTGTAAGTTTTTATTTTGAAATATTGACTTTATAATTCGCAATTGCGAGTTTATATTACGCAATTCTAATGCAAATCAGAATCTCGCAATTCTGACTATAATTTGCAATTTTGACTTTATAACTCGCATTTATGAGTTTATATCTCCCAATTTTGACTTACGAACTCGCAATTGTGAGTTTATATTACGCAATTCTGATGAAAGTTAGAATCTCGCAATTTTGACTTTATAACTCACAATTGCGAGTTTATATCTTGCAATTCTGACTTTATAACTCGCATTTATGAGTTTATATCTCCCAATTTTGACTTCAGAACTCGCAATTGTGAGTTTATATTACGCAATTCTGATGAAAGTTAGAATCCTGCAATTTTGACTTTATAACTCGCAATTGTGAGTTTATACCTTGCAATTCTGATTTTATAACTCGCAATTGTGAGTTTATATCTCCCAATTTTGACTTTAGAACTCGCAATTGTGAGTTTATATCTCCCAATTTTGATTTTAGAACTCGCAATTGTGAGTTTATATTACGCAATTCTGATGAAAGTTAGAATCTTGCAATTCTGACTTAATAACTCGCATTTGTAAGTTTATATTTTGAAATATTGACTTTATTATTCGCAATTGCGAGTTTATATTACGCAATTCTAATGCAAATCAGAATCTCGCAATTCTGACTATAACTTGCAATTTTAGCTTCATAACTCGCAATTGTGACTTCAGAACTTGCAATTGTGAGTTTATATTACGCAATTCTGATTTTATAACTCGCAACTGTGGGTTTATATCTCCCAATTTTGACTTTACAACTCGCAATTGTGAGTTTATATCTCCCAATTTTGACTTAAGAACTCGCAATTGTGAGTTTATATCTCCCAATTTTGACTTTAGAACTCGCAGTTGTGAGTTTATATTACGCAATTCTGATGAAAGTTAGAATCCTGCAATTTTGACTTTATAACTCGCAATTGTGAGTTTATATCTCCCAATTTTGACTTTAGAACTCGCAATTGTGAGTTTATATCTCCCAATTTTGACTTTAGAACTCGCAATTGTGAGTTTATATTACGCAATTCTGATGAAAGTTAGAATCTTGCAATTCTGACTTAATAACTCGCATTTGTAAGTTTATATTTTGAAATATTGACTTTATAATTCGCAATTGCGAGTTTATATTACGCAATTCTAATGCAAATCAGAATCTCGCAATTCTGACTATAACTTGCAATTTTAACTTCATAACTCGCAATTGTGAGTTTATATCTTGCAATTCTGATTTTATAACTCGCAATTGTGAGTTTATATCTCCCAATTTTGACTTTAGAACTCGCAGTTGTGAGTTTATATTACGCAATTCTGATGAAAGTTAGAATCCTGCAATTTTGACTTTATAACTCGCAATTGTGAGTTTATACCTTGCAATTCTGATTTTATAACTCGCAATTGTGAGTTTATATCTCCCAATTTTGACTTTAGAACTCGCAATTGTGAGTTTATATCTCCCAATTTTGACTTTATAACTCGCAATTGTGAGTTTATATCTCCCAATTTTGACTTTAGAACTCGCAATTGTGAGTTTATATCTCCCAATTTTGACTTTAGAACTCGCAATTGTGAGTTTATATCTCCCAATTTTGACTTTATAACTCGCAATTGTGAGTTTATATTACGCAATTCTGATGAAAGTTAGAATCTTGCAATTTTGACTATAACTTGCAAATTTGACTTTATAACTCTCAATTGTGAGTTTATATCTTGCAATTCTGACTTTATAACTCACATTTATGAGTTTGTATTTTGCAATTCTGACTTTAGAACTCGCAATTGTGATTTTATATCGCAATTGTGAGTTTATATTATGCAATTGTGAGTTTATATTATGCAATTGTGAGTTTATATTATGCAATTCTGATGCAAGTCAGAATCTCGCAATTCTGACAATAACTCACATTTGCAAGTTTATATCTTGCAATTCTGACTTTCGTAACTCACATTTGTGAGTTTATATTTTGAATTTCTGACTTTATATGTTGCATTTGCAAGTTCACATCTCGCGATTTTTACTTTATAACTCAATTGCAAGTTTATATCTCACAATTTTGACTTTAGAACTCACATTTGTGAGTTTATATCTTGTCCCATCACTGGGGTTGCACGAGTTAGTGCACTCTCAGGACTGGGTTGCGTCAGGAAGGGCATCTGGCGTAAAACATGTGCCAAATTGCTGGTGCGGATCACTCCACTGTGGCGACCCCTGACTGAAAGGAGCAAGCCAAGAGAGGAAGAAGATTTTATAAAGTTTATATCTCACAATTCTGAAAAGAAGGGGAAAAAAATCACAATTTTCTCAACATTTTTTTTTCTAGTGGTGGAAATGGGGTTCCATATATACTAGCACCAAATCTTGGATTCAATCTTTTTGTCAACTTGTTTTCTTTCACTTAGCATATTTCTTTTTTTTTTTTTCTTTTTTTTTTTTACTGATCTGTGCTGATTGACCTCAGTTTTTGAGTGAAAAATCATTATATGTGGATAATTTTGGTTCATTAAATAAAAGTTTGAAACAACACAAAGGTGAGTAAATGATATAATTTTCATCTTTGGGTGAACTATCCCTTTAACAAGCATGTTTGGGAAAATTTCCAGGGGTCTCATTTATAAATATCTCCGTTGATTTCATCCTAAAAGTGTACATATGCTCAAAAGCTAGATAGTCTCGTCCCCTAAATCACCATATATGAAGCTTACAATGTGTAGTTTTACTATGCATAACCTCATCTGCATATCAGTTCCATGCATATTCCCATCCACATGACACCGTGTAAAATTGATTGCCAATTTGCCATTTTGTGTGTATGCAACATTTATAAATGAGACACCAGAACACAACATTAGAGTTAAAGGAAAATCAGATGTTCTTTATTATTAATACTATATATTCAATGTTAAAAGTTGATTCAACTGTCTACCATTTACCTAAAAATGAATATTCTGTCCTTATTTACTCCCACTCTTGTCCACTTTGTGATTTTATTTTTTTAGCATAATACATTTGGCTAAAATAGGAATGGCACGAACAATGACTTTAAAACGAATAACAAATTCTATTAAATAATGGAAAATATTCATTAGACTGATTTTATTTTGCGGGGTTTTATTTTGAACATACATCTGAAATTACAACAGAATGATGAGTTTGTGAAGTCAAGTGTGAACTTTATGAATAACAAAACAAGCCCAGACTATTCAAAAGTCCCAGTTATATTATCAACTTAGAACCTTTTGAGGTTTTTAAAAATTTGAAATTACATAAAAGTTGCAGTGATGCGCTTTTATGATTCTTTTATGGTGTTTTTCAGTCCTAAAGTTTAAAAGGTCAGTTATACTATTATAGTGTTTATTAGTTAATCTACTATATGCTAGTAAGATGCTAATCAGGCTAACAACATAATAGTAAAATGCTAATCATGGTAACAACTTGCTAGTAAACTTGATAATCAGGCTAACAACATGTTAGTAACTTGTTAATCATGCTAACAACTTGCTAGTAACTTGTTAATCATGTTAGAAACATGCTAATCATACTAGCAACATGCTAGTAACTTGATAATGATGTTAATTGTGCTAAAAACATGCTAGCAACATGTTAGTAACATGCTAATCATGTTAATTATGCTAAAAACATGCTAGCAACATGCTAGTAGCATGCTAATCATGCTAACAACTTGTTAGTAAATTGTTAATCATGCTAGCAACATTCTAAGCATGCTAGCAACATGTTAGTAACATGCTAATCAACATACTAGTAACGTGCTAATCATGGTAACAACTTGCTAGTAAACTTGATAATCATGCTAGCAACATGCTAGCAACATGTTAATCATGATAAACTCATGCTAGCAACATGTTCTCAACATGCTAATCATGCTAGAATCATGTTAATAACATGCTAGTTACATGCTAACCAGGCTAACAACATACTAGTAACGTGCTAATCATGGTAACAACTTGCTAATAACTTGATAATCATGCTAGCAACATGCTAGCAACATGTTAATCATGATAAACTCATGCTAGCAACATGTTAGCAACATGCTTATCATGGTAGAATCATGTTAATAACATGCTAGTTACATGCTAACCAGGCTAACAACATACTAGTAACTTGCTAATCATGGTAACAACTTGCTAATAACTTGATAATCATGCTAATCATGATAAAACCATGCTAGCAACATGTTAGTGTAACCCCTCACACCCGGGTCCCACCGCACCCGCTCCGAACGGGTCTCGAACCCAGGTCTCCGGCACGGGAGCCGGACGCACTAACAAGGAAGCTAAAGGCTACAACCTCTAGCGTCTGTCGCTAGTGCGTTTCTTGAGATCGGGGAGTGAGGTTTACCTGCACAGCACCAACTAGCTGGCCTCCGTTACATTAGTAACATTTTAATCATGCTAGAATCATGTTAAAGGAGAAGTCCGGTGTGATATTGACCTAAAGTGTATTGAATCATGATACCGAGTGTAAACGTACCTTGCATATCTCATCTCGGTTTGTGTCCTGCTGTCAGAAATCTGGGGTCAGTTAGCCGATGCTCACAACAGCTTGTCAATGAGAGTCAATAGGGCATCGGAGTAGCCATGTAAATAAATCACTGTTTTACACCATTTACGAGGCACAAAGTAGCTCCACACTTCATTGGTAGACTTCCAAGGGCCCTGACATTTAAAACGAGACATTGAGAACTCAGAAAAAGCACCGGTAGTTTATTTACGAGAAGATTTATACAGACAGTTCCTGTAAGAAAAAATCCGGTCGCCGCCATCTTGAATTTAGTCAAGATAAGTCGAGTGACGAGCAGGAAGGAAACTACAACCTGATAAGTTGATAACCTGATAAGTTCCTTCCTGCTCGTCACTCGACTTATCGTGACTAAATTCAAGATGGCGGCGGCCGGTGATTTTACTAAAGGGAATGTCTATATAAATCTTCTCGTAAATAAACTACCGGTGCTTTTTCTGAGTTCTCAATGTCTCGTTTTAAATGTCAGGGCCCTTGGAAGTCTACCAATGAAGTGTACCAAAACAGTGATTTATTTACATGGCTACTTCGATGCCCTATTGACTCTCATTGACAACCTGTTGTTAGCATCGGCTAACTGACCCCAGATTTCTGACAGCAGGACACAAACCGAGATGAGATATGCAAGGTACGTTCACACTCGGTATCATGATTCAATACACTTTAGGTCAATATCACACCGGACTTCTCCTTTAATAACATGGTAGTAACTTGCAAATGATGCTAAAAACATGCTAGCAACATGCTAATCATGCTAGCAACATGTTAGTAACATGCTAATCATGTTAGAAACATGCTAAAAACATGCTAGCAACATGTTAATTATGCTTAAACTTTAAGCTTTTAAAACTATTTTAAACTTTAAATTATTTCAGACTGAAAACTGTTAAACTTAAAACTTTTTAAACTTCCTGGTGCAGCTTTCTCAAGCCAACTTAATTTTGTCTTGACAAACAATTTTAATCTAGTTCATTTTTAAATGTGACATTTTATTTATTTATTTTTTTTTTTATATTTACATTTGTATTTCATTGATTATATTATATCATATTTTATTTTTAGACTAAATCATTATTTACAACTTCTGCCTTTAAAGTACTTCATCTTAAATGGAATTTAGAAATGTTGCAAAAAATTTTTTTTTTTGAAAAAAGTTTTCAAAGTATTTTTTTTTTAAACTGATGTGTCAGGATTATAGTCTTGTCTGTCCTGTCTTCCCAGTGTTTTCCCCTATGTTTCTAGCCTAAATTGTTTAGTCCTTGTCTCCCCTTGGTTCAGTCTTGCCCATATTAGTATTTCCCCCTCGTTTGCTCGTTTGTAACCACACCCCTGTTTCAGTGTATTTAAGTCTGTGTCTGCTCACGCCCCTTTGTCCGTCGATAATGTTACTTCGTGTATTCAGTCTACTCCTGGTTTGTGTTTGTTTTTCTTAAAATAAAGTGTTTTTGTTTGTGTTCCGTTTCCCGGCTCCTCCTTGGATCTCCACCACTTCACCACCAGCACACTTTTGTGACAATATGTCTGTTTTCATTTACTTCAGATTTATTTTAATTAACAAAAACAATTTTAATACTTTCCGTTTCAGTTAACAATAACATCACCGAACCTTAAATTAAATTTTAAATGTTAATTATTTATTTTTAATTAAATATTTTCTTCGCAATTGACTGAAATAGAATTAATTTATAATCTAATATTGTTAATCTATTTTGATTAACAAAAATATTTTTTTAATACTTTAATTTAACAACAAGACTGAGAAAAAGAGAGCCTAAAACATTC
>NC_133367.1:39692098-39745959 GCF_049309525.1 Garra rufa | reverse complement strand
ATCGATTAATTATAGGCTAAATAAGGAAAAAGTCTTTGTGTATGTGTGTTTGTGTATTGTAATGGTTGTCTGTGGCCAGGCATCTCCTGCCTGGCACCGAGTTGCCTGTTGTCTCCTCGTTGGTATCCCTTTGAAGTCCCATTGGGAGACAAGAGTTAGTCTGTTTAGCAACTACGTGGCAGTGAATAGGGAACCATGGGCCATTTAACACCCATATAAATGTAAAGGGACAAGCTATCTCTTTAATTTATATGCAAATGTCAAAAGGCTAAAAGGGTCTTTAAGGCCAACGGCCTAACTATTATCATTGAAAATAGGCAGACGCTACAGAATTCCCCCCTTTTGGCTGACGAAGTTTGTAGGAAAACATCGTCAGACAACAGTTGCCGTGATGGTCGGGTAGCAGGTGGATTACGATGATCAAATGACAGGTGGATCATAATGGTCAGATGGCAGGTGGATCAGGCAGTCAGATAGCAGGTGGATCCTCAGCCTGGGTGTTACTCTTGGTCAGGTTCAGCATTGTCTCTGGTCTGGGTCCCTCTTTTCTGAAGGTTCCACTTGAAGGTCCGAGGAAGGGCAGCCATGCACCTGTTCATGGACCTTTGCACCCCGTTGACTCTGTTGAGCAGGACAAAGGCAAGGCCGATGGTTAGGGTGTACCCGATTGCTGTGGCGATGCACAGAGCCGTGTCTGCGGCAGTCCAGGCTCGGGCAACGGGAAAGTTGGTCTGGACCGGCAGCCGAGACAGTGCTTGGAGAGCCATGTCGTTTGGGGTGATGTCGATCACCTGGGACCCCCCTTCCTTAATGCTCAGCTCCAGTTCAGGTTCCAGGGTGAGATTGTAGTTCATGAAGAAGGCTGGGATTTCCACCTCAGACTGGTACTCTTCACTTGGGAGATGATCCAGTGCCAGGTCCCCGAGGTGGAGGATGGCACCCTTGGGTACTTGAATCCACATAGTCTGGTTGGACCGGCTGACACGGGTTGCAGGGTCGTGCTGGTCATAAGTCAGAGTGGCAGTATGGATGAGCGTGTTGACAAACCACTGATTACCTGGAATACCTGAGAATAACTGCTTCATGGAGTTCACAGTTTGGTTCAACAGGACACCGTGGGTGTTGAGAACCACCAGGGTGCCTTTTAATGATTTGCCTATAGTCTGTAGGGTTTTGCCCTGTAGTGTGAGTTGTTCTCTCAGCTGGGGAATCTCAGTCTGGATCTCCTTCATGTGTTGCCTCAGGGTAGACAGACTCACAGAATTAATGCTGGTGACCCCCAGGTTGAATAGGGTCCCAACAGCAATAGCGGCCCCGAGTAACGCTCCGAGGAACCGTTTGTTTTGCCTGTTGTGTCCACTTAAATCTGCCTGGGCAACAGTCATTTTCTGCAGCCGAGTGAGCATGTGTTTGGTGTCAGCCTCAGCGTGAACGAGGGCATCCTCAGTCCATCTGGCACCTCTCCTACTGTAGTGTGCAGGTGCCTGGGGATAGTGTGTTTTGTAGACATTTCGCGGGTCAAGTCTGATGAACACTTTCTGGGTGTGAGTCCTGCAGTTGGTGATGAAAAGTCCGGGCTGATCCCTCAGAACAATGCCTGATGCTGGACCCGGTGAGGTGATGTCAGGTTGTGGCTGTCCTCTTGTTGACCTGGGTATGGGTCCGACACAGTCTATTTGCAGGTTTGACCAAGGAAATGTGACTCCTCTGCGCTGCAGTGGGGCTCTGTGGTTTGGGTTTGTCGGTTGGAATTGACAACAAATGAGGCTTCCTTTCACATACTCTGCTACATCTTGCTGCATGCCAGGCCAGTATGCCACTTGTTTAAGTGTCTCATAAGTGGCTTTTGTGCCATGGTGTCCCGCCCAGGCTGTGTCGTGGGCATTCATTAACCAAACCCCCCTTTGGCCCTGTGGCAACTCAAGCCTAGGCGCAGTGAGGTCATCAGGGACAAACAACAGAATGTTGTCCAGTACACACAGCATGGGTTTCAGGGCATGTAGTCGTTTGAGGGTTGGATCGTTAGCAATTTGAGCAGGTGTGATAGGGTGGTTGGAGGGGTCAGAGAGGTGGTCAAGAATAGTTTGTATTGTGAGGTCAGAAGCTTGCATGTCAGCTATGTCATTAGTGGAGATTTGGGGAGCCAGTGTAAGTGGCTGTGGGTCAGGAATGGTGTTGGGTTGAGTCCGTTTGCTGCGAGTTATGGCTGCCACGTTAAGGGTGGGTGGGTGGGGTGGTGGAGACCATAGCTCGCCGTGTAGCGCACCTGTTTTGGCAAGGGCATCTGCTTGGTCATTGAGGTCCTTGTCAGTGCCAGGTTGCTTTGAGTGTCCCTTCACCTTCTTCCAGTAGATGGTCATTTCATGTTTACTTGTGATGTTGTCACATGTCTGGAACAGGAATTGGTGTTTCACTGGTTTGTTGTTTGCCGTCTTGAAACCATTCTGTTTCCAGTTCGGAAGGTGGCATGTGAAACTAAGTCTGGCATAGTTAGAGTCTGTGCAAATGAGCAGGTCTCTGATGTTATGGGTTAGGCACCTGTCATTCCACTTCAAGTTCAAGGCGCAGATGCTCTTGGCGGTCACCAGGGTGGACAGGCCGGGGTTCAAAGCGAATCGCGTACGCTTGTTAGCAAAGGGAATGTCTGTTGTGTGTCTCTTAAGAGTGTCAAACATTGTGAGGCTGATAGCAGAGTTGTCTGCCCACAGTGCTAGAATGAGGTTTGTTGTTGTGACATCATTTAGCTGTAGGTGTGCCATAACTTGGGTGTTGCCTGAGTCAGAGTCTTTGGCTAACTGGAGAGCACAGAGCAGTGACCTTGAGCCTGGGTCTTGGCTTGAGACGTTCCCGCGGCTGGTGGCGGGACTTCCCGTGACCTTTGTGACCTGGCAGTCTGTCTGGGGTGACTTTGGTGACTGGGGAGGCAGAGGTTCTCGTACTTGAGCCCAGATTTTCAGCTGTTTGAAATCTAACAAGGGTTCGAAGCGGTCTAGCAGATCTTTGCCAATGAGGAGAGGATATGAGTCCATTGGAGATATGTACACGGGGTGCACTACACTCATAGGGCCGATGGTCAGGTGAATTGGAGCTACCTGCTCAAGTTGGACCTCATTTTGGCTGTACGACTGTACATTTAGAACGCACCTCTGATATTTAAGTGTTCGATTCTGTCTCTTGGCTTCGGTCTGAAGCCTGTCAAAAAGTTGGATTGACATTAAAGTCAGATCAGCTCCAGTGTCAACAAGAGCTTCCAGTCTCACCTCCTTTTCTAATGTGATGGCCAGGTATAGTTTCTTGGCCACCCCCCGTTCGATTAGGTTTCCCAGGAGTCTTGGCACTGGGGCTTGTGTGGTGACGGGCAGGCAGTCGGGGCCAGTCTCATGTGGCTCGTCAGGGAGGCAGACCACCAAAACTGCGCTCTCTGGAACTTTGTGGTCCTGGCTGGAGGCGTGGTTCTGGATATCAGCTGGCTCTGGTGGTTTAGCAGTCAGCTGAGATGGTTGAATGATGTCATCACTTGGTGAGGGGATGTCTTGTTTTGTGGTTGACAGTGGGTTGGCACTGATCTGGTTGTGAGGTTCAGTTTGTGAGTTTTCTGTGTGAGAGGTGAGGTCGGATTCTATGCCTAGTCATAATTGATCTGACTTGTCCTTTTTATCTTCCTTGTGGGGCTTGTTATGGATGAGCTCCCTTAAAAGTCTCATGATCTCTGCTGATTCAGACACATCAGCTCTGTCCGGCGCGGGTGATTGTACAGATTTGGGCTTGTCTAGTGTACGTTGAGAGGGGCTCTGCTGCTGGCGGTTCGAGCTGGCTGCTCGAGTCGATGAAGTTCGGCTCCCCTTGTACCGTCTCTTGCCTTCCCAAGTGGCTCCACCCTTTGTGTTTGACAATTGCTGTTGCTTGTCCCAGGCTGTCTCAGGGCGCCCTGTCCAGTGCTTAGGACGGGCACCACCGTGGCCATGCTGCTCTCTGCTGGTGGGGAATGGCCTTGTCATGTCGTAGGAAAAGCTGTCACTGTAGTGTTGTTGGGTGCCCTCTAGGGCTAGTTCTGATCTTTGGTCAGTGACCGAGTAGATCGTGGGGTTTTTCACAGTCTTTTCAGAAACAGCCCTTTGTTTGACATAGGCTTTGTGGGCTAAGTCTCGCAGCTGTTGAATGGACATGCTTCGTGGACAGGCGAGGACCCCCAAGTGGTGGCTCACAGTGGGGTGCAGGTTCCGAAGGAACAATGATTTAAAATTGAAGTCATTCTCCATCCCGGGCTCGTTCCGTGCTCCGAAGTAGGCTTGCCGCAGTCTATTGTAGTATGCCTGCGTGGTTTCTAGTCGGGCCTGTTTAAGGTCCATGGCAATAATCAGTCCTTGTTCTGACTCGGGGTCAGAAAACTCTTTGATCAAAGCCTGTTGTAGCTGCTGGTAATCTTCTTTGACAGCTTCTGGCTGCCGGTCAAGGAAGCTCCGCACCTCACGGCTGGAAGTGATTCTGAGCAGATACAGTCTGTCTCGTGTGGTCACATTGGCCACAGCTTGCAAGTGGAAATCTATGTCTTTCAGAAACGCATGCACATCATGGCCTCCGGCAGGGTTTGGTGTGAACATGGGAATATTTCTGGCCAGCTTATCCAGTTCTTTGGGGGCCACACCGTGACTGGAAGACAATGTTCTTTGGAAAGGCCCCCACCCCCTTTCTGCTGTTGCGGGTTCTAGGATGCTGGCAGGTGATGTCTTGAGAAGAGGGCTTTCACCCCCCTTCGGGGCTGAGAATTCTTGACTAGGAGGCATTGGTCTCCTGATTAGGGGAAATTCGGTGCTGTACATTTCCCTTTCAGAGTCACTTTGCAGTCTATAGGCGTGTTTCAGTTCTCTTTGAACTATGTCAAGTTCTTCTTTCAAAAAGTCTCTTTGCTGGGACAGAGCCGTGATTCCAGCCCGGGCACTTTGCAGATGGCCTTCACAGGCCTTGGCCTTGGCTTCTCGTTCTTTGAGTTCAGTCTCTGCTCTCGTTAAGAGAGACTCAGCTTGCTGGAGTCGTTCACTTAGCTCCTCTCTGGCGTCCTTTTCCTGCTGCTCTCGGCGTACGGTGTCTACACGGAGATCAGTCAAGGCATTTTGGAGTCTTTCTACTTCCTCTTGTAGCTCTGAGTTCTTCTCGTCCGCCATCCCGCGAGTCTTTAGCTGGTCCATTTGACTTTGAGCAAGTGTCAGGTCCTCCTGAGCCACTTCAGCCTGGAGCTTTAGCGCTGCTGCTTCCCGTTCCAGTCGGGAGATGCTTGCTTCACTCAACTTTGCCTGAGCGAGGAGGTTGTGGGCTAGCGATCCGACGATCTTGGCGAGCTCTTTGTGGCTGTAGTCCTGCATAGGATCATGCGACATGAGGCCATTCAGGTTGTCGTCCAGCTGTTCCCGGCTCAGGTGCTGCAGGCCCCTGGTGGCTCCAGGCAGGAGGGTACCCGTCATGACACTCAGCCAGGCCTCTAGGCGATCCCAGTGGGCATTAGGACTGGACGACCGAGACATGGTGGCTCACTGGAGAAGAGAGAAAGACAGCACAAAGGGCCAATGCAAGTCCTTACAGTTTGAACGGGCTGCAATAATTAACTATAATTTCTATATTTTAACTATATTAACTATATTTTCTTTGTACGGTTTGAGTACAAACAATTAGCGGAGTGTAGACCGGGCACCTGTTATCTATGCCGTGAATGGCCAGGTGTGTCTAATTGTTGTGGGGAGTACCTGGAAGGTTCTAACTAAAGATTGTTGACAGCGATTTTGGTAGCTTGGGTCGCCAATCTATTACTCAGCCTTCCTTGATGATTCTCAAAGGTTCTTTCTCAAGACAAACAAAACAGAACAAAATTAGAAATAAAACAAACCAATAAATCAGAACACAGAGAAAGGTAGAGAAGAGAGCAGGTTTAAGCCTTTCGCTGCTGTTAAGGGTTATGATAGGGACTACAAAGTAGGGGGCGCTGCTGGATCATAACATCTAGGCTTTTGGCCTTGTAGCAGGAGCAGACTAAATTCCTGAAGGACTGAGAAGAAAACCTAAGTGGGGTTTCACCAGCTGGGTGGATCTGTATTCTATTGGCTAGGCTTAGTTACGAATTGAGTGGTCCACTCACTTCACCAACTAAGCTCTAGGGGGAGTGATACCTATAGATATACACAAATGGCTAGATACAGAAATCAGCTTTTAAATTTAGATTTAAACTCTGTTTAAATTAAATTTAAATAGGTGAGCGGTTAAGTGAGACAAAAGAGAAAGACGTAATAAACTAAAATAGGAAAAAAAAAAAAATGCAAATAAAATAAATGTAATAACAGAAAATTAAGAAGAAAAAAAAGGTAATAAAACAACTAAATAAAACGAGAGGTAACCAGAATGGTGAGAATGATAAAAAATTAAAAATAAATAGAAGGAAAATTAAAACATAAAACAAAATTAAATACAAATACTTAAGGAGAGAGAAGTCGCCTTAGCTGAGAATGTAAACAAGGTGAAATCAAAAGGGTAGGGGTGGAGTTTAAGAAGTGTTAGTAAGAAACTTAAACAGCCTGCCCTCTAGTGTTAGTCACAAGTACTGTGCCCTAACTTCGGTTGTGCTTAAATCTGAAAACGTTAAGATCTAACGGCCGATTTATTGCAACCATCACAAGAACAATGTGATTTAGA
The DNA here is from genome assembly GCF_049309525.1 of Garra rufa. Classification (NCBI taxonomy): domain Eukaryota; kingdom Metazoa; phylum Chordata; class Actinopteri; order Cypriniformes; family Cyprinidae; genus Garra; species Garra rufa. Next base: position 39,739,281 of record NC_133367.1, on the reverse strand, counting down.
ACCCAGTGGATTCTTAGAGTTTGTGCAACTTAACTGCACAATCGACTAGCAGGATTCCTTCGCTGCCAGTACACAAAAATAACAGTTTTCCTTCACTGTTACAAATTTATCACTTGATTCAATTTGTGCAACTTAACTGCACAGTTGTCTAGCAGGATTCCTTCGCTGCCAGTACACAAAACATAACAGGTTTCCTTCGCTGTTACAAATTTATCACTTGATCAAGGTTTCAAATCTCCCATTTACATTCCAATCAGTTACCGACCCGCAGTGTTCTTGTGATCAGATATGTACATTAGGCCAAAATTAGTAAGCTACTCTAATTATTGAACCTAAAGGGAGTGAGATCGTCTAGTTGAATAAACTCACATGTAGAGACTTCAATCTAGCGATACAATCAAATAAGGCAAAGATGAAGAGAGGAACATCGCTCAAATCAATCTTTATCGCACTGAGGGAAGATTGCTTCGTTCCAACAGGCGATTTTGATAATATTAAAATGTCCAGGAAAGAGATTTCTTCGTCTTTACAGAACTGTTTTAATATTATGAAACTGCAGTTTACTTACAGAGTTAACAGTGACTAAATGCTGGGCAAATAGAGGCTGTTGACTTTCAGTTCTGGAGGTGGCTTTAAGCCATCCAATCAGAAGAGTGAGTTCGCTTTGCGACTTGTCTCACTCTAAGCGCGCAAAAAAAACAAAAAAAAAAACAAAAAACAAACAAACACACAATTAGATTGACCCAGAGTTTGCTCACAAAACAATGTTTGAATGCGTCGCGTTCTCCACCAAATAATATGTAGCGTTTTATAGCTCAAAAGGGAAAATATTTATGATTAATTATAACTGGTTATAATTAATTACAAATATTTAGATCAGATCTCAGAATTAACCGTAGCAGAATTAATATTACAATTATTTGATCTGTTCGTCCGCCGAATAGATAGTATAATCATTTATCAATTCTAGGAAGAATTACGTTTCTGGCCAAGAAAGAGTAACTTTCCTACTTTAGTCAGTACTAGCAATAATTCAGTGAGATCCACATATAGCATGTAGCAAAATCAGACATTCAGGGACCTCGGATTATGAGCAGCACTCAGGGACAATAAATTGTGAAATGTAGGGTATTTAATAAATGAATCTACGGTGAACGTACAACTACTGATAAAACACATATATATACAAAGAAAGGAATTAAATGAGGAAAGAGAGAGAGAGAGAGAGAAGAAGAAGAAGAAGAATGGTAGTATTTAGTATCAAATAACCACAACCTAATGAGAATCATCAAAGAATCAATTCACCTTAAAAAGGGGCTCAACTTAAACGCATCTAAAATAGCGGTAAATAGATACTTGCATTGGCTTTGTTTGCTGAACAAGAGTCTTGATGCGGTAAACAATGGAGATTCTTGATGGATTCCGTTAAGAGAGTGAGCTGGAAGTTTCTGTAGTTCTTCTGAAGATAGGGAAATCCACAACGAGTCTACAAAGTTATTTGAAGATAAAACTACCGAAAGTTAGACTCAGTGATGAGTCTTGGAGAAGATCCAGAAGGTTGAAGAAAAGCTGAAGAGACTGCTGAAGAAAAAAAAGAAAAAAAGCCAAGATCTGCTTGAGCCCAGAACTTTTCAAATGTTCTCTGTCACACCCACGTTTGGGAGGACCGGCCAATCCAAAGCTTGGATTTTTTGAGCGGGACAACTTTCTTTGTCTTCACTTTATGGTCCATTTGCATGTCTATGGCTGGTCTGTGAAATTGTTTCAGTTTTACCCAAAATACAGTGTAAACAATATGATGCATCTTCTAATCACATAGCGTACAAAATTGTTTACAAAATGAAGAGCAGATCATTTTGGTACCAAGAACGAACAGTCTAGAAGATATTAAACCAAAGATACATTAATACACAGGAATAAAAGTATTCGCAGGGTTAACTGATACAGATAATTAGGTAACTAGGCAAATATGATAGAGAAACATACAAACAACACATGCATATACCAGATACATTTGTGATCGATTAATTATAGGCTAAATAAGGAAAAAGTCTTTGTGTATGTGTGTTTGTGTATTGTAATGGTTGTCTGTGGCCAGGCATCTCCTGCCTGGCACCGAGTTGCCTGTTGTCTCCTCGTTGGTATCCCTTTGAAGTCCCATTGGGAGACAAGAGTTAGTCTGTTTAGCAACTACGTGGCAGTGAATAGGGAACCATGGGCCATTTAACACCCATATAAATGTAAAGGGACAAGCTATCTCTTTAATTTATATGCAAATGTCAAAAGGCTAAAAGGGTCTTTAAGGCCAACGGCCTAACTATTATCATTGAAAATAGGCAGACGCTACAGAGTTCACTCTAGATTTTTTCCCCTGCCACAAAATAAAACAAATTAAAATGACAGCCCCCCCCCCCCACACAATTGCGAGTTTATAACTTAATTTATATTGTGTGTTCATATCTTGCTAAGTGTATAAAAGTCTATAAAAGCAACAATTAAAAACTAAAACATTAAAGATGTCTTTCAAAAAATAAAGACATTAAAGACAGAAAAAAAATGAAAATGACAAAAAAAAAGTTTAATGACAGTGATTCAATAGTAATGGGCAAATAGTGACTCAGTCTTATCTATCCATAAATAAATAAATAAATAAAAATACAACCTCAAAGTAAACCTTTGAGTAAGATTTAAACAAAACCTGAAAAATATAACAAAATCAAAATTTCTAAATATTAGCACAAACTGTAAACTAAGCCTGGTTTACAGAAGCAATCAACCCTTTAGTAATGCAACTGCTGAGGATCTACAGCTTAGAAACCCAGTGACTTCCCAGACATATAGTTCCAATTAGATTTTATTAATCTTACAGCGCTCAGGGTAATGCTACCCGCAGACTAGGGTTTCTTTCGCGAGCTGCTAAATGTTCTCATTAGACGGCGCTAAATTGAAGATAGCCAGACTTTATAGCTGGCCTCTGCACGGGTGAAGATAGCTATAAAGCCACGCGCGTAGCGGTGAACAGCAAATTGTAAAAATGCAGCTTTATCTTATGGCCACAGTGGAGCAGGACTATCTGCTGCAGCAATGACAAACATGCTCTTCATTTACATCTTTCCAAGAGCTTCTGTAATTTCTTAACACATGCTCAAGATTGTTAGCGAGAAAAGGCCGCATTGTGTTTATCGCGGCTTACCGCATATTATGCAACATCTCGTGTGGAGAGGGATGGAGGATGAATAAATGTACCTGTAGTGCATACAGTAGATGTTGCTCAACCATTTCAAGAGAGAATGAATGACCATTGAATGACGCTTTTTTCTTTTTATTTAATTAAACAGGCTGTTCAAATGCGTCAAACACTTGGTAAAGTTTGAGTTTAATGACCGTGATTCAATAGCGACAGGCAAATCATGACTCAATCCTATCTGTAGACTCAAGGTTTCATGAAATCTCTTGAATTAAAGATGTTATGTCATACTAATGCATTATGTTTTACTGTATGCATTAATGTTGTTTTATTTTCTATAAACTATAACTATGTGGTCTGTATGTGTGTTTGTGTGTGCAGGAAGATGTGTGTATCTGTCTAGACTTAGACCACCATAAGTCTTGTGCTATTTGATGCCTCAGGAAACAATGTTTCCCCAACATTTACCCCGAATTCCTGGGAATGATGTCAACATGGTTAACATGCTTTAACATGATCTTGCATGGATTTCAGGATTGTACAGCCTTTTTTCGCTTTTACAGATAAAACCTTCACATAATGGATGAACGTTTGTAATAATTAGCATTGTTTGTGAAAATGGTGATATATTTTCTTTTTCTGAATTCTTTGAGTACTTCTAAAGTACAGCATTCATTTGCATTAGGAATCCTTTGTAGCATTATAAATGTTTTTGCTATCACTTTTGATCAAATAAAAGTGTCCTTGTTTAATAAAAAATATTAAACAAATTATTAGTATATATTACAAATTAAAATAAATGAAAATTTAATTAAAATAAATTATTATTTATAATCATAATAATAATAATTACTATTTTATATATATATATATATATATATATATATATATATATATATATATATATATATTATACTACTATTATTATAAACAAAATTAACATAATAAAAATAATAATAATAATAATTTATGATGTTATTGCTGTTTTAATACGCACAATAGCAATGATAATAATAATAATACTTTTAAATCAATGTGTCTTGTTTAAGAAAAGATTAAACAAATAAATTAATCAATTAAATATATTCACTTAAATAATAATAATAATAATAATAATAATAATAATAATAACAACCAGCATCATTATTATCATCATCAACATCTTGATGAAATCAATGTGTCCTTGTTTAATAAAACTATTATATAAATTATTATTATGTATTATAAATTAAAATAAATGGAAATTAAATAATAATAATAATAATAATAATAATAATTATTATTATTATTATTATTATTATAAACAAAATCAACATAATAATAATAATAACAATGTTTTATTTCGGTTTTAATATAATAATAATAATAATAATAATAATAATAATAATAATAATGTGTCTTGTTTAATAAAATATTAAACAAATTAATAAATTAAATTGATTTACTTAATAATTAATAATAATAATAATAATAATAATAACCATCATCATCATCTTGATCAAATCATCAATGTAAAACTATTACATAAATTATTATGTATTATAAATTAAAATAAATGGAAATTTATTTTAAATAAAATATTAATAATAATAATAATAATAATAATAATAATAATAATATTTTTTGTTGTTATGGCTGTTTTAATACTAATAATAACGATGATAATAATAATACTTTTAAATCAATGTGTCCTTGTTTAATAAAATTAATCAATTAAATTGATTTACCTAATAATAACAATAATAATAATAATAATAATAATAATAATAATAATAACAACCATCATCATCATCATCGTCTTTGTTTAATAAAAATATTATATACATTAATAAATTTATTTGATGTGTAATAATACTTTTTAAAACATATCTATATCTATCTATCTATATATCTATCTATATCTATATCTATATCTATCTATATCTATATCTATATCTATATCTATATATATCTATATATATATATATGTGTGTGTGTGTGTGTGTGTGTGTGTGTGTGTGTGTGTGTGTGTACCTGGTATTCATCACGTTGTGGGGACCAAATGTCCCCACAAGGATAGGAATACCAGTAGATTTTGACCTTGTGGGGACATTTCTCAGGTCCCCATGAGGAAACAGGCTTATAAATCATGCACAATGAGTTTTTTTTTGAGGAAGTAAAAGTGTGCACAATCTCCTGTGAGGGCTAGGTTTAGGTGTAGGGTAGGTGTAGGGCCATATAAAGTACGGTTTGTACAGTATAAAAACCATTACGCCTATGGAATGTCCCCATAAAACATGTAAACCCAACGTGTGTGTGTGTGTGTGTGTGTGTGTGTGTGTGTGTGTGTGTGTGTGTGTGTGTGTGTGTGTGTGTGTGTGTGTGTGTGTGTGTGTGTTTTTGTAATATGAAAAAAAAATCATCAAACTAACAAAGTCAACAAACAAACAAAATCCACATCTTCACAAACAATCAAATCTCATTGGGTGCGTGCCGCTGTTAAAAAGGCTGAGTGCTATTAGTTAGCTAATTTAGCATTAGTTCTGGATTACTGCTTTCTCTTGATATTAAACTCATGAATCAAAATTTCACCTTCGGGGAGAAAAAAGAAAAGATGGAAAGGTTTTGAAAGGCATACATGAAACAATCTAAGCTCATGTTCAAAGCAGCGTAGAGGTTGGCAAGGTCCATATAAGCACAGTTTTTCTGGCATGTAGTTTGTAGAAGAAAGAAAATGTTTCTTTTTCTCCTCCTTCTTCTTCTTGCTACTGAATGTGAATGATAAAGCAACATTTGGAGGACACCAGATTACCCAGAGACAAAACATACACAAAATGAAGGGCGGAAGATTATTTAAAAGAAAAATAAATAAAGAAATTCTCAGAAAAGGAGAAAAAACAGACTGCTTTGTGTGGCTTTGAAGGTCTTTCAGTACGCAGCACGTCAGCTGTTGAGAATGAATTTAGTCACACTCATTTGAGCATGTTTAACTAGACCTTCTGTGAGGTTCTTCATAATCCTACAATAACAATATAAACTCACAAAACCATCAGCTTTTGTACTTTCAATGAAAATATGTACAGATTTTTGGAAAAATAAATAAATTCAAAAATACTTTTAACATTGATTATAAGAAGAACCATTGTTAATAACTTTTTACAGGCATAGTTCACTCAAAAATGAAAATTACCCCATGATTTACTCACCCTCAAGTCATCCTAGGTGTATAAGACTTTCTTCTTTTCAGACGAATGCAATCAGAGTTGTTAAAATATTTCCTGGCTCTTCTACGCTTTATAATGCACAACAGCATTTTTGTTCCATGTAAAAAAAAAAGGAAAAAAAAAACTACAAAATTAAAAGTCATAACATTTGGAGAATAATGTTGAAATATTTTGAGAATGAAGTTGTAATTATGAGAATAAAGTCAAAATGTTTCAAGAATAAAGCTGATATGTCTCTAGAATAAAGTTGAAATTATGAAAATAAAGTTAAAATGTTTTGAGAATAAAGTGGAAATTACGAGAATAATAGTCAAAATATTTTGAAAATAAAGTCGAAATTATTGGAATTAAGCCAAATGTTTTAAGAATAAAGTTGAAATTAAAAAAATAAAGTGAAAATATTTCAAGAATAAAGTCATAATGTTTTGAGAATAAAGTCGAAATTATGAGAATAAAGTCAAAATGTTTTGAGAATAAAGTCGAAATTATGAGAATAAAGTCAAAATGTTTTGAGAATAAAGTCAAAATTAAGAGAATAAAGTAAAAATATTTTGAGAATAAAGTCAAAATATTTCAAGAATAAAGTAAAAGTTTTCAAGAATAAAGTCATATTGTTTCGAGAATTAAGTAGAAATTATGGGAATAAAGTTAAAATATTTTGAGAATAAAGTCAAAATTAAGAGAACAAAGTAAAAATATTTTGAGAATAAAGTCAAAATGTTTCAAGAATAAAGTAAAGGTTTCAATAATAAAGTCATAATGTTTTGAGAATAAAGTAGGAATGTTTCGCCAATAAAGTTGAAATGTTTTGAGAATAGTTGAAATTACAAGAATAAATTAAAAATGTTTTAAGTATAAAGTCAAAATGTTAAAAAAGGTTGAAATTATGAGAATAAAGTCAAAATATATTTTGAGAATAAAGTCGAAATTATGAGAATAAAGTCGAAATATTTTGAGAATAAAGTCGAAATTATGACAATAAATACAACATGTTTCAAGAATAAAGTCAATATATTTTAAGAATAAAGTTAAAATGTTTCTAGAATAATGTCGAAATTATGAAAATATAGTCAAAATGATTCAAGAATAAAGTGGAAATTGCAAGAATAAAGTCAAAATATTTTGAGAATAAAACTGAAATTACGAGAATAAAGTTGAATGTTTCAAGAATAAATTTGAAATGTTTCAAGAATAAAAATGAAATTGCGAGAATAAAGTCTAAATATTTTGAGAATGAAGTCAAAATGTTTCGAGAATAATGTCGAAATGTTTGAAAAATAAAGCCGAAATGTTTCGACAATAAAGTCAAAATATTTCGAGAATAAATTTGAAATTACAAGAATAAATTAAAACTGTTTCAAGTATAAAGTCAAAATGTTTTAGGAAAAAAGTCGAAATTATGAGAATAAAATCAAAATATATTTTGAGATTAAAGTCGAAATTATGAGAATAAATACAAAATGTTTCAAGAATAAAGTTACAAAGTTTTGAGAATAAAGCCAAAGTATTTTGAGAATATGTTGTAATAATGGTAATGAATGGCTGTTGAGATTTTAAAGTCAAATAAAGTGCATCCATCCATCATAAATATTGCTCCACATAGCTCCAGGTGATTAACAAAGGCCTTTTGAACTGAATTGATGTGTTTGTGTAAGAAAAATATCCATATTTAAAACTTTAAAAACCATAATCTCTAGCTTCCGCTAACTGTCGTATGTGCGTTACATAAGAGTGGCCTTCCAGCGGATGACGTAGAGTAGGACACAGGCATAGCATAACTTTGGTGGGAATATGCTGATCTTTTTTTATGATGGATGTATGCACTTTTTCGGGCTTCTCTCTACAGCCATTCACTGCCATTATAAAGAGCTAGGACATTTTTATAATAACTCCAATTGTATTTGTCTAAAAAAAGAAAGTCATATACACCTAGGACCATTTACTGCAAGCATTTACCCAAGGAAAGGAATGATATAAATGTCCAAAGGTCATATTTAAAAGGCAGAAAGGTCTTTCTGGCCATCTTCTTTGATGATAATACTACTCCTAATCCCACTCTCTACTCCTAATGCACAATATGGCAAGGCTAAATCAGAAAAGGATGTGATTGCATCTACTGCATGATGGGGGAAAACCAAGCGCACACTTTTCAATCACACTAAAAATGCAGATAAGCTACCCTAAGCCATAAATCTAGATGAAAAATGACACCAGCCCACATTGAGAGCCAGTAGTGCAAGACACTGCATTCTGGTTGAAGCCCGTTGGGATGCGCTCGGTGGAAGGTGTGAAATTATTAAATTATTAGAAGCATGGTTTTCCGAAAAAAAGAAAGAGGGGCGAATCCTCAAAGATCCAATGATTGAAACGTGTCTTTGCTTGTAAAAATTGAAGGGAAAGAAAAGCAGCCTCTCAAGGACGGTTCCAGACGTCTCGTTTGAAGATACGTTTGCATTCTTCAGATTTCTTGTGAAACCCGGAGACAGAGATTTATGTTTTGAATTCTCTCTTCTATCTAACTCTAAACATTAGGTTGTCCCAAAACAAGGTCAGGAGAAAAAAAAAAATATTCAGTGGTTGTCTGCCAAACAACTGGGCAAGAATGTTCAAACACTAAATATGTTTCTAAGGGAAAACATACACTATTTTCAAAAATAGAAATAAAAAAGTTATTTTCTCTGAAAACATGTAAGTGTACACACTTTACTCAATAGTTTCCAAATGAATAAATAAATAAATAAATACATTTAATGACAGTTGTAAATAATTTATATTATAATAAATATTATAAATAACATATTATTCGTTATATAAATGATTATACATTTACAAATTGCATTTTTAACATATTTTTTACAGTTTGCATTTTTAATATTTTTTAAAACAAATTCATAAGTGAACATCATGTCATTGACCTTTTTACAAGTGACCGACTCCTTTTGGAGCGATCTCAGATGCATGAAATTGCCTAATATGGCATTTACAGCTAAGATGATTTGCTCAGAAGCTTCTGTAGTACCAATGATCAAAAAAAGGACAATTTAAAAATCACATTCTTCCAGAGGGTCCTATCGGATAAGTATTATAGACCTCTTTGGTCATGTTAGCTTGAAAGAAAAGTCATTGAATAAAAGGAATAGGGTATTTTGCACTTATTGCCAATAATATTCAAGACAATACCATCAGGGAGGCATCAGACTAGCGACAATAGTGTGAGAATGAGAGTACTCCAGTGCCAGATTTTCAGAATAGATCTATAATGACTCATACAGCAGTTGGCGGCTAAGCAGGACTTACGAGACCCACAACTCAACTAGCACAGTACAGCCAAAAGATCTCAGCGAGGTGAGAAGACACGACCTCTAATCCTCTTTCTGAGGCCGTGTCAGATGATTCGCAAATCTCTCAGAGCTGGAATCCCACTCGTGTTTGATGTTGTCTGTGGCGTCTCTGCAGTCGCGGTTTGGATAATAAGGATGGGCTAGAACAGCCAGCCATGGGCACAGACCATTTAGTCCATTAAATCAAGTGAGCACGAGCACTGCCAAATCACACCCACCCAATCGAGCATCAGCTGCATTTGGACGATTGGTGGAAAAATGTATGTTGTGATGAAAATGGAGGGTTTGCCGAGAAAATGCATTATTCTAATAGAAGAACGTGGCATTAGATCATTTAATTAAGTTGGACCTTGGAACAGCAGTCTTATTAAACAATCATATGCTGATCTATCCATAACCCTTATTGTAAAATGAGCGGGAAATGATTGATTGGTCTAGAATGCCGTTGATGCCCAACTATAACATGATTAGAATACAGTCAAAGAGCCAAAGTTCCATTAGAAACTTAGTTTTTAGATAGAGACCACTTTGTAGTCTCTGGAAAATTTCACAAATAAATAAATAAATGTGCATTAAATTTAAAATGTTTCATTAGAGCAAACGCCACCATAGGTACGTCAGTGATTATGGTTTATATAGTTTTAAATGTCAATGTTTTTTTTTTTTTATATATATCAGTCAACAGCTGGAAAAAATGAAATTTGGAATTTTGAAAGTCATACCAATGATATAATTTCTCCATGGGAATTTTGAAAGTGATTCCCATTATATTATTTCTCTATGGCAATTTTGAATTTTAAAATTGATTCCAATGATATTACTTCTCTATGGGAATTTGGAATTTTGAAAGTGATTCCAAAGATATTCCTCTGTTGGAATTTTTTATATTTTAAAGGGATTCCAATTATATAATTTCTCTACTGGAATCTGACATTTTGAAAGTGATTTCAATTATATCATTCCTCTATTGGACTTTGGAATTTTGAAGTGTTTCCAAATTATATCATTCCTCTATTTGACATTGAAATTTTCAAGTGATTCCAAAATATATAATTCGCCTATGGGAATTTGGAATTTTAAAGTGATTCCAATATTATTCCTCTATTGGACTTTGACATTTTGAAATTGATTCCAATGATATTCTTCCTCTATGGGAATTTGTAATTTTGAAGGTGATTCCAATGGTATCATTCACCTATTTGACTTTGAAATTTTAAGTGATTCCAAATCATTCCTCTATGGGACTTTGGAATTTTAAAATGATTCTAATATCATTCCTTTATGGGAATTTTGAAAGTGATTCCAATATCATTCCTCTATTTGACTTTGAAATTTTAGAAGTGATTCCAATGATTTCATTCCTCTATTGGAATTTTGAAAGAGATTCAAATTATATAATTTCTTTACGGGATTTGGGGATTTTAAAAGTGATTCCAATGATATCATTCCTCTATTGGAATTTTGAAAGTGATTCCAATGATATAATTCCTCTATTGGAATTTGCGATTTTGAAAGTTATTCCAATAAAATCATTCCTCTATTTGACATTGAAATTTTGAAGTAATTCTAAATTATGTCATTCATCCATGGGAATTTGGAATTTTGAAGGTGATTCCAATGATATCATTCCTCTGTTGGACTTTTGAATTTTGAAGTGATTCCAAATGATATCATTCCTCTATTTGACATTGGAATTTTAAAGTGATTACAATGATATCATTCCTATATTGGAATTTTTAATTTTGAAAGTGGTTCCAATAATATAATTCCTCTATGCTATTATAGTTGTGATGTGGACTTTATTATTCTTATCCAATTAAAACTATTAATAAATCTTTATAGTTGTATTTACAGTTATCATCATTTGTGTGAATGGGCCTTAAGAGTAATTACACAAGCAAAACTTGAAATTAAAATTTCAAAACTGTCTGGGACCATACATCTGCATAAAGAGACCACATTTTCTGTAAAAGCCCCTCATCTTTTCCTCCAGCGGTGACAATCCGGTGTTTTAACACTGCTGGGAAGCTCGGTTCCACATGGGTGTAGCGAGGCTTGTTAAGTTACCGCTGGATGCCCGCTTTGAGCTTAATGAGGTGTACGGAACCCCTCCTGCAAGATTCCACCTCATCACCAACACCACGGTTCCCATTTAGGTCCCTCTGTCTCGGATCGGAAGGCTTTCAAGAACGGAGCTCACAGCTGAGTGAAAGAATCAAAAGTGGTGAGGCTTGTAAGAGTGTTCACCTGGCTTGACGCCTAACACTTACCGCGGCCAGCCACACACACATTCCCAGGCCATTGCTCCGGCAAAGAAAACGGCTTCATCAGAATTCTCCACATCTCTTGGCCCAGAGCGCCTTTCGGCCGAGCTGGGATTGGACAAGGTTCATTACCCCTCTTTGATGTATTTCTTCTTTCAATTTTACAGCCCTGCACCTTTTCCCTCGTCAGGATCAACTCTGAGCACTGATAAAGACCAACCCTTCACACATCTGTTGTGGATGGGGAGAAGAAAAACGGCTCTGAGCCTCGGTTTTTCTTTTAAGGCAGACCGTGAATATCATGTGAAGATGAGAGGGCGTCATGTGAAGGCGATTCTTTCAATTCATTTGGCGAATTGTTATTCCTAATAGCAGCTAACAAGGTGCTGCTTTGAGAAGGTTAAATGTGCAGCCGGATGTCTGAAAACAATCTGTTTGAAGTGTTCTTGCTAAAATGGACTAAAGCAAGTGCCAAATGACCTCAAACAAGCTGGAGCCAGAGAGTCATCACGCGGGATAATGCACACCGTCGGCGCCCCTCATCTTCACGCATGAGCACGCAAAATGTTCCCGTAAAAGATTGCGCGCGTCTGCCTTGTGATCTGGAAGTCTGTCAGACACGCACAAGTTCACAAACAAACACCGATCGGCTGCTCTCGACAATCACGAGGGCTCATTTGGTTTTCATTTTCGATTTCAGCTCTAGATAATGGTGTCTATGATCTTTTAAAATAAAACTGTGAGATTTCTACTTTACTTCAGATCTTTCTTTTTAAATTCTTTTGGACAGGATGCTGCAAAAGCTGGAGGCTGTAGAAAAAAATAAAAAGAAGATGATGATGATGATGATGATGATGATGAAGATGATTATTCAAAATGTATTTAGGGCTGTTGAGCTCATTTAAGATTTAATCAAGATTAAATTAAACGCAATAATCCAACACATCAAAAGCCTTTGGTAATGTTACTGTTAGGATTAATATTAATAAAATGTAGTACTTTAATCTGCTTTCCAAAACTCTTCTGAAGGCAACCTCTTTGGTTAACGATAATTATAAAACGTATAATCAAAAATACTTTACTTTACTCTTAGAACGATAGATAGATAGATAGATAGATAGATAGATAGATAGATAGATAGATAGATAGATAGATAGATAGATAGATAGACAGACAGACAGACAGACAGACAGACAGACAGACAGACAGACAGACAGACAGACAGACAGACAGACAGACAGACAGACAGATAGATAGATAGATAGATAGATAGATAGATAGATAGATAGATAGATAGAACTATAGATCAATACAATGATAGAATAGACAGATAGATAGATGATAGAATAATGAATAGAATGAAAAATAACAATGGATGGAACGACAGGTAAAACAATAAAACGATAGATGGATAAAACAACAGATAGATAGAACAATAGAATGACAGCTAGATAAGATGATAGATAGAATGATAGATAAAACAATAGCATGTTAGAACAATATATAACGATATATAGAACGATAGATAGATAGATAGATAGATAGATAGATAGATAGATAGATAGATAGATAGATAGATAGATAGATAGATAGATAGATAGATAGATAGACAGACAGACATAGTGAACGATAGAACAATGGATAAAATGATAGAATGACAGATAGGTAAAACAACAATGGATAAGACGATATAACAGAATGATAAAATGATAGAACGATGGATAAATGACAGATAGAACATTAGAATGATAGAACGAGCAATAGAACGACAGATTAACTTAAACGTATTTTAATTTATAAGTGTCATGTGAGATTACTTATTATGGTTTTTTGCCTTATTTTTAATCTCATAGCTGTCATGTAAAATGATCAAGATTTTAGCAACATCTCATTCGTTATTTTGTTTTTTAGTCCCACTGTAAGTCAATCTGGGTAAAGGGGATGGAAATTTGACTGCATCATCCAGCGCTGAGCCGAGAGGTGAGGACGTAGGAGGGCCGTATTTGTGGCGGCTCATCTAACAAGGTCACGATGTTTGGGTTAAGGACAGACAAAATTAATATGTGACTGCGCTAGGAAGGCCACATTTAATTTCACAGGTCCTGCCTTCCCCTTTCTCCATCTGTGAGAGAGGGGCCAAACCGTGGCCTGATGAGGGCACAGCCATCACGGTTGCCTTGGCAACATTTAATTGCTTTGCCTCTGTCAAAATGGCACTGTTTTTGTTCTTTTTTGTTCCTCATCTCGCTCGTTCTCTGGCCCTGATACACTCAATTCCATTTCTGCCAATAACCGCTAATCCTCCTGCCAGAACCACAATCATGCGGTTTCATCTCCGGCATGGGCCGCACTTTCCTCTCGCTGAAGGGACGCTGCAGCATCCGCGCTGATCCGCTGTTTTGCTAACGGTTCTTTTGCTATACAACTTTTCCAAGAGACTTTAAGAACATGAAGTATACTTTAAACAGCTTTTTATTTTGTTTCTCATTTTGTTTTATTTTGTTTTGTTGCTTTATTTTGTTGTATTACATTTTGTCTTATTTTATTTATTTATTTATTTATTTATTGTTTGATTTGGTTGTTTGGTTTGCTTTATGTCATTTTTATTTTATTTCATTTTGTTGTACTTTGTTTTGCTTGGTTGTTTTGTTGTTGTTGTTGTTGTTTTATTTATGTAATTTGTTTTTTTATATTTTGGATTTTGTTGTATTGCATTTTGTTTTATTATTTATTTTATTTCATTTTGTGTTTTATTTTGTTTGTTTGCTCATTTATTTAACTTTGTTTTGTTGCTTTATTTTGTATTGCTTTTTGTTTTATTATTTAATTTTCTGTTTTGGTTTGTTTGATTTGGTTATTTGGTTTGTTTTTATATCATGTTGATTTATTTATTACATTTTTAATTTGTCTCTTTTTATTTAATGTTGTTTTGTTGCTTTGTTTTGTTGTATTGCATTTTTTGTTTTTATTTATTTATTTGTTTTGTTTTGGTTTGTTTTATTTGGTTGTTTGGTTTGTTTTATTTCATTTTGATTAGTTTTATTAATTAATTTATTTTGTGTTTTATTTTGTTTGGTTGTTAATTTATTTCATTTTGTTTTGTTGCCTTATTTTGTTGTATTCCATTTTATTTTATTTTATTTTATTTTATTTATTTTGTTTGATTTGGTTGTTTGGTTTGTTTTGTCATTTTTTTCATTTTGTTTCATTATTGCATTTTGTTTTATTATTTATTTATTTAAATTTAGTTTGGTTATTCATTTATTTCATTTTGTTTTGTTGTATTGCGTTTTGTTTTATTATTTCTTTTTTTGTTTTGGTTTGTTTGATTTGATCATTTGGTTTGTTTTATATGATTTGTATTTGTTGTTTTAATGATATTTTGTTTCTCATTTTATTTTATTTTTATTTTATTTTATTTTATTTAGTTTTGTTGTATTATACTTTGTTTCATTTTGTTATTGATTATTTTTGTTTCTTTGTTTGATTTGGTTGTTTGGTTTGGTTTGTCATTTTGTTTCTCATTTTATTTAATTTTGTTTTGTTATATTGTACTTAGTTTTGTTGTTTATTTCAGTTTTGTTTTGTTTGGATTGGTTTATTTTTTCATTTTGTTCTCTTTTGTTCTGTTTTGTTGTATTGCATTTTGTTTTATTATTTATTTATTTTTTATTTAAATTTTGTTTGGTTGTTCATTTATTTAATTTTGTTTTGTTGTATTATTATTATTATTATTATTTTATTTGGTTTGTTTGATTTGGTTGTTTGGTTTGTTTTATATGATTTTGATTTGTTGTTTTAATTTATATTGTGTTTCTAATTTTGTTTAATTTTGTTACTGTTTTCAGTTTTATTTTGTTTGGTTGTTTATTTTATTTTATTTTTTTTATTTTGTTTTTCATTTTTTTGTCTCCTCAAGATGATGCTCACTTTTGGGCATGACAGGTCTTGTAACAATGTCATTTAATAATAAGCATTTTACGTGCTAATTTGGGAAGAAATAATATATAGGAAAGTTAAAATGATTAGTACTAAACAATAAATCACTAACATATCTACAATATCTAACAACATTTTGAGCAATTTCAGTCGTGACTGAATGTCATATAAGTACTGAACATTATTTCTGTCATGCTTTCATTCATAAAATTATTTATTTTCATGAATTAAAATAGCAACTACTGGAGATGGGCTGTTAATGTTAAGCAGTCTCCACTGTATTTGTATCTAGTGTACATAGGTGTTAAAAAGTACTTTTTGGAGCCACTGTACAATTGAAGACAAAGTATTTGGAATCTTACTACACCTGTAGATACTCTGCTACACCCGCCATGCTTTCCTCCACTGACTAACACCTCTTTTTTTTTTTTTGGGGGGGGGGGGGACTGGTAAGGTCATGTGACATTTTCCTCATTACACTGCTTTGACTACATCCCACTGTGGATTCTAAAAGAGATTAACATCCATTAAAAACTCCACGGTGAACTGACCGTGGAGACCTTCTCACAACAACACAGACTAAGTGCAATTAAAGCTCTTCGACAGTCTTTGTCTAAAATTCGACATGGTGGCAGAGGGGGGTATGACTGCGAGCCTATTGTTTTCCTGGTTTTTGACGGAGGATACGGCTTAGCACAAGTGGAGCTTAACATTCCATTTGTCTAGGAACTGAATCAAACATTGGGTCTTAATGCAGTTGTCCTTCTTCAGAGCCAAGAGGAAGCTGGCAGACTCTGAAGGAATGTGTGAGAACAGGTCTACAGGAAGGAGTTGATCTGCATTGGTCTCAGTGAATTAGGACAATGAGGACATACAAGGACATGATGACTGGCTCATTTTTTAGCAGATGTTGAGGCAACAAATTGTGCATTTGTATGCATTTTCCGCTGTTTTACCAGTCAAATCACTAAACTATTGTGCAGATTAGGTAGAAGACGAAAAAAAAGTGCTAAATATTATTACGCATCGCAATTTCTTCTTGCAGGATCGTTCTTTTGATGAATCCGGCAGATTACAGCAATTTGGCGTACTTTACAGCGACTATACAATGTCACTTCATCATTCCAATCCAAAAACCAGAACTGGCTCTTTAAAATGACGAAAGTGCGCTCGACTACCTCACATCTAGATACATGCCTTCATCATTTGATGAATTACCGCTGCTAAGATCATTAGAACATAAACACAAACATCTCATTTTATTAAAAGTCTGCTTTTAATTGCCTCCTAAATTACTGCCAGCTTTCCGCGGGTGGTAATACTGAAATGCTAATTACGCCAATCAAACAACACTGACTTATTTGAATTCGGTGCATTCTATAATAAGCCTCATTTGCATATAAAGGACAACAATGATGATGAAATAATTGACATACGCCCTGTGCTGCGTTAAACTGGTGCATTAATGTGTCTGGTCATGTTGAATGCGTTTTTGGATAGTTAATAACACTGCTTTAGTTGGGAAAAAAATAATATGTATACTCATATTTCCACAACAAACATATCAATCTGAGTTTTTATATCAGCTTTCTAATGAGTGTTATAATTAGGTTTCTATTCAAATTCATTGTTGAAAATATACAACATATAAACATTTAAACGTGGCTGTTAACTTAACAGATTTACTTAAAAATGCATTAAATAATTAGGATATCAATAGATATATAGTAGTCTGTATTTAGCAAAACGTTCCTCTCTACAGTTCGTTTTTGTCTGGCTAATAAGGAGTTAAATGACTCTTCTTAGGTCAATGTATACAATACGTGACACAAGCGTTTCACTTACGTCTTTCTGCGTTGAAACATGATTACGTTAGACAAGAAACATATCAGTTGTACTGTATCTTTCAACATACCTTGTGATGTTCATTCGAAGTTTGATGTTTATTCTTTGCTTTAAGGAGTAGTACGATGATCACGTGCGCTATGTGCTCGCGCTTGAACTGAGGTAATCTCTCACGTCACATTAAAGAGTGCCAAAACGCATCTATCCATCGAATTGCGCGATAAAACGGCGGATTTTGAAAGTGGAGACTTTACTTGTTATATAAAGTTACAAAGCAGTAAGCCAATAGCCATTATTGAATGTGAGGTAAGCTTCAAATAATGTATAGTTAAGTTTTATTTGCACATCAGCCCTGCTGAAAAAAAAAAAAAAAAACAGCATTTGGATCAGCAGATGGCCAGCATAAACCAGCAAAGGACCAGCATAAACCAGCTAAAGCCAGCTTCCCAGCACCAAAACCTACCTTACCAGCATATGCTGTTTTTTTTTTTTTTTTTTCAGCAGGGAGCTGAAAACAGCATAGACTGAGACAGGGATCTTTTTTTTTTTTTTTTTAAGTTAAATCACATTGTGGATGGTGACATTTTCTGGCACGATTGGTAAGTCCAGAGTCTTTAACATTTACACAGTGGTCCCAAAATGTATCTGGACACTTAAGCCAAACTTAAGAGGGACATATCATGAGGAATTAAACTTTAATCACACTGTGAAAACATACTGTAACTTCCAGAACTGGTAAAAAAATTAAGAAAAGTTTGACATTTCATCACTACATTTCATCACTTGTTGACATTTTAACAAATTTCAAGTGTTCTAATACATTTGGCACCAATTTCCGTCATATATGGGGTATGTAACATTTCTTGGAATGTAGCATAAAGACAGCTATTGCTCAAATGTATGGTATGTGCAGACATCTGCCATAAAGACAGACTGAAACAGGGCAGGAATTTGAGCAGGCCAGCGCTTCGCCCACCCGAGCAATTTGGTGCAGTGATGGGCGTTCAGAAAAAAAGGGATGGCCCATCTCTAGTGGGAGCGGGTGGACCTGAAGGGCATGCTGGAAATCCGAGTAAACAGTGGCTGTCTTTTTGCCTTCTGCACCAAGTGCAAGGCTGGCTGGGAGATTTATAGTTGTCAGGGTTTGTGTAAGAGGCCTTGGAATATGTTCCAATTTCAGCTTCCCAATCAAACCCAGCTAATGTAATAGTCCCATCTCAGGACCGCCCGCACCCACCTACCAATCCCCGACCCTCTCCACCCAAAACAAAATCAGTGGCCACAGCCAGCTCAGCGGACCGCAGGTGCGCGCTCGGCTATAACTCTCATTTTCAGCAAGCGCGCCGGCGAGTGGGTGAAGAATGGAATCATGGGAAACAGCGGTGGCTCTCATAAACATTTTACAAGGATGATTACGTACTGGTTAGACTGGAGAAATCTCCAGCCACGGTGAAATCAATCACAGACAGACCCCCTCTATCATACCCGCAAACAATGCTGTACGTTGAGCGTGCGTATTTCGGTGTGTTTAATGCAGGCATTGTTGCGTAATATTTGTGTCAGTGCATTTGTGGTGCAAGCAAACAGATGCTTTATACATTTTAGGTTACTGTGCTCAATTAGGGATGGTTTCCAAATATAGCATTGTTTTTCCCGAAGAATGTTTTTCGGAAATAGATGCAGAATATGCTTTTCTTCAAATGCTTTCTAACCGTCTATGAGAACACCAGCTTATTTGGCTTAGGTAATTAAACACCCCTTATAAAAAGTGGCTTAAACCAGCCTATCACGAACAAACTGGTTAAACTGGTCTCTTTTGATGGTTTTAGACCTTAGGCTGGTTTAAAATATCTGTACATTAGGTCTATCAGTGAAAATATGAAATGGTTTGGTTTACCATACACATTAAATCATTATATCCAGTTAAAATGATTTACATTATGTTTCAAGCATTAGCATTTGTGCTACATTTCATGCAGTGTTTACTTCTCTGTTATGTTTGCAGTTGTTCTGTCAAAGGTGACATTGTCTAGGTACTAAATTATGGAGGTTTAATGTTATGCTAGCATTATCAACAGTTACAATGTTATACCATGTTATACCCACCTGTCTCTGCAAAAGTTTCTGCAAAGTTTCGTAGTTTAATGGAACAGAGCATTAGCGCATTATATGCTAATGAGTGAAGAAATCATTGTTATCATACTCAGCTTGTGCTGGGTTGGTTCTGGCTTTGTTCTCAACCAACAGGGCTGTCAGAGATATAAAGTAAGAATTTCCCACAACCCGACTTTGAATAAAAAAAGCAGCATGAGGCCACTTGTTTCTTGTATGTCGTTCAGGTAACCAATCTTGTCAATCTAGCATGCCAATCTTGTGTCAAAACAAATTACAGGCTGTTTGATGGTGGCAATTTAGTTAAGGTAAAAAAAGTCTGGAAACTTCTCAACAAAGTTTAAGGTACTTCACATTTTGTATGTATGTTGTGATGGACAAAAAAGGCCTACTGACCCCTTATCGGAGTGTCTATTTACACAAATACATCAACAATACAAAAAACAAAACAAAAAAAAACACAATCTACAATTCAAAGGATGCCTGGTAAAACACGTAACTTTTTGACGAGATGGACCAGTTCGAATCCTCCTTTTATCAAACTTGTTCTTTGCCCTTTTCAAATCAAATATCAAATCGGAAAGTCAACAGTACAAAATATGGCTGTTGAGCAGTCACTTCAGTGGCGTATGTGGTAAAATGTGTAGCGGCAACTTTTTGACAAGATCGACCCGAGTTCTATCTGCCTTTTCCTGAACTCGTTCTTCTCCCTTTTCAAATCAGAAAGCCAACAATACAAAAGATGCCTGTTGAACAACGTCTCCAGTGTTGTTGGTGGTAAAATGGGTAGCGGCAACTTTTTGAGGAGTCTGAATCCGCCTTTTGCTGAACTTGTTCTTCTTCCTTCTCAAATCACATATTAAATCGAAAAATCAACAAGACAAAATATGCCTGTTGAACAGTGTCTTTAGAGTCGTATGTGGTAAAACGCATAGCAGAAGCTTTTTGACGATACCAACCCAAGTTCGAATCCACCTTTTGTCTAACTCGTTCTTCTCCATTTTCAAATCAGATATCAAATCAGACAGTCAACAATATAAAAGATGCCTGTTAAACAACATCTCCAGTGACATAGGTAGTAAAACAGGTAGCGGCAACTTTTTGGCAAGATGGAGCAGAGTTTGAATCCACCTTTTACTGAACTTGTCTTTCTCCCTTTTCAAATCACATATCCAATTGGAAATTCAAAAATACAAAAGATGCCTGTTGAACATCTCCAGTGTGGTAGGTGGTAAAACAGGTAGCGGCAACTTTTGGACGAGATGGACCAGAGTTCGAATCCGCTTTTTGCTCAACTCGTTTTCTTCCTTTTCAAATCAGAAAGTCAACAATAAAAAAGATGCCTGTTGAACAATGTCTCCAGTGGCATAGGTGGTAAAAGCAGCAACATAGCAGCAACTTTTTGATGAGATCGACCCAAGTTCGAATTCAACTTTTGCCGAACTCATTCTTCTCCCTTTTCACGAGTTCACACTCTCATATAATGTGAAAAGGCAAAATGGTAAGCATTTTTTGGCGTGCTGTCCGAGGGGAGGGCTCCGAGCTCGGGATGGAGCCCGAACCCGGAGAACTCCCCCCCATCCCGAACTGGGATGACTTAAATGGAGAGTGTGGTGTTGGGGTGGGGGTGGGATGCTGGAAAACCGTCGTGGAATGGAGGTGAGCTGGCTCTATTTATGTACCCATTGAGCTTGTTAAGGTGATTGGCTGATGAGCTTCACCTGGCCAGGTTGATTATCTGATCATGCTCCTCCTGAACCTTGTTAATAAAACATCATTTCACGAGTTCACACTCTCATATAATGTGAAAAGGCAAAATGGTAAGCATTTTTTGGCGTGCTGTCCGAGGGGAGGGCTCCGAGCTCGGGATGGAGCCCGAACCCGGAGAACTCCCCAAAAAAGCAAAAGGAATGAGACAGCAGCCGGAAGGAATTTGTGATGACCCCCCCAAAAAATGCATGCTGATGAAAATGGGGAGTGCTAGGAGGAGTGTAAAAGGAAGGCCAGGGAGGGTCACTCGCTGCAACCGAAGGGAACCGCGGCTCTGCTGCACCGGAAGGGAGAGCCCTGGTGCTGCAAAGGTGTTTGAGCTTAGATGGAGGGCTCTCACTGTGACCGAAGGGAGCCGCGGCTCTGCTGCGCCGGAAGGGAGAGCCCGATCTGGCTGCTTGAGTCATAGGCTAGGGACGATGTATCCAGATTATCCAGCACTGCGGCGGCGGTATCGAGTTGTCAAGCACTGCTGCGGCAGTATCGAGTTGTCAGGCACTGCTGCGGCAGTATCGAGTTATCAGGCACTGCGGCGGCAGTATCAATTTGTCAGGCGCTGCAGCGGAAATATCGAGTTTGTCAAGCACTGCTGCGGCAGTATCGAGTTGTCAAGCACTGCTGCGGCAGTATCGAGTTTGTCAAGCACTGCTGCGGCAGTATCGAGTTGTCAAGCACTGCGGCGGCAGTATCGAGTTGTCAAGAGTTGTCAAGCACTGCGGCGGCAGTATCGAGTTGTCAAGCACTGCGGCGGCAGTATCGAGTTGTCAAGCACTGCGGCGGCAGTATCGAGTTGTCAAGCACTGCGGCGGCAGTATCGAGTTTGTCAAGCACTGCTGCGGCAGTATCGAGTTGTCAAGCACTGCGGCGGCAGTATCGAGTTGTCAAGCACTGCGGCGGCAGTATCGAGTTGTCAAGCACTGCGGCGGCAGTATCGAGTTGTCGAGCGCTGCAGTGGCAGTTTAGAGTGACGGGGGCACTGTATCTTAAGAAAGCGGAAGATGGGGGCGGCGGGGTGGAATGAGCGAGAACTGCTGCGGTAGCGTCAAGTGCTGTTTAACTAATAAGAGTGAGGTGGGCTGTTTTCAGGTGAGAATTATTGGTCCTTATGTAGGTCTTGAAGGCGTCCGAGGTCCATCGGCCGAGGGCTTGAATGTGTTGGTGTGATGGTCCTTTTTGAGCTGCTGTGGTAGCTGCCCCGATTCGAA
Organism: Garra rufa; assembly: GCF_049309525.1. Lineage (NCBI taxonomy): Eukaryota > Metazoa > Chordata > Actinopteri > Cypriniformes > Cyprinidae > Garra > Garra rufa. The sequence goes on along the minus strand of NC_133367.1, from coordinate 39,716,415 downwards.
AAGAGTGGCTGGAAAATCTTTCTGGGGGTATGCCTGCTTGGACTAGGGTGAGTCTTAGATGTTTTTGGAACCAGAAACGTGTGACGGGAAGGTGATGATCGTCGATGAAGAGAGGGTCGAGGGGAGAGGTGCACTGAGAACTTCTGAATTGAAGGTACGTGAGGAGGGTCTGATACGGTTGGATAGGTGACGGGAGGTTAAAAATATAAACGTGGTGACCTCTTTTTTCCTGATCCGTTTTACTTTGTTTGATGAAAAAAGAGATGGTTTCGTTGTCGAGGACGGAGAGGTCGGAGATGCTCGGATGGAGTTTGGGATTGAATTTGGAAGTGATGGTAAATTCTGAGCATCTCAGAAAACCGAAAAAAGCTAAAATGAAAATTGCATCGAGTGTACGAGCAGTCTGCACTGAGTGGAAGCCTGTGCGGAGTGTACGGATGCATTTTGTGAGGATGTCCAGGGTAATCGGCTGTCTGGCATCCGGGCTAGGAGGGTGTGACCGCTGAATGCCTTTTATCAAGAGAGAGGTTTGAGGATTGTTTATTGCAGGGGAGGGGGCTCCATAAATTAATTTGTGAAAAAAATGAATTCCGCTTAACCCTTAAAGACCTAGAACATTTTTGGGGCACCTGAGGCACCTGTATATTTCTTTGTTTTTTCAGACCTATTCTAGCAGTCAGCATCAATTGTCATATATCATTATAAACATAAGAACTTGAACTTTATGTCTAGCTAATTTAAAATTACAAATTTCCTTTTGTTTTCTCTAAAAATTTGTGAATTTCCAGAATTTTAGGAAAAAACGCTACCAACAATTGGGTGTTTTTTACTGTGTACTCAAACAAAAACTTCTGAAGTTTGGATTTTTTTCTTTAAAAATTTGTATTTAGGTGTTTTACACTTCCAAATAAAATTTTGTCTATATATAACATTCCCCAAGCAAGTTATAGCCAATTATTACAATATTATTTAGGCGCTTTTCAGTGAAAAACAGGCCCATTTCGTTTATTGACAATATAGACCTGTCCAAAAACGTTTCAGGAGTAAAGTCATCGCAGAAACAGTGTTAAATAATAGCAAAACACAGTAAAAATAATTTACTTTTTCAGATAAATATATTCTTAATCCAAAAGATGAACAATAAACACAAATAGTGTAGAAAGTAGCACAAGAAAAATTGCACAAATTGTCTTGTGCAACAAAAAAATAAACAATCCAAATTATTCACAAACTACACACAAAATGAGAGAGAAATATACAGAGTGCAACCGAAAAAATAGTACAATAATAATCTTTAAAAACTATATAATAATTAGTCACATAATATAACAACCAAATAGATGGATCTGCTGGCTGTAGTCTGCGTCGGAATCTATTTTACCGGGACATCGCCTAGTGACCGAAAACCCACATTCCAGTGCTTTATCCGATATCTACTGCTGTTTCATCCTTGTTTTTGGTTTGTTTTACGTCAAAGGGCTCTGTCGTGAGTATTTCTGTACATTTTCAAAGAAAATTGCTGTCATGCAAATGTGTTATTTTGCGTTTGTTTTCATGCACGCAAGACGCACTTTGCTTTCACTTTGCGTCTGTTCAGATCTGCAAAGAAACATACTAATCGGTGGTTCAAAAGACCAAAACCTATGTTTATTGGTTGAATAGATGACAGTTTGAACCAATCGGGGCACAGGGGTGGGACTAAGCATCAACAATCGTTCCTGTTTGGCTCAGAGGACCAAAACGTATTGATTTCATCTGACGAATCAGTGCTGAGGAAATGTGATGACGTAATCACGCTTACCACGGAGCCTCTGAATATCCAAATGAGACAATGCGATATCACTGAAAAGAGTAGACTCTGTACTTTACGAGACTTTTTAAAGCATTCAAATTGGATTAGCGGTTCAAAAGTTATTAAACATTTAAGAACAATAGTTATTTTTAGCCGCCGGCGGCTGTCTCGGTCTTTGAGGGTTAAATAACCTTTAATTGACCTGGCTTGCAGTTTCTTGTGAATGTTGAGATGGGAGACTAACGAAGTGATTGAGATGAGGGAGAAATCAGGAAAAAAGAGGTTGTATGTAAGGTGAAAGGCTTTGAAGCATCTCCAAGCTGTTAGGTATGATTGGAGAGTTCTGGGTGAGACTGCTTTGAGTATTGAATCAAGCGATGCGATGAGAAGGGGATTTAACGGATGATTTATGGGAAGATGAGTTGTGAATATGGAGGAACCGGGGTGGGAGAGGAATCTGCTTCCGGAGCCAGCACTCTGAATCTCTGAAACATGAAACGAGAGAGAGAGTCAGCAATTAGATTTTTTGATCCGGGAATGTGTTTTGCGGAAATGATAAATTGGTCGCACGCTGAAATCCAAATAAGGCGCCTTAGCAGTGGCATTAGGGCGGGGGAATGAGAACGGCTTTTGTTTATACAGTGGACTACTGCTTCGTTGTCGCAGTGAACTAGTATGCTGCTTGCCGACCAATCCTTCCCCCACAGGAAAGCGGCGACTACTAACGGATAGAGTTCGAACAGTGCGGAGGACTGAGGGGTATCTAGCAGCTGAGGGGGCCAGGGAGATGCGAACCAGCGACCTTGATAAAACCCCCCGAAGCCGACGGAGGGCGCTGCATCGGTAAACAACTGAATGTCGTTGGGGGAAGACACGAGATCGTTGTAAAAGAAAGACAAGCCATTCCATTGCTTGAGGAAGGATATCCACAAACTGAGTTCATCACGACATGCGTGAGTGAAGGCAATTTGATCTTCCAGAGCCTGTACCGAAGATGCGAGAGTGAGAAGATGAGAAATGAAGGGGCGGCCTTGCGGAATGATGCGCATGGCGAAATTGAGGTGGCCGAGAAGAGATAGTAGCTCACGTTTAGAACAGTTTCGACTTTCTAGTGCGGTGGAAGCAATTAGAATTATCCTGTCGATTTTTTCTTTTGGCAGGGAGGCTTGAAATTTGACGGAATCTAAATTAATGCCCAGAAATTCAATGGATCGAATTGGCCCTGAAGTTTTTTCTTGAGCTATGGGGATTCCCAGCTCGGAAAAAACCTTCAGAACTGTAGAGATATCTGAGGCTGGGGTGGCGTCAGGAGGTGAGATGATTAGAAAATCATCGAGCAGGTGAATTACGTGATGAATAGAGTAATTATTGGAGAGAATCCAGCAAATGGCTTCTGATAATGTGTCGAAAATTTTGGGGCTGCTCTTGCAACCGAATGTCAGGCGTACGGAGAAATAGAATTTTCCTTGCCAGCGAATACCGAATTGATGCCAAAAGTCTGGGTGGATAGGCATCACCTTAAAAGCAGAGGTGATGTCTACTTTGGCCAGCCATGCCCCGCGACCCACGTTTTTTATCATTGTGATCGCTTGCTCTATGTCATGGTAGTGCAGCGAGTATTCCTCGAGTGGAATGAGGCTGTTGATACTGGAGAAAAGGGAATTACGAGGAGCTGATAAATCGAAGATCAAGCGTTTCTTCCCCGAAAATTTTCTCGTGGCTACTCCGATGGGGCTGATACGAAAAATTTTGAAGGGGGGGGCGTCGAAGGGGCCGATCATAAAACCGGAATCAATTTCTTTTTTGATCAGGTTAGTGACCACGTCTGGTTCTGAATGTGCAGATTGGAGATTATTGCAAATAATGTTCCTGGAAAGAGCACATGAGACGCCCGGATTAAAACCCTCTGCGAGACCTGAAAGAAGAAAATTTTTGAAGTTAGTGTCAGGGTGATGAGACAATTCTGTGGATAGCCGAGAAACATTGACGGGAGTCGTTAAGTAGTTTTTTGATTTTTTATTGACAGCCTTGTAGACTGGGCATACCAACCGAGCATGAGCTCCGCCGCAATAATTACATGCATGCAGATACTTGCACCGTTGTCTGCTGCATTTGCCTCCGTTAAAGTTATGACAAACCTGTCCAGTGACCGAAAAGGGAGGTCTAGAAGTTCCTTGATCTGCGTATGTAGCGGAGCGTGGGACGTAACTGGTTGATTTAGGATGGGCCGTGTCTGTGCAGGCAGGGATGGCAGGATTCACTTGAGGGCATGAAGTAGTGGGATGAGTGAGCGACCTGCATAGAGCGCATGTGATGTTTCTGCATCCTAAAAATACTCGGTTGTGGAGGTCCGGGTCCAGCGCGCCCCAATAGGGGCACTGGTTCCATTGAGCCACGCGAACCGCACATTTTGCTGAAAATAATTTATGGTAGGTGTAGAAGTGACCCCCTCCGTAAGACAGCGCGAGTTCTGCAACTATGGCCAAATAGTCATTGAGTTCGCGCCGTCTATGGGGAAAAACTGAACAAATCACATCCGTGTAGCGGCCGAAAGCGATTGTGAATTCGGCGAACGAGAGGACGCGAGATGAGTTTGGTGCAGGGTTTTTTAGAGTGACGGAAAAATTTCCGCAATCTATTTGCCTGTTAGCTTCGGCGACGGGAAGGAGAGAGAGTAGAGAAGAAAGATCTATATCTGCACCTGCTAAAATTTGAGTCCTGATGTTGTGGGTCACGGGGGGTGGTTCTAAGGCAACTGCATTCGGAGGGGCGGGGAGCTGAGTAGCGGATATTAGGGTGAACTGATTTTTTGTGTGAAGAGCAGAACTGAAAGGGTGAAGAATAGGGGCTGTGACTGACGGCGGAGGCAACCTCACGCTTGCATTAGCCCCTGGAGGTTGAGGAAAGGAGTAAGAAGCCGAAGGGAAAGGAGGCCAAGTAGCTGGCATCGCTGGCTGGGATGGCCACGAACCTGCGTTTATGCTGGGAGCTGACGGCCATTGAGGAAAGAGGGGAGTGGAGGTAGAAGGGAGATGGGAAGCCAGCTGGGCTTGCGCGCCTAGCGGAGGCATCCTCACGCTAGCGTCTGCCGCCTGAGCTGGGTAAGGAAAAGCGGAGGGGTTAGAGAAAGTGTGAAAGGGGATGTTGGTGTGAGATGTTGCGGGTAGTGCCGTGCCTGGCAGAGATGCAGCGGCTGGTTGAGCCAATGAGAGAAGAGGAATGGGATCTGGAAGGGCGGAGTCTGGGGCACGCCCCTGACTTGCTGATGGCCTATTGGTCCTCTTCGCCCGCGTGGAGCTGGAGCTGGACCTGGAAGAGGAAGAAGAGCCAGAAACGTGAGATAAATTATTTTCTCGTGCTTTTGTTTTCTTTAAAGGAGAGTTAGTGTTTTCCAGTGAGACGTAGAGACTGTAGAGCTCGGCTTTACTCATGCGTCGTGAAAACCGGACGTCTGAATTAATCAGAGCCTGTCTCAAACCTGCCACGGTCCATTTCCCAATGGGAGGAATGGACGGTGGAACGGAGGCATACGAAGAAGCGGAGGGAGGTGCCGCTTGTCTGGTTGGTGGAGGTGAACGAAGCCTTCGGTGAGTCGGTGTTTGAGCTGAAGATCTTGTAGGCCGGCGTCCTCCTCTCGTTGAGGCCCGGGGCTCCGTTGCGTCTCTGGGCCGAGAAGGAGGCGCTTTTGCTCCGGAGGTTTGCGAAGGGGTCTTTGCGCCAGTGTCCTGGGTTGGAGCGACGAGCTCACGGTCGGAAGAGGATGATCCTATGTCAGACATAGTAGCAGACGAGTGATGCTGGAAAACCGTCGTGGAATGGAGGTGAGCTGGCTCTATTTATGTACCCATTGAGCTTGTTAAGGTGATTGGCTGATGAGCTTCACCTGGCCAGGTTGATTATCTGATCATGCTCCTCCTGAACCTTGTTAATAAAACATCATTTCAAATCACGTATCAAATCAGAAGGTTGTTGGTCGGTTAGTTTAAGGGGTAGGTGTAAGAATGGCTTTATTGTCCCAAGGCGGCATCTATTTAATAATTTTAATAAAAAATATAATGACTTAGGGTGTGTTCAAACTTGTAGTTCGGTTTGTATGTGTTACGGAGTGCCCGGCAGCCCCACTAGAGGGCACTCCAATATGGACTGTTTGTGTGTTGTCTCAACCCACCATGCTTCACGCTTGTTTCTGTCTTATGTTCTCATTGGTTCTCCTGCTCCATGTGTCTGTCTCCCATTGGTTGTTTCTGTCATGTGATCCCTAGTGTTTGGTATAAAGCCTTTCCCTTCCCCTCTGTGTTTGCTGATCGTTGTTTAGCTTTCCTTGTTCCTGAGTTGTCGTGTTTTTCTAGTTTCCCCGTATTTGATCTTTGGACTGTTTTCACGTTTTTGATCCTTGCTGCTTGCCCCTGACCTTTCTGCCTGATTTTCGGACTACTCTTTGGATTATCTTGTCTATTCCTGTTTGCCGGTGTTGTACTCTGCTTGTTTTGACCACGTCTTCAAATAAAGCTTGCATCTGGATCCACTTCGCAGACTCTCTCTGTTACAGAACGATCAGCCCTACCCAGATCCAGCAGCTTTATTTGCACCATGGACCCAGTCATCAGCTTCGCTCTCCGGACCCAAGGTAATCGGCCCCTCGAGGACCACGTTCAAGATTTTCTAGATATCATTCAATATTCTGATTTCCCAGACTGTGCACTCATGGACTTATTTTCTCATGGACTAAATGAACCGATAAGGACAATGCTTATACTTAGTGGTCCTCGAGGGTCACTCACTGAATTTTTGGATTTTGCTTTGCTGCTCACTGGCTCCTCATTCACCGTGGGAGATGCTGAGGAGTCAGTTAACAAGATGGCCGTCCTTCCTGAGCCTGTGCACAAGATGGCCGCCAGCCCAGAACCACTGCACAAGATGGCCGCCAGCCTAGAGCCACTTCACAAGATGGCCGCCAGCCCAGAGCCACTTCACAAGATGGCTGCCGCCACACCAGAGTCTGCACTCAAGATGGCTGCCGCTCCGCCAGAGCCTGTTCACAAGATGGCCGCCACGCCAGAGCCTGTCGCAAAGATGGCTGCCGCCACGCCAGAGCCTGTCGCAAAGATGGCCGCCACGCCAGAGTCTGCACTCAAGATGGCTGCCGCTCCGCCAGAGCCTGTTCACAAGATGGCCGCCACGCCAGAGCCTGTCGCAAAGATGGCTGCCGCCACGTCAGAGCCTGTCGCAACGATGGCTGCCGCCACGCCAGAGTCTGCACCCAAGATGGCTGCCGCTCCGCCAGAGCCTGTTCACAAGATGGCCGCCACGCCAGAGCCTGTCGCAAAGATGGCTGCCGCCACGCCAGAGCCTGCACCCAAGATGACCACACCGCCTGAGATGGTCGTCGAAATGGTGGCTGCAGCATCACACCCTCATGTTACCACAGCGTTTCGGAGATTGATGTCCAGCATAGAGGACCCACCGCTGCTGTCGGCGCGAGCAGTTGGACTCCCTAACCACACGTCAGCTAAGCCAGCACCTGCTTATGTCACCTCAGCCAAGCCACAGTCGGTGCACCTGACCTCAGCCAAGCCACAGCCTTCTCTCCTCATGTATTCGACTCCTGAGTCTGCACCCATCATGGCTGCTTTACCAGCTGCTGTTCCTGCGTGGTCAATTGACGTCACAGCTGATGCTTCTGTGGTGCCAAATCAATACACAGCTGCACTTCCCGAGCCAAGTCAATACACAGCTCCACATCCTAAGTCAAGCCAAGACATCATTTCACACCCTAAGTCTGGCCAAGACACAGCAGTACCACCCAATTCAAGTCAAGTTGTAGCAGTTCCAACAAGGTCTGATCCAGTCACTGTTGTTGTTCCAGCTCAGTCAAGTCAGGTCACAGCTGTTCCAGCCTCGCCTGTCCACGTGTCCGCTGCGCCCATACCTCCCATGGAGGTGGCGTCTTCGGCGGAACCCCCTGAGGAGGCAGCTCCCACTGCTGACCCTCAGAAGGGGGTACCAACCAGACTTAAGCTTTCTGCTTCTCTCTCTATTCCTTTCGCTTCCTCTATCCCTGCTCTACCCAGGTCCCAGTCTATGACACGGCCTCCTGTTCCGCCCTGGAGGGCTCTTGCGCCTCCTGTTGCACCCTGGAGGGCTCCTGCGCCTCCTGTTCCGCCCTGGTGGGCTCCTGCTCTGTCTGCTCAGCCCTGGTGGGCTCCTGCTCCCTCTGCTCTGCCCTGGTGGGCTCCTGCTCCCTCTGCTCCGCCCTGGTGGGCTTCGGCTCCGTCTGCTCAGTCCTGGTGGGCTCCTGCTCCCTCTGCTCCGCCCTGGTGGGCTCCTGCTCCCTCTGCTCCGCCCTGGTGGGCTCCTGCTCCCTCTGCTCCGCCCTGGTGGGCTTCGGCTCCGTCTGCTCAGCCCTGGTGGGCTCCTGCTCCCTCTGCTCCGCCCTGGTGGGCTCCTGCTCCGTCTGCTCAGCCCTGGTGGGCTCCTGCTCCCTCTGCTCCGCCCTGGTGGGCTTCCGCTCCCTCTGCTCCGCCCTGGTGGGCTTCTGCTCCTCTGTGGAGGATTTCGGTCTGGCTCTGGTGGTCGTCTGCTCCGCCGTGGGTACTCTCGCTCTCACATGTCCCGCTGTGGGGGGCCTCAGCTCCCTCTGATCTGCCGGTCCTGCCTCAGCCCCTAGGTCCTCCACCGCCACATGGACCTGGCCCTCCTTCGTTCCCCTGCTCCCCCCCACCGCCCCCCAGGACTGTTTTTTCTAAGACTTTTGGGAGCGTCTGGAAGCCGCTCTTTGGGGGGGGGGCTATGTTACGGAGTGCCCGGCAGCCCCACTAGAGGGCACTCCAATATGGACTGTTTGATGTTATGTGTTGTCTCAACCCACCATGCTTCACGCTTGTTTCTGTCTTATGTTCTCAGTGGTTCTCCTGCTCCATGTGTCTGTCTCCCATTGGTTGTTTCTGTCATGTGATCCCTAGTGTTTGGTATAAAGCCTTTCCCTTCCCCTCTGTGTTTGCTGATCGTTGTTTAGCTTTCCTTGTTCCTGAGTTGTCGTGTTTTTCTAGTTTCCCCGTATTTGATCTTTGGACTGTTTTCACGTTTTTGATCCTTGCTGCTTGCCCCTGACCTTTCTGCCTGATTTTCGGACTACTCTTTGGATTATCTTGTCTATTCCTGTTTGCCGGTGTTGTACTCTGCTTGTTTTGACCACGTCTTCAAATAAAGCTTGCATCTGGATCCACTTCGCAGACTCTCTCTGTTACAGTATGGTTCATTTGGTCCGGACCTGATACATTTGGTCTGCTTAGTGTTCACACTGGCATATCGAACCTAAAGGTATAGTAATATGTTCACAATCTGATTGGTCAGGTTGAACGATGTATATTTCGTGACTGAATTCACCGAACACTCTGAACAAAAGAAAAAGGCGCGTTGGGTGTATAACATCAAAGTACCCATTTACTGATCGGTCCGCTGATTGCTGCTTTAAGTTTAACACAATGCTGTCTGCTGGACTAAGCGTGCTTTTTGTTGTGGCACTTTAAAGGCACTTTACCTCCTCGTTGCTCTACATTTGCCCTCTGTTTTGGATACACAGCTTGTTCCCTTCATAAAATCATGTTGCATAGCATTGCATCCTGTCATTACTTCCTGTTTTTGGTTTGTTTAGAAGTATTTTGTCAATGTCGCTTTCATATTTTATTCGAACCGCACCAGAGTTTGTTTGGAAGTGGACCGAGACCCATCGTTTTAGCTGTCTAACTGAACTAACAGAGCAATCACACAAGGGTTCGTTTTAATCGAACCAAACCATGACAAGTGTGAACATACCCTTAGTGTAAATAGCATCTATTGTTAAGAAAATATGTCATTTTCACATTTAGTAACCATTGTAGAAATACTTGTTTGCGGACATATTAACCATATTTATTTGCAACTACACATCTTTTTTTCTTTCTTTCTTTTCTTTTTTTTTTTTTTTTGTTAACACGTGGATAAAACACTATAATTGAGCATCATACCGACACCTATTGGTGTGGATGTAGCATCACACAATGGCAAAAGTTTTCAGTTACCAATCCCATTGTAGAAATGTCAAGTTCTGTCATGAAAATGTAGATGGTGCAAACTGATGATATTCACAGTGGTAAACTGCTTGTCACAAGTCTGTTGGTTCATGTTGCATACACAGCCAATGAGTTTACTGCTTTACATTTAAATGGCTGGTTAGCATTCACTAGATCATTTCACAGCGTGCTTTAGAGTTTCTCTGAAACCCTCAGCCATCCCCAGCTCCACCTGTATAGATCTGCCATGGGTTATTCTATATGCTACTTGTGCAGCAGCAGTATGTCTTGAATACTCACAGCACTGTATTAGTGTATGCATTGGCAGTAGCAAGTTCCTGTACTTGCAGTAGCTGTAATTTACAACAGCAGCAGCAATTTAGCAGCAGAAGAGTAGCAGATCTATTCCACGAAGACCAAATACATTAACATTGTCATATACATTACCATGCTCAAATCTACTGAGAGTTGTCATTATATAAATGCCTATAAATGTAAATCAAATAATTTTGTTGGGAAACCATACAAAGGACTCAAATCTTAAACTGACACCAACTGGTTTGAAAGACATTTTTCACACAAATATTTTTGGCTACCATTTCCCAGTGTGGAAATACTCTTTTACAAGCATATTTGTCATGACTAATATACAGTATTTAGCAATCACAAGTGATTTCCAGATTTTTTTTTTTTTTTAATTATTGGTTATAAAACATGCTATACTGACACCTACTGCTGTGGATGTAGCATCACATAACAGCAAAAGTTTTTAGCTACCAATCCCATTGTAGAAATGCCTATAAATGTAAATCACATAGTTTTTAATTTATATTTTGACTGACAAACATACAAAGTACTTAAATCTTATACTGACACCTACTGGTGCGAAAGAAGCAAAACGCAAAATCAATGTTTTTAGATTGTTTTTGGCTACCAGTGCCATTGTAGAAATGCAAGCATATTCGTCACCCATGACTAATGTATTCAGCAACCACAAATAATTGCATGATGTTTCTACCATGCATGCCATACTGACACCTACTGGTGTGGATACTGGTAGCATCATGGAAAGGCAAAAGTTTTCAGTAACAAACACCAATAATTCAAACATTATCAAAAGTATTTTTTTTTAAATAATTCTTATATTAAGAATGTAATATCTTTTGAATTTTCACAACTTCGAATTGAAGTTGTTTGCCTCTAAAATTGCAAATAAGTTTTATTTTTACTACAGTTGTGTTTTTTAAAAGACTCGACCTGACTTGACGCATTATCTTGAGCTCTCCAGAGATAGTCAAAAACCCGCACAGTGTGCCAGTATGTATGCGAAGAGAGAGGATGATAGAGAGAGGAAGATAGGGAGACTGTGTCCTTTGGGAGCAGGCAAAGGTTGTGAGCACAGTGGAGACAGACAGACAGTAGGTGACAAAAAATTTATGATGCAGCAGAGCTCCAGGCACAAAGGTCCCTGACAGGTGAGACCATATTATAGAAGAGCTGTGCATGATGATGTCGGCAGGTGTGTGGCAACTGGATTTTTAAAGACGGTGGTAAATTATTTATAAACACAAGCATAAGTATACGCGAAGAGGCCTCATGGTTATACTGTAAAAGAAAATGTTTGTGTTGTGTCATTTTTAAGCAATTTACTTAAAAACAACTTACCTCTGAAATGACTTTGCTTTTACTTGTAGAAGTTTCCACCTAGGAATGATCTGAAATTACATCCTTATCTTTCCTGACACTTTTATGTATGAAATGATTTACATTCTGTTTTATAAAGTGCGTCAAACTCGGCGTGCAGCCTAGTTCTTGCAAACAAATTTAAATGCCTGTGTGTTTGACTGGCATTTGTTGCCATGACATTTATGTGTTATGTATGTTTCTTGTACATTGTGAATTCTTGCTTTCGCCTGCCAACTGCATTTCTCACCATTCTTTTTCTGAGTATATTGGGTGTGTCTAGTTTTGTCCATTTGCCTGGATTTTGTTTTAGAAAATCGGATTTCAATTTAAATTTGTCTACCTTTTTTGACTGATGTTATCTTCTCTCAATAAAGTTGCAAATGGATTTTGAACTACAACCTGAATCGGCTACATTACGCCCGAGAAAAATTTTGCAAGTTAACTGATGCCACCGGGTACGAGTTTCCATCGTACTATAAAATCAATCACAATGAATGTTGAGTTAAAACGTCTCAGAGATTTTAACATTCCCTTGGCTTTCAGTCCCTCATTTTTCTGCTTGCTAAGGCTGAAGGAGTTAGCCCTTTTTTTCCCTTGTACCAGCACCTGGTTGCATAAAACACACCATCTGTGTTTTATTCAGCTGTTTCTGACTACTTGGATGCAATGGAGTTTGCGCTTCTGTAGCAAGTACAGTAATTACACAAAGATCCATTAAATAATAGTGTGAGAAAGACTCAACACAGATGTTAAGTGAATTTGCACAAAACTAGTGATGAAATCATACAGGATGGTTGGCAAATCAAACCTTAAATCAAAATCCTATGTGAAAGCATAATTAATGTAATATGATTGTAATTGGGATATATGTGACCACAAAACCAGTCATAAGTGTCAATTTATTGAAATTGAGATTTATACATCATCTGAAAGCTGAATTAATAAGCTTTCTACTGATGTATGGTTTGTTAGGCTAGGGCAATATTTGAGATATTGGAAACTGAAATCTGAGGGTGCAAAAAATTCAAAATATTAAGAAAAATCACCTTTAAAATTGGCCAAAATGACGTTCTTAGCAATACATATTACTAATCAAAAATTTAGTTTTGATATATTTACGGTAGAACATTTCCAAAATATTTTCATGGAACATGATCTTTACTTAATATCCCAATGATTTTTGGCATTAAAGAAAAATCTATCATTTTAACCCATACAATGTATTTTTGGCTATTGCTACAAATATACCTGTGCTACTTAAGACTGGTTTTGTCGTCCAGGGTCACATTTGTGAAAAAGTTACAGTAAAACTAAGAAATTGATACAATAAGAACACAAAAAATAGACTATTACTGACATATAGTAACACTATAGATCTATAACAAAAAAATCTTATTGAAATTCCTGACTGTAGATTGCAAACTTTGGTATCTTGTCAAATCTAAGCACAGTTTGAGATATTGTTGAGATTGTACACTCTACAGGAGACATGTTATACACCAGGTGAGAAAAAAAAAATGCTAAAGCTGAAATCATATTTTCTGACTAGCTCATGTTTCCTCTAATACGACTGGTTTCTCGTGCCTCACCTCCTGTTTTGAGCTGCTACCCCATTAGCAGGTCAAACAGTGGTTTTAACCCAACTGCAAGGGCCGAATCCCAACCTCTGCTTTTGTTAGCGTGGCCAATGAGCTGGACTTGTATCAGCACACTGAAAGGCTGCCAAAGAAAACCAGCATGCCATAAACAAATCAGTATTCACCTTAGCGCAAGCTGCAGTTTGAAGATCTATTGTCTGAATGACTTTTCTTGAACCTTCTCTCTTAAGTGCAGTCATGCAACAAGATTACCACCCAGGCCTTCATTTAAAATGCCTCTCCCATACCTGTCAGACCTAGCGGCAGATGCGTGGCTAAGCCTTCAGATTCCAAACACCATCACTGGATTTAATCCAGGGCTGAATCTGCTTTGCTGTTTGTAACTCTGTGGTATTAGGCTCCGTTTTCTATTAGCACCTCAAAAAATAGCCCTTCAGAACAATGTGGGCCCAGCCGACAGAATCCAAAAGGAGTGCTGCAGTCATTGCAGCGAAAAGGGAGTGTAAAGGAAAATGTGCCGATGTGAAACGGCGTCTCTTTGGCCACTGTTTTTGATCTTCTCAGCCACATGTACATAAGCATTATCGTAAATATCTCCTGCCAATTATGGCACCAGAGCTACGGGGTAAGAGTATTATCTCCAAGCTTTGACGGGGCTTGATATTTATATTTTGAGTGTTATACATAACTGAGAAGTGTGAACTGCTTGTTGATTGAAGGGTTGAAATCTTCACACTGGAAAAGTGTGATTCTCAAGCATGTGGAGATTCTCACATAGGAGCAGGGAATCAGTTCTGGCGTGTAAAATGCACATTCTCTGCGAAAGAAAAGATGACAGACATGTACGTGAGACCGGAACATGCATTGCTTCAATTCTCTACTGCAACACATTAAAGGGTTCAATTTGATGTGTTTGATTTCCCAGCTGTAAAGTCCAGATACAACAAGTGCAAGGTGATAGCTATGGTTTGAAACCTGTTTTTTTTTTTTTTTTTTTTTTTTTTAACTGGTTTAGGTCATCTTGGGTACCATTTTGCATATTTTAGATAAAAGTGAATTTTCTCTACATTAAGAAGTACATCGGCATGTAGATTAGCCCAAAGTTAACATTAGAAGGCCAGACATCTTAATCCCTGCTCCTGGAGTTTAACTCCAAAATTAAAGTACACAAGAACCAGCTAACTAAGGTTGCATTGAAACTGGTTGGAAATAAACTTTGCAAGACAATGGTTCTCCAAGAGCAGGGTTAAGGACTTTTGATTGGAATATAAACTGGTTGTTGTTTGTTGCCGTTTGTTGTAGCTGCTCCATGTCATTAATTGGTCCAAAATGGTTTAGGTCACAAGTGTCAAACTCAATTGGGGAGTTGGAGCCCTGCAGAGTTTTGTTCCAACCCTGCTCCAACACACATACCATCTAGTTTTCAAATAAGGCTGAAGGTTTTGATTAGATGGATTAGGTGTGTTTAATTAGGGTTGAATCTAAACTATGCAGGGCTCCGGCCCTCCAGGAATTGAATTTGACACCCCTGATTTAGGTAGTCAACCTGCTGGTTTACCATCTCGGCCAAGGCTCCTGCTGGAAAAACCCCCCAAAAAACTAATAAATCATGCTGGTGTACCAGGTCAGCGAATGTATCCCTACCAGTTAGTTCCTGAACTGGTTAACAACCTAAACCAGATTATACATGCTAGAAACCAGTTTATGACAGTCTGTGTGGTTTAAAATATGGTTTCTGGTGTCTGGCTGGTCCATCAAGGCCATTTGCTGAACTATGAAACTCCTGGAGGGCCACTGTGCTGCAGAGTTTAACCCCATCCCTAATTAAATACACCAGAACCAGCTAATCAATGTTTTCAGGATCACTAGAAACTTCTTAGTGGCCCATGACACATGTGGTTCAGATGCTTGACTAGCTGGACTACCATTTCAGTCAAGGACTCTACTGGGAGAAAATCGTTTATACCAGTTTAAAGTGGTTTTACTAGTCACTTTGAACAAGGTAGTTGGTTTGCTGCTGGTCCAAGATGGTCTACAAGGGTAGCCAGGGTAACTCTACCAGCTGGGAGTTGAGCTAGTCAGCCATCTAAAACAACATTATACTATATTTTAGTGATTGGAAACACTGGAGCTGGAATCTAGCTGATCCATGATGGTCATTAGCTGGTCCAAGATGTTTAGGTGGTTGACCAACGGGATTATATTGGTCAAGAGCCCTGTTGGCAAGAACGAAGTTGGTACAAGATGGCCTGTTAGCTAGGTCAGTGGGCATAGTCCCAACAGGTAGAAGTTGAGCAGGTTTACCACCTAAACTATCTTATACCTAGGGTTGCAAAGGGGCAGAAGACAATTTCTGAAACCTTCTGGGATTTTTTTTTTATTTTTTTTTATTTATTTTTTTTACTTTACAGGACTTTTTAGAAACTTTCAGATTTTTTGAAACTTTCAGATTTCAAGATTTTCTGCCCCTTTGCACCCCTACATATACCTTCTAGGAAGTAGCTTATGGTAGTAATTATGGTGTAAAATATGCTTGCTCTTGTCTAACTAATCCACCTGGGATGTGTTTCCCAAAAGCATTGTTTGAACTCCATTGGTAATGATAAAACTTGCTACCCCTGACCCCACTGGCAAGGGGGAAACTTATATCAGTGTAAAGTGGGTATACTGGTCTTTGGAACATGATAGCTTTTTTGTTGCTGGTCCAGTATGGCCTATCACAGGGATGCCCAAACCCAATGTCCTGCAGAGTTTTAGAGTTTGGGCACCCCTGGTCCACCAAGTTAGCCAATGTTGAGTTGAGCTGGCTTTTCAACTAGTTTATGTTGGTTGGTGTCTAGCAAGTCCATGATGTTCATTAGCTGGTCTATAATGGTTTGTATAAGTGGTCTCAAACACAGAATTTAGCTCCAACCAGCTCCAGTTCACCTGCTTGGAAGTTTCTAGTAATCCTGAAGGCATTGATGAGCTTGTTCAGGTGTGTTTAATTAGTGTTAAGTGTACCAGCTCAAGTTTGCTTTTGGAATTCTTGCAAGATTATCAACCAACTTATCAGTCTCCCACCAGACGGAGCTTGTCAGCTACCAAAACCAAACTTTTTTTTCAGAAGGGACTGGCACTCATAAAACTAAAAACAATTACAGGAAATGTCCACAACCTTTAAACTTAGCTACTGTATGCATATGTCTTCAGTTTAGTTGATGCAAAACAAGCACAGGCTTTTTTCATTTTAACCACATCTAAGATGCAATGAATAAAATATGGATTTGTTGTCAACAGTACCCAGAGCCTACTTGTGGATGTAAGACCACCTCAGATGAAGGGTTTGCACCCTACACCAATAATCGCCAATCTCGTTAAATCTGTGCTTCAACGACTGTGATTTCTACTGTCTTACCTGCAAATGCAGTTAGTTCTGAAGTAGGTATTGATTTTTTTTTTTCCTGCAGTGAGTGCAGCTTCTCCCTTGATAATGGATAGAAAAGTGTAGGGTTTTCACATCCGTATGGGACCATTTGACTTCTCCGCTAGGTCCTTCAATCATTCCATAGGTTATTGTTTACAGTTAGAACAAATCTTACAGAGCCCGGACTAAAGACATAACATGTTCTCATGTCACTAGATTTGCATTTATGCAAGAAAATACTAGTGATTGCAAAGCATTTTTTTTCTGTTAAAATGTTTCAGAAAAGAGAATAACGCCACAGCGGAACTAATAGACATCAGAAGAAGCAGGTAGGCCATTATGCTACATTTCTCAACCAAAATCGCGCACATATGACTGAAATTATCAACTAAATGTCAGTATTTTGTAGTTCAAGCTGATTTAATTGCAGACAATTGCTGACAAGTGTACATCTACGTTGATGCCACAGTGTCGTCATGCATAAATTAGGTGTATTTAAGGAAGAATCAAAACCGTCAACACAGTCTGCTCAAGCTGAGTTAATGTGTTATGTGTCAGTTTGTGCCCGCCGGTGGTGTTATTCGTGGAATGGAGAAGTATGTGTCCATGCTTTGATGACACACGCTGCTCTTGCTGATTTAAATCAAGGGTGGCGTGCCATTGTGCGGAAAGACAGGCAAACAGAGGGGCCTTTGTGTGTGTGAGGTGTGTATGTGTGTGACGAGATTAGGCTTGCCAAAGCCCACCCTCTAAAATGCTCGCAAATATTGTGCAAGCCGCTACTATAAAAACCAACACGCTTGGTGAAAAAGGGGTATTTAAAAGGCTAATATTGTATAAAGATTTAGATATTGGTTTTGGAAGTCAAAGAATGTGTTTGACACCCAAGGTCAGGCATTTGACTGGACAACTTAGTTAGGTCAAGGAACTGGTTTATTATCAACATTATTAATATTATACTTGATTGCAAATGAAATATGTACAGGTAATAGCATTTTTTGTTTGTTTGTTTGTTTGTTTGGAGGCATGTGAGGACATTGAAATAGATGCATGATCAAATTGTGAAAGTGCCGGATCCGGATCCAGCCTGCTCCGGCACAAATTATGCCCTGCATGCTTCCCCTTTAGTATCAGCTGTGCATGAGAATCAACACAGAAGGCAAGATTTTCTCAGAAATATAACATTCACAAGAATGATACATTGTTTACCTCAACTGTGATTCCTTTGCAAGTACATTTATGCCTCCCCTGTGCCGCATTAAAGTCTGTTTAAATGCACCCTTTCACAATATATGCCTTTTTCTGGTGTAAAGACAGCTCTAGAGAAAAAGCCTACCCCAGATTTTTTTGAAATGCAAAAGCAGCCTAAATTTATAATTTTTTTTTTTTTTATATAAAAAGTAATGATGTAACTTTTTGAAATTTGTGTAGCATTTTTATGCAAAAAAAAATAATGCATTATTTAACTGGTGTTCCAATAGAACTGGGTGATAAACCGGTGCTTTATGTATATTGCCTAAGCCCGCAAAATTAGCATTGCTTAATTTTATATTGCCAGCAAAATCCTTACAAATATATTGTAAATATATCAAATATTCAATATTTGTCTCAGAGTTCTCCTAGAGTCCAATAGATACGCTTAAGGAAGAGGAGGATAGCAATATCGATGTCGCTCACACGTTATAAAGATCTAGGAATTCCCCAGTGTGTAGACTGAGGTTGCTATCCTATAACCACAAGCATCGGACATAAACCATTTTCAAATGTCCTGTGGTTGTGAGAGGCATTGGGGTTATTATGATGGTGATGGCTATATCAAGAAGAGGAGGGGATCGTTGTACAAATTAATTGAATAATTTATCAAGCGAAGCCATGATTAGTCAGGTCTGAATCAATGGAGTACAGACAAATGTGCTTGATTAGACGATCAGGCTTCCCCGTAACTAGCAGACAGTCTATGATGAGCCGATATTCTGTTCTGAGTGCTTGTGGCAAAGTCTTAAATCAGCTTATATCAGCATTGACACTACGGCTGCCATTTTGTTCATGGTGTATAGATGGTGTAAATAGAAAAGACTGATATTCAGACAGATAGAATGATAGAACGATAGACAAAGTGATAGAACAATAGAGTGATGGAATGATAGATGGAGTGAAAGAACGATAGATAGATGATAGACAGACAGACAGGTAGATATAACGAAAGATAGAATGATAACAATGAAAGGTAGATAGAATGATAAAACGACAGAATGATACAACAATAGATAGATAGAACGATATATAGACAGAATGATAGATAATGAAAGAATGATACAAATGAACAATAGATAAATAGATAGAGAGAATGATATATACAACGAAAGAATGATAGATAAATTGAACGATAGCTAGCTAGATAGACAGACAGACAGACAGACAGACAGACAGACAGACAGACAAACGGATAGATAGAATGATAGAACAATAGATAGACTAAACAATAGACAGAATGATAGATATAACGAAAGAATGATAGATAAATTGAACAATAGATAGAATGATAGATATAACGAAAGATTGATAAACTGAACGATAGATAGATAGATAGATAGATAGATAGATAGATAGATAGATAGATAGATAGATAGATAGATAGACTAAACGGTAGACATAATGATAGATATAACAAAAGAATTGTAGATAAATTGAACAACAGAACAATATAACGATAGAACGAAAGATAGATAGATAGATAGATAGATAGATAGATAGATAGATAGATAGATAGATAGATAGATAGATAGATAGATAGATAGATAGATAGAAAGATAGACAGATAGATAGAATGATAGAACAATAGATAGACTAAACGAAAGACAGAATGATAGATATAATGAAAGAATGATAGATAAATTGAATGATAGATAGATAGATAGATAGATAGATAGATAGATAGATAGATAGATAGATAGATAGATAGATAGATAGACAGACTAAATGGTAGACATAATGATAGATATAACAAAAGAATTGTAGATAAATTGAACAATAGAATGATAGAACGAAAGATAGATAGACAGACAGACAAACGGATAGATAGACAGATAGATAGAATGATAGAACAATAGATAGACTAAACGATAGATGGAATGAGATATAAAGAAAGAATGATAGATAAATTGAACAATAGATGGAATGATAGATATAACAAAAGATTGATAAATTGAACGATAGATAGATAGATAGATAGATAGATAGATAGATAGATAGATAGATAGATAGATAGATAGATAGATAGATAGATAGATAGATAGATAGATAGATAGACTAAACGGTAGACATAATGACATAATGATAGATATATCAAAATAATTGTAGATAAATTGAACGATAGAACGATAGATAGATAGATAGATAGATAGATAGATAGATAGATAGATAGATAGATAGACTAAACGGTAGACATAATGATATATATAATAAAATAATTGTAGATAAATTGAACAATAGAACGATAGAACGAAAGATAGATAGATAGATAGATAGATAGATAGACAGACAGACAGACAGACAGACAGACAGACAGACAGACATACACACAGACAGACAGACAGACAGACAGACAGACAGACAGACAGACAGACAGACAGACGGATAGATAGACAGATAGATAGAATGATAGAACAATAGATAGACTAAACGAAAGACAGAATGATAGATATAATGAAAGAATGATAGATAAATTGAACAATAGATAGAATGATATATATAACGAAAGATTGATAGATAGATAGATAGATAGATAGATAGATAGATAGATAGATAGATAGATAGATAGATAGATAGATAGATAGATAGATAGATAGATAGACTAAACGGTAGACATAATGATAGATATAACAAAAGAATTGTAGATAAATTGAACAATAGAACGATAGAACGAAAGATAGATAGATAGACAGACAGACAGACAGACAAACAGACAGACGGATAGATAGATAGATAGAACAATTGATAGAATATAGACAGAATGATAGATATAACGAAAGAATGATAGATAAATTGAACAATAGATAGAATGATAGATATAACGAAAGATAGATAGATAGATAGATAGATAGATAGATAGATAGATAGATAGATAGATAGATAGATAGATAGATAGATAGATAGATAGACTAAACGGTAGACATAATGATAGATATAACAAAATAATTGTAGATAAATTGAACAATAGAACGAAAGATAGATAGATAGACAGACAGACAGACAGACAGACAGACAGACAGACAGACGGATAGATAGACAGATAGTTAGAATGATAGAACAATTGATAGACTAAACGAAAGACAGAATGATAGATATAACGAAAGAATGATAGATAAATTGAACAATAGATAGAATGATAGATATAATGAAAGATTGATAAATTGAATGATAGATAGATAGATAGATAGATAGATAGATAGATAGATAGATAGATAGATAGATAGATAGATAGATAGATAGATAGATAGACTAAACGGTAGACATAATGATAGATATAACAAAAGAATGATAGATAAATTGAACGATAGACAGACAGACAGACAGACAGACAAACGGATAGATAGACAGATAGATAGAATGATAGAACAATAGATAGACTAAACAATAGACAGAATGATAGATATAATGAAAGAATGATAGATAAATTGAACAATAGATAGAATGATAGATATAACGAAAGATTGATAAATTGAACGATAGATAGATAGATAGATAGATAGATAGATAGATAGATAGATAGATAGATAGATAGATAGATAGATAGATAGATATAACAAAATAATTGTAAATAAATTGAACAATAGAATGATAGAACGAAAGATAGATAGATAGACAGACAGACAGACAAACGGATAGATAGACAGATAGATAAAATGATAGAACAATAGATAGACTAAACGATAGACAGAATGATAGATATAATGAAAGAATGATAGATATAACGAAAGATTGATAAATTGAACGATAGATAGATAGATAGATAGATAGATAGATAGATAGATAGATAGATAGATAGATAGATAGATAGATAGATAGATAGATAGATAGACTAAATGGTAGACATAATGATAGACATAATGATAGATATAACAAAAGAATTGTAGATAAATTGAACAATAGAATGATAGAACGAAAGAGATAGATAGACAGACAGACAGACAGACAAATGGATAGATAGACAGATAGATAGAATGATAGAACAATAGATAGACTAAACGATAGACAGAATGATAGATATAACGAAAGAATGATAGATAAATTGAACAATAGATGGAATGATAGATATAACAAAAGATTGATAAATTGAACGATAGATAGATAGATAGATAGATAGATAGATAGATAGATAGATAGATAGATAGATAGATAGATAGATAACCAGTCATATCAAATATCTCACGTGACTTTCTGCCATTCATTCTCATTTACCCCCCACCAAACTCAGGGCACGCTTTAGGGGGTCTGGTAAAACTCAGTGGGCTCAGGGGAGGCGAGAGAGACGCAGACTCCCGCTGTAACTTTACCTGCTGGTGTTGCTGTTGGACTATGTTTCTTTAGAAAAATTTGTGATTTATACACCATTTAATGTTATATTTTGTAATATTGTCAGATTTTATATTCCCCTCCAGTTTTTTGAGGAGGAACTGCTCCCTTGCCTTTCTGAGGAATGCCACAGATAGATAGATAACAGTTAGCTAACTAGCTAATCTTGCTTCACACCAGCTTGGTCAGGATGGAAAATCAACTTGAACAGCTTAAACCACACAAGACCAGTAAACCACCTTATGCTGCACTCTTAAAATCCTCGAGAAAGGCTGCATAGAAAAAAAGAAAAATACATGAAAAGGAAAAACATATCTCACAAACAGGCCACACAAGCGATAACATATCTCTCCATTTCTGTTACTAGCCTGCAGCCAGGCTTTCTCCAGCCATCATAAATACAAATAACAGCTACACTTACATGCTAAACCACATCGCTAAACGCAGATCTGTCCCACACTGCGAAGCTAAAACGATTTTTTCATTTTGTCTTTTTTTCCTCGACTCTGCACCAGGATATAGCTCCTAGCACGTTAACACCATTAGCCACACCGCCGATTGCGCTAGGAAACACACTTATCAATCCCCTCAGTGCTAGCATCTCGACGACTGTGCCAAATGCTACTTTGCTAGCAGGAGGATGGCAAATCCTTCCTGTATTTTTTTTTTTTTTTTTTAAGTGTACAGGCCAATGAATATTTTTAACCAAAGTGTGTGCGGAGGCCATTCATGTTTCACTTTTCTGTGCCGGCTGACCAGGAAGCGGCTAACAGCGCTAACACTTTAGCGGCGGGAACTTGCTGTTATAACTTCTTTGAGAAAGAACACATGGGGCTTGTTTTTATCCATCGGAAGTTGACTAAATGTTGAAAAGTGTTTGGTAAGTACTATAATTTTACAAATATTAAGCTTTTGTGCGCAACTCACCCACAGCATTTATGCAAATGGAGAAGTAGTGTGGAACTGTGTTTCTAGGAAAAGGTAAAAATACATTTTTTGCATGGTGGTTGATAAAATGGATGAAAAGTCCCATTGAAGGAGGGCCCAAGAATATCACACTTGGTATCTAAAGTTGAGCTTTTAACCCCAACATACTGTATGTAGTGACATGCTAATATTCACTCACAACACTTAGTAACCACATAACAGTGCCTATCATTGTAGGGGCAAAGTTTACATGGGTATTAAAATATATTGACTTTCCTGTAGTAAAACGCATTTAGATTTTTTTTTCCTTTTTCTTTTTCTAATAGCCTAAACTGTTAAAATGACACAAATGACCTAATATAAAACAAAAAAGAAAACAAAAAAAAAAACGTCTAGGTTACGTACGTAACCCTCGTTCCCTGAAGGAGGGAAAGGAGACGTTACATTGGGATCTCGATTGAGAGACCAATCATCTCTGAGCCTTATTCAAAAGGCCAATGAAAATTGGCGAGTGGACTCTTTGTGTGAAAAGGTGGGCGATGTAAAAGCACACAGAAACTCCCGGCCCTCCACCGGAAGTGGGGACGTTGTCACTGTCCCCCGAAGAGCAATCTCCAACACCTCTGGGTTGCCCGCATCAGGGACGCTTCGCGGCCTTCCTTCTCCGGGTAGCCCTAGCGGGTCCCTGAGAGGCGGGCGGCGCCGCTCTCCTGCGGCCAGCTCTGCGCCGGGCTGCCAACCTGGCTTCATGGGCCTCGGCGGGTGTAGGAGCTGGAGTTGTTTGGGGGCCGCAGGGGGCGCCCTCGGCGACGGGCAGGCGGAGGCAGGGCCACCGGCGGCGGGACTAGGGCTTCGCGGCGGGGCAGGATGTGTTTAATGGCCTCCGTCTGCTTCTGGACCGCCGAGAACTGCTGGGCAAAGTCCTTGACGGTGTCGCCGAACAGGCCGCTCTGGGAGATGGGAGCGTCGAGAAAGCGAGCTTTGTCGGCGTCTGCCATCTGAGCCAGATTGAGCCACAGATGTCGCTCCTGGACCACAGCGGTGGACATCACCTGACCAAGAGACCGTGCCGTGACCTTCGTCGCCCGGAGGGCAAAGTCGGTGGCGGCACGGAGTTCCTGCATCATGTCTTGGTCAGGACCACCCTCGTGCAGCTGTTTTAGCGCCTGCGCCTGGTAGACCTGTAAGGTGGCCATGGCGTGCAGGGTGGAGGCAGCCTGTCCAGCGGCGCGGAACAGGATACCGCTGACGGCTGCCAAAAACTCTTTTAGATTCACTCTTTC